>NC_092643.1:21277811-21632811 GCF_039555335.1 Amphiura filiformis | reverse complement strand
GTGACGTGGATATATTCTGGAAATTAAAACCAGGAGGCTATTATACATGCCTTCAAACATGAATTCAAATTTAAGTTTACAAATTGATATACTCAGTACTCAATATGCTTCCATGCCATGATCACCATTATTTGAAAGATGGCTTGCTTATATGGATGGTTTTGTACGGAAAAACTGCTAGAAGGTATGCCCCTCTACATGGCAAAAGAGGACTGGGATGTCCACACACTTCATATGTAGCCTACATTCAACGTATTCTAATTTCATAAGGGCATGATCGCGGTGTATGGACAAATCTTGTGGTTGCCTGCTCCACAGCCGAATGATGATAATCAAAATGATTGTTACCCATTTGATTTAATGCGGCATTGGTATCTCTTGAAATGACCAGAATTTATCATTTCATAACCGATTAGATGGATCGCATGTCACTTTAGATCATAACAATCATTTTGATGCACTGAGTGTGCCTCATCGCAAGTGGCAGGTTCGAATCAGTGCGTGTAGGCGGTTGCGTCACCAGCGTATGGAAAATTCGTCCTTCTTCGCTTGTGTATAAGCCCCGCGGGATCAGTTTGGTGCTCGCGATTCGAATCTATCACCGTAGAATCAAACATGGTGTTACTCTGCACTTGAAACGAGGCAGCCCATAGGCCTGATAGGTATCGTAGTCGAATAGACAGGGTTCACGACTGCACATTTTACCCTTTTGTTCAGATTGAAGTATTCTCAATTTAATTAAAGCTTTCGTGCTCAATACTGCTCATAAAACAAACAAACAATCAGACAAAGGAACAACAAACTGGTCTGGCTTTAAACAAACACAAACAAAGAAAAAACCCACCCCAACAACCAAACAAACAAAATGTTAAAACAAGTTCTTTCCTTTAACAAATAATGCTGAACACGTATTAACCAAACAAATTGGTGAGGATAAAAAAATATCAAATTCATCCCAGCACCAGAATAACGATATTTAACCACACTGCAATACAAAGCCAATAAATTTGACTATTTCGTTCATGAAGTATTTTTAAGCAAACAATGAGGTTACGTCATGGGGGTTACGTATAAACCTCTAGTCTTCTGGGAAATTTACTTTCGCCTTTTGAGAATAAACCATGTACTCCCTCAGTTTACATATCGCTAAAAAAATGTCGGAATATAAATCTTACTTCAACGCAGGAAGTGATTAGTTGCTCGCGTCTTGTTTAGTTTTGGATGTCACCTTTTCATATTGCAATGTTCATTAAATTTACCCGTGTCGTTCGTGACATGAAAACAATGCGTCTTACATGGGTTAAATTGCGGCCTTCTTCAGAAGAACTTTTATTAACACTGAAAGATTTAGCGTGAAATGTGTTTTTTCTTTTCATCTACGCTTGTGAATACAAAACCCTCAATAATTTCGTTCTCTGTATATCAAATAATGAAAAAATGCTGTCAGAATTGATTTTCACCGAATTGGAAAGAAGAAGAAGAATCTTAAGATTATATTGTAAATGGTAAGTTTCGTTCAAATATTTACTTTAGGTATGGAATTAGAAATGGAAAAGAGATTATTTTCCCAATAATGATATAATTTTCTTTAATGATTTTAACTATTATGTTTTATTATTTACCTGTAGACGTTCCTGACAAACAAGTTATGAATTAGATATTACAGCTAATACGCTTATTACATCCCTTGCGTCAAAATTACATCCTCTTACGTCACAAAAGATAATTTTTACGTTTTAAGACTCTTAGTCTTAACCTGGATATTACCGGTTTTAATTTATCTCCCATCTTTGCGTTAGGTTCGCAAGATTTTCAAATTGAATTATATCCTGCAAATATAACGCATATTTATTATTCTGCTATTGTGTTGAGTCAGTTATGTATTACTCTTGTCAAAATTCATTTTGATGTGATTTATTAAATGTTCGTATTTGTTTTGTGATTTAATTTGATATTTTATCAGAGGAAACGTGGTTTGAATACAATGAAGATTTGTAAACATGTAAATGTTGCTTGAATGATAAAATCATTTCATACAATCGAAGTAAAATTGCTTATGGATATAAAAATAGGCATTTAAAACATAGACCTAAAAATATGCACCTGTTCTGAGACAAAAATGTACTGGTAATTAAGAATTATAATAATCGGCGATTCCACAACACGGTTGTTTGATGGCAGGTAGAACTGTATTCATATTTAAGGAGTAGCTACTTTTTATCGTAAAATGAAAGGAATAATTCATATTATTGGGCTAAATTGAATTTAGAATATATGTAAATAGCGCCCTCAATTTGCACACAAATATACAGTTCATAGAATAAAAATTACTACAAAAAGGCAGAAAAAGATGAAAAATTTGATAAAGAAAAGAATATCTTAGGTTAAAAATATCTTTAAAATATATGTGCACATTAGTGTGATAGCTGTTGGTATTGTAAAAGTCTGGGATTTAAAATTATGTAATGTTTTTGTGAGAAACATTAATGAATGATCACATCAAACAACCGTGACACGAG
The DNA here is from genome assembly GCF_039555335.1 of Amphiura filiformis. Taxonomy (NCBI): domain Eukaryota; kingdom Metazoa; phylum Echinodermata; class Ophiuroidea; order Amphilepidida; family Amphiuridae; genus Amphiura; species Amphiura filiformis. The sequence goes on along the minus strand of NC_092643.1, from coordinate 21,630,292 downwards.
CACTGTATTCGCATCAATTCGCACTCCTTGGATCCACATCCATAATAACAAGTGTCTTCACGGTACTCGGATCTGCATCTGCGTTTTTTGTAAGTGTGATACAGCGCGTTGTAGTGCGTGTGCGTATAGGACGCTCATGCCGCGATGTCGTGTGCGTGCATGGCGTTCATGCAGTGATGCTGTCTGTGTGTAAAACAAAAGAAAATTACATTGATTCGCATTGTTGCAGATCGAGCTTCCCATGTAGAAACCCCTATTAAGAATGGACAAATTGGTTTTTCGTACTATTAAAACTTGACTATACTTGCGAAAAGAAATAAATCACTTCTCTTTTTGTGTCAAGGTGTTAAAAAATGCAATGGACTGGGCAAGATATGTGTTGAACGCGTTTCTTTTCTAGAATAGGGTATTTTTTTCACCAAGATGTTATGTCCAGGTCCTAGTAAAGCCATTGTGTTTTTTGTATAGCTGTTTGAAGGAAACAAATAAAAAAGGAACAAGACCTGTGCCCAATCTGCAAGAACTTGTTTAAACCCATTTCTAAAATAATCGTTTCAGATATAATGATGATTATAATAATATTGTCAGTCCACTTCTACATGCAGTATTACCCCTTTTGAAATTCTTGTTGATATATTTTGACCACGAACTTCATGTTTCAGAAGCAATTCTTTTTTATAAACAAGCATATATCCTTAATGTCAAGAAGATTATTAAACATGACAATGTACACCATAAACAACACTACGTGCCTATCGGCTCAATGTATCTATAAGAGTTGCTGGTCACTATTACAGATAGCTAAAGGATGACGTTGAACTAATGAAAGAAACGACCAAATACGATTCGTAAATATATGACTATAGACGAGACACTCACCCCACACACACACCACGGACACACACCCACATGTTATTGATAACATACTAATAAGATATTGAATGACCAAATTTCTCGAAGCATTAAAGGATTTCCCACTTAAGATGACACTGCCCCTCCCAGTTTTCCAATAGAATAATTTATTTCTTACAAGATGGTCTCCAATTCCATATTTAGTTTTGGTGATTTGATGTGTTTTGGAAAAAGAGTTCCCGGTTGGAACGTAGCAATATGTATACAGGGTGAGTATAATTATGATTGTAATTTATTTTAACGGAATTGCAATTAGCCTTCTTAGCGCAAAACGGGCTATTCCAGTTGAAATACATAATCCCTTATCCCTTAGACAGGGAGTGTGAATTTCAAACTCCATTTAAAATCTACACCGTCTGTTTCTCAAAATGGGGGTATAAATTTTAACTGGAATAGCCCATTGGCAGCATGTCAACAAAATGTCGCGTTTGTCATATGGTAAATTGGGTGTTTGTATTTAAAATCCATACACCCCATATGAAGGATATACGATCTCCCACACAGAGGGTATAAATTTCAAATGAAGGCAGCCAAGGTAATTCAGGAAATTCACTTCCTCCTTTTGGAAGATAAAGGTCATGTCGTCCATAGTGGTGCATAGATTTCAACTGAAACAGCCCATAGCACGGACAAAACATAATTATGAAACACATCGTAAAGCAATAAAGTTGTCGTAACGAAGTCATTACGACGTGTTCTTCCGTTACGATAGTAAAGAGTCGTCGTAACGAAGTCACTACGACGTGTTATTCCGCTACGATAGTAAAGAGTCGACGTAACGAAGTCACTACGGCGTATTCTTACGTTACGATATTAAAGAGTCGTCGTAACGAAGTCACTACGGCGTATTCTTACGTTATGATATTAAAGAGTCGTCGTAACAAAGTCACTACGACGTATTCTTCCGTTACGATAGTAAAGAGTCGTCGTAACGAAGTCTTCTCGACGTATTCTTATGTTATGATAGTAATATTCGTCGTAACGAAGTCACTACGGCGTATTCTCACGTTACGATAGTAAAGAGTCGTCGTAACGAAGTCTTCTCGACGTATTCTTACGTTACGATCGGAAGAGTCATCGTAACGAAGTCTTCACGACGTATTCTTACGTTACGATAGTAAAGAGTCGTCGTAACGAAGTCTTCACGACGTATTCTTACGTTACGATCGTAAGAGTCATCGTAACGAAGTCTTCACGACGTATTCTTATGTTATGATCGTAAAGAGTCATCGTAACGAAGTCTTCACGACGTATTCTTACGTTACGATCGTAAGAGTCGTCGTAACGAAGTCTTCACGACGTATTCTTACGTTACGATCGTAAGAGTCGTCGTAACGAAGTCTTCTCGACGTATTCTTATGTTATGATAGTAATATTCGTCGTAACGAAGTCACTACGACGTATTCTTACGTTACGATAGTAAAGAGTCGTCGTAACGAAGTCTTCACGACGTATTCTTACGTTACGATCGTATGAGTCATCGTAACGAAGTCTTCACGACGTATTCTTATGTTATGATCGTAAAGAGTCATCGTAACGAAGTCTTCACGACGTATTCTTACGTTACGATCGTAAGAGTCGTCGTAACGAAGTCTTCACGACGTATTCTTACGTTACGATGTGTTAAAAGGTTAGTGAAACACATCACATTCACATTATTTTGTTGTTTAACCTTCAGACTAATCAGGTTATATCATTTACTTTGACAGACGTTTTTGGACAGTAATTGCGGGTCAACAATGATATCCACGAAATATTCGAAGCTGATTTAAACGATCCTTTATAATCCGTGACAATAATTGATCTAGTATCACGTAGATGAATCGAAATATTCAGGTTTAATGTTAAGAAAACAATATACAAGAGAATGTGAGCGAATAAGGAATTAGAAATAAGATCACGACTGTTAACTTTTGTTTATGGATCATACGGGAAGGCAAATTGACATGACGTCTTGAATGATAAACAGAATTTCTGGTATGAGTCACTGAATTGAAATCCAGTTTGTTGTCCTTTAACGCATCTGGCCTATTTGCACTACAAGTCAGGCTTGTTGTTTTTTCAAATTATATCGTAGATTATGTAATGCGCCGAAACTGATTCTTAACCAAATCTATGCCGATACCGAATGGAAATAATACCGTATTACAGATCCAAACAATATACATAAATAATAAATATAATTATGTTTTTTTATATCCATGCCCGATTAATCATATTCTGCTTAATACAAATACCTTTTTTTTTTTAAAGAAAGAGTCTCATATCACTTCGTGTTGGAGCTATTATAGCTAACAAATATATTCATGATGCCATTTAACAATAGATGAACATCAACGCTTCTGAGCTCAGGTTTACTGACAACTGGAAACAAATTATTACCTGCTTCGGTTGGTACTACTTGAATATGTATAAATATATCTAAAATGCGGATGACATTTAAAAAGTTTTTGTTTTCCTTGAACAAAACACAGATATGACATGTTTAATTTCAGACATTGCTTGCTCGTCGCTAAAACGTACTCAGCAGTCTTATCTGCGCAGGTCCCCCTATCTGATGCATTTTTGTCATACATCAAAAATTTAACTTCGTCATTTCACCACATTTAGTTAATGTTATATTTATTGCTTGTGTATTTCTCTCCGGATCTACCTATAAGATAACAGTATCACAGAACTCTACCTTACCGTTTGTCTGTTAAACCATTTTTCAAATGAATGGAGAGAGAGAGAGAGATGCGCGCAACTTAATTAAACTCAGGGAAGCAATTAGTAAACTTCACATCTCTATGCATTATTCCAACACAGAATCTGTGTTAGCAACAACCTACAACAACTCACGCAAAATTAATCCTTTACTGTACCATGACTTAACTATAAAGAAGACTTGTGTGCGATATATATTATACATGCAACCAAATGTTTCTAACCGTCGATCTGCCCTTGGAACGTTCCAAGACATTTCATTTATAAATTAAAGTCGCCACAGCAAATTTCCCGAAGTCACAGGCCAAATAACAATCTTTTCAACGCTACGTAGCCTTGTAGCATTTCCTTTTTTCAACACTTGAATGGGTTCAGGCTAAATGTGCTCTAAGCGATATCAACTCCCCTAACTATCTTGACGATCATCAAATCGAGGCGTTTACTTCTCATGACATATCTATCCTAGCGCGTCTTTATTTCACGCTAACAGAGAACTCATACACACATCCAGGCTTATATCTGTAGGGACAAGTCATCGAGGTACGTACGCGTGTGTCTTAGATATGGCGAGGTGTTCTTTCCTTGTCGTTGCTTAACCTGCCACCGTTAATATTTTCTGTGCGGTGATATTTCTTTTGCAAACAAATGTGTTGTTGATATCCTTAATTAAGTGATTGTACTTGTTGGCAAGATTGAAATGTGTTTCAAAATCTGTAATTAACTATTCTGAATAAAACCCGATTGATGATTTTATCAGAAGCGTATAATTTGTAAACAGGTCTCATTTGGCATGGCAAGCAAAGGAATTCAGCAAGTTCCATCGGGGAAAGCAGTTTCGTGAAATGTTTTCACCAATTACCAGAGAATTACAGACATGCTTACGGTTGTTGCCAGCATAAAATACTCTCTGGGTCTATGCTCTACGCATGTTGCTTGATTGCATTACTTCAGCGTAATTAGTAGGACAGGTTACGCGACGTAAAGCGGTTACTTCATGTACTTCTACAATCGCATTCATTTGGAGACCCATATTGGGCCCGGCTTTGCCTCAACTAATGCATTAAACATTACTACTTTTACAGACACCAAGGAAAACAGCCTTGGCCCTGTTATTCATACAAGATAAACAAGCTTGACCTAGCTATATGCAAGAAAGTCTTAATAATAAGGAGAAAATGTTAAATTAATAATAAAAGTCATGTTTCAGTATGCTGATCATGTGCATTTTACTATTTTCCCGCCTTTTTTATGATGGTTTTTTGTGGCATATGTAATTAACGATAAGCTTCAATAATATAAATCAGAACATAAGTAGTCTGTTCTCGTGCTTAGACTATTACCCAAGAGTACTGGTCATTATGGATGCTGTAATTCTAATTATGTGCATGATCTCCGTCACTTTCTGCAGTTTCTATGACAACCGTACCTCATTTTCCTTGTTTGATTCATGTTTATTCAACGTGAAGCCTATGGGCTACGAATTATGTAAAAAATCTTATTCGAATGTGAAAGCTATCGTGCTTGGTTTCAATTCCTTTTTTTTTATTATTATTTATTAAAAACTTTTAAAGATCACGAAAAGAAAAATGTCAAATGACATTTACTGCTCGGCCGTCAATTTTAAAATACTTGAATACTTACATCAATGGAACAATTAATCTAATTGTAAGTGAGAAATGAGACAGAGCAGTGAATTCCCAACAGAGTTATGGCAAATTTAGCCAGAACTGGTCTTTAGTGGTCACACCAACGCACTGAGGTTGGTATCGCATGGCATCGCGTCAGTAAAGTTCACACACACTCTGTAAAACAATCGTTATGTTTGGTTGCCAACTCCCATGATAAGAAGCGCAATCTTACTGCTTGCTGCTTTTCATATTAACTTTAACATTTATACCATGGTAAGAAGATAAGCTGTCAGTCTCTTTGGTCCAAGCCAATAATATTGATGTCTCAATTTTATGTACGAGTTATTTATACCTAGACGTGAGAACATCCCGATTTTCTTACTGCGTACATCTAAAAAAAAATGCCTCAGAGGCGCATCAATTCGTTGAAAAAATCCTTAACCGATCTTGAAAACATTATTGCTTTCCTGGCATTGAACAAATTCCTGCAATGTATACAAAAGTACGCTAATAATGGCTGCAAAAATAGCCTCATATTCTGATCAATTGAAGATATCTGGGGCGCGCAACATTTTGTTCGCGCCAATGGGCACGTCTTTTTTGAAAGCAAGCAGTTGCAGACGACCCTTGTATTATTGCCGAAGCTAACAACAAAGCACTGTGTACAAGCATGTGTTTTATATCTGGGGGTAAATTGGGTGTATGATATCTTAGCTACAACGGCAATCAATGCAAGTATACTACACACCACATGAAATATAATTGTATTGTGTGTCGCTATAATATGATATTATACACCTGCAAGGACCATGACATTGATGTCATTATGGTAGGCAGTTACGTCGGGCAACCACTTAAAAATGTTTATATAAGAAAAGAAAAAATATGTCATGGACTGCTGCTGTGCGTTAAAACGTTGACGACATATAATAAATATTTTGCTTTCTTTGGAGGAAATGAAAGACAATTCAACGTATTATTGAGCTGAAATGAAAAAATATGTGAACTATTTTGTTATGATCATTACTGAAATGTCGTTTTTGATCAAAAACAAAACATAAATCACTCTCTAGTACCAGCATTTATATGTGTATATATATGTTAAATTTTCAGTTTCTTTTTATGATAGTAAAAAGCATTTAAAAAGCTGTATTTTGCAGAAAACTCCATTGGAATTGAACAACTAGTTCCAAAGATATGAGCAATTAAAGAGTTTCCAAAACAAGAGGAAACAACAGGAAATATTTCCTTTGTTTGGCTATATCTCAAAATCAATATTTCCGAGTTCCGACTGATTTTGCTTGATCGCATCACATTATATGTATTACAAAGTTAAAGGTGTAAGAGAGAGCATTTCGGTTTGAAAGACGTATGCTTCCTACACCAGTTATCAAAAATAAATCCATCTTCTCAGATTTCCCAACAAAACGCTATGTATGCTAATTTAGCATTCAGGGCCTCCAATTCATAACAAAGCACCATGTACATGTATTATATACATCACCAATTTTGTCTTATATTTTGAACAGGACTATTATTGTAAAAGATCATTTACATCGTTTGTCAAAAATAAACAGAAAATACTGATCACGTGACGAGTGATCTTCACTCTTGTTTCTATAATATTAATTAAGTTTGAACCATTTAGCTAGCCTTGAAACACATAGTAATAGAAAAATGATTTGGTGGTCTCCACTGCTCGGACAGCGTATTCTTACACTATAGATAAGCTGATATTCTACTTGTTTTAACGGTAAACATCGTAGATATGTAAGCTATTGGTAACTTATATATTAGAGTTTCCCTGGTAAAATTAGGGTTGAAATAATTATGTACAACTTCATCAAATCGTTGTTCTAATGTCTTCAGCTCACGTTTGTATTGTTCTGTTATCTAAACTTTCATTTTGATTATCTACGTCATACCATGCTTACATTAAACACAATCAATACACTCGACTATACCACATCAATATATGGATGAAAATTTTCATAACATTCTACGTGTTTATTCCATGAAACTTCAGCCTATGATCACAATCGCGTAATTTGTAGGAGGAGTGAAGGGGCTTTTTGTTGCTTCACATGTTCAATAGACTTTTCGTGACATAAACATTAAAGCTCGCGATAAAGCTTTTACCGCTTGTTTTTGTGGATAAACATTCTTTTAAATGAGTACTCAGTTATTGTTCACATCTTCTCAATTTTAAATCACCTGAAGTGATAAAGCTTAAAACCACTCGCCTCTTGCTTATTCAGTGATTTATTCTTGTTATGAGTACAGGGGAAAACTAGGTTCACATTAAGGTGAATTGGGGGGAAAGAAGGGATGATAAACAAGAAGTTCTTTATTTCGAATATGAGACTAGATTCATATTTCAGGTAGTTCATTAGTCCGAATGAAATGTTAAGTTCATTACAATAAACTGCTCATAATAAACATTCGGGAGAACTAGATGAGACAATTGGGTTGTTCGAGGCCTTGAATTGTCCTTAAAACGTGTGTACAGCCTGGTTGTAACTTTATTTCAGACAATAAAGAACATCAAGCAAATACAAGGCATCCATTTTTCATATGACAGTCAAAGAATACAATAATACCTGAAGAGGATATCCCAATACTAACCATGCACGTACTATTAAATGACCTAATGGGCTATTCCATTTACAATCCACACTACCCCTGTGGAACAGTTTGGAAATATCTTCCACAGAGGGAGTATGAATTTCAAATGGCACAAACACATTAGACAACTCCATTTGAATTGCATACACCCTCTCAGATAGATTCAACCTGAATCTTCCACAGAGGGAGGGTGAGTTTCAAAATATAATAGAGGTGGTTAATGTACTAAGTCCACTTAAAATTCACCCTCCGTTTGGAAATTATTTCCAAAATCTTCCTCAGAAGGAGTCTGGACTTTAAATGTAATAATAGCCCAATACTTAAAAAATATCAACATATAGGATAGTTGAATGAAAGTACAACGTTTGAATGCAGGAAGATCATACATGCCTTGTTATTACTATGCAACGTTCTAGCATTAATCGACGACTTGGAACTTACCAACGTCCGGTGATGGTCAACATTATACAAGCTGCCCGTCACTTTTGTTATCATTTTCAACAAATGAAATTGATCATTTGCTTTGAAAACATACGAATGTATTCTTTGATATTAGAAGCCTTCATACAGAGCTGTGATATACTCGAGCCTCATATAATTAAATGAGTTTATTATAAAATAGTTATATTCGTGGTTGCGGAACAACACTTTCTGTCCACATTCCATTTTGGTAATATACACTCCTCAAAATAATTAAAGGATCAACAAATTTCATCCAGATTATCTTGACCATACTTCATGTACTTGTACCTAATCGAAATATCTTTTTTATATTATGTGGCCTTTTCCATGCTCTACTAAAACACTGTAAAAAGTCTCGTCATGAATGTTTCATCTAGCACTTAAAACATCTTGAAAGATAATTTTGTTGTTGAAAAATTTGGAATGAATTTTTTTGATCCTTTAATTACTTTGAAGAGTGTATTATTAACAACGGTCGCCAACATTGCAACACAAAAACGTTGACAACAAGCTGTGGTTTGACTTCCAGCAATTCCAAATATCCACCGAATATTATATATGAGAGTAAGAATAGATCATTGATCAAGTTTATTATGCGTACAGGAACTAATTACTATGAGTGTCAATTCTGAAGGCAACAGCCCATGAGAAGAAAAATTTATCTTATTTGGGTTCATTAAACATAACAGGATGCAAATAATAACTCAACATAGAAAACAACTTTTTTATTTTATTATAATTCCCATTCTGCGCCTGAAAAAAGTTATCTTGTTTTTAATTGTTCAGCGTACTTCAAGAAATACTTCGAGACAATATAATATTATAGCACATGACAAAAATGGATAATGGTCGAAAGACTACTGCACTGGAAGTGCATCAAATAAGTGGAAATTGTAAGACTTTTCACTACTCCGCTTTATATATATGTATGTAAGTAGGCTACGTCTCTGTAGACGTAGGCTCAGTGTTCCTACAATACTGTGATCAATCCTATTTGTGCATATGCGGATTCATCAGTTCATCATTTTTTTCTTTTTCAATGGTGCAGATGAACCAACAGTTAGCAAGACATAGTCTAGGGGACATTGATATCAATATATGCAGTGTTATGAGGCTCGCCTATTTGTTGAGCAACGAGGAGACATTATTATATATGATTTATTTAAACTATACGGGAATCTCTCAATGCCCCTTTAAAACTCATAGGAAAATTAAATAGCCCTATCACTAACGCGTAGTGGGCCGCTGATTTCACAAGTAGTGTTTTTCCTACTTACTTTACAGCCGAATAATATGCATAAAGGCGTTTAGCTCCTTAATCAATTCATTTGCCTCCAAACTGGTAATGCATATTTATGAATGCAGCAGTTAAGAATCGAAATTGATTGATACATAATATTTAACAAGTGTAACCCGACCCCACTTAAATCCTTACATTGTTTCTGAAGAGTGTAACCAAGCCACAATATGTTTTAAAACTTCTGCATCGGTCATCATTTTGGATTCTTATCATATTATGCATTCATGTTATCAATAAAAATGCATACAGTGGTCTTGATTATTATACAGTAATAACCTTTGGATTCTTATCATAATATTATGCATTCATGTCATCAATAAAAATGCTAGAGTATTGTATGTAATGATTTTGAGATATTTCTCAAAATATCAAGAGCTATCTAAAGAACCACTGAACCAATACTAGGCTTGTTTGTACTCATTTTAATGCATTTTTCGTGTTGATTCCAAATATGGTAATGGAAATTTACAATTTTGAATTTTTTTAAAAACTTGTCGTCTGCAGTCGACACCCGCGTGGAGAGAGTTTTATAATCTATCTTCACCTTATTTGTGTCTTCTGCTTTTACTGCTTACTCTCCTCTTGCTTTTACTACTTCTCGTCTTTTCTTCCATCTCTTTCTCCCCTTCTTTTTTCTCTTCTCCTCCTTTTAATAATACGTCAGACATATTGATCACATTTATACCATATACTAATATTCGATTTGCAAAACGATGGAATCTATGCACCACGTATAGGTGAATTTTTCCATTAATACATTTTCACATACATGGTGGCTCACATGCATTATTAATTTAGCCCCAGGCTTAATGTTACAGGTTTGTGAATTGCCTGAAGAAAAAAAATGAAATTTTACTTGCTATTATTTCATTAATAATTTCATATATCCGAAACCCAAAGGTAGCAACTGTGACGGTTTTCAAGAAAACATAGTCACGCACAACTTTTACACTATTTCACTTAAGAAGAAACATTTTGTGAACAGGAACGTTTAAATTTAACAGACTAGAGTAAATATTTGAATTTCATTTTAAAGCCGATCATAGGGAATTAATTAAATTAAATGAAATCAATTTGATTTAGTCTATTACTACACTTCTTTTGCTTTAGTTTAAACAATATCAAAATACATAACAAAATATAAGACCTGACGTAAGTACGCATTTTGCAGTGGGTTGGGTCAAGAGATTTACACGTATAGTGACTGTTTACTTTTGTCTTCTTGTGTTTTAGTGTGTATTTACTTACATATCAAGTGAGAGCTGTATAAGACTCAGTAATATATTAAACTAAACTCCGGTGACCGATTAAAATACGAATGACATTTGGTAAAATTATGTCAAGTCTCTGTTTGTAAGAAATGTCGGTCATATAGTGTATGGTAGATACTTTGTAGTTTTAAATCAGGCGAAATCATAAAGTTAATGCTATCTAATTCTTAATAACAAAAATAACCACCGATTTGAAATGATATGTGTTAAAACAAATCTATTCCCTTGAGCATTTCATTATTTACTTGATTTACGATCTACTAGCGAGCGATCAATCATTTTATTTGGCAACTGTCTGCTGGCCAGATGTAGCTTCCCATCCGCTAAATCTTCAACAAAAAGACAAATATGTGTGTTTGAGAATGCAAATGGCCCGCACAGGAAACCTTGTGTGCTTTGATAAATTAACTTATTAATCAACTTCACATAATTCTTAAACTTTTAAAATTGACCTGTCCATTCTTGAACTACGTTGAGTTAACCAATACAGGCCATATTATAAGCAACATGAAAACAACATAATGTCAATGAAAAAAATGATTGTTTTGATAAATTATTTAATATCACAACGGCAATGTATGCCTTGGTAAAATATTATCCTTGATGTTTCAAAATGAAACATCGAAAGAAACATAATTCTCTTGAGATTATCAGTCCAAGTCCTTAACTAGACTGCCGGGGAACTACAATGAAGCGTAAAAGCATAATGTATAATACAATCGTCCTGAAAGACACAGGAGTTTAAAACATATGTTAGGTACCACATCGAATTTGGTCCTATAGAACTATCGGTGCCCGCTTAGGTACCGATGACTCTTAACATCACTCCCTGGAGATGTAATAAATTGTATCAAGCATAATAATTAACAGTTGCATAGTGTTTTTGTTATTGTACGAGTACCTCTTCGGGCACCGATAGCGCTATAGACGAATCCAACGAGCCAAGTCATGGTCAGGATTTGGTCGGCCATCTTTGGTTTCCCGCTAGCACCAACCTGGTGTTTTGAGCGCCCGATTGTGCAAATAAAGCCGCCTAACACCTAGAGAAGATGCAAAGACGAGGAGGGTTAATAGAATAATATATACAATAAAGGTAATCCTGTCGCATCTATTCATACATAGTCCTTTTGTTCATCCATTTGTACATCTATGAATAGATGCGACGGGATTACCTGCGGAATTATCTCTATTGTATTATTCTATTAACCCTCCTCGACCTTCTCTAGGTGTAAGGCGGCTTTATTTGCACAACTGTTGGAACTGTATTGTGTTGTAAACTTTAATCATTCTTTTGTCTACCTGTGTTTTCGCGGAAGGTGTAAAACGGGTGATGGAATGCAGTTTAAAATTTCCGCCAAGGCCGAATCATTTCACATTTTGGATGCATTGTAGCCGACGGGGACCCAACTAACGGCTGCTAGTCAGGTGTAGGAATGCGTGTATTTGGATTCGTCTATAGACGAATCCAACGAGCCAAGTGATGGCCAGAATTCAGTCGGCCATTATTAGGTCCAGTCTGCACCAAACTGTCAACTTTCATCATTCTTTTGTCTACGTGTAACACGGGTGATGGAATGCAGTTTAATATCCCCGCCAAGGCCACATCATTTCACATTTTAGGTGGAATGGACCTAAAGGGGGACCCAGCTATGGCTGCCATTGAGGTGTAGGAATGCGCGAAAATGGATTCGTCTATAGGACCAAAAAGGATGTTGTGCCTTAATACACCACAAAAATGAACGCGCGCAGCAGCTCTGACACATACGTTTTATTGTTGAGACTCTCTTCCTTTGCATGTCTTTAGGATGATTTAATATTATATTGTTTCTTTCTAAACAATTACAAACAACAAATGTTCACACGTTATGTCAAGGTAAATTTAAATTTAGAAGTATCTTCTATATACAAGGACACTCTTTATTATACACAAAGGTACATACGTGAGTAATATTTGTTAGCAGATTGTATTCTCTAACAGAATATCCAGCTCCTTATATAATTTATACAACAAGAGGCTAGATAATGCACAATTTGATATGATGGGAAGTGTATTGAATGCGCATTTGTCGAGAGTAAGTTGTTATGTGCTAGGTTCAGATTGTCTCATTTGATATTATTTTGGCAACTTGAAATCACTTTCAATCTGTTATAGTTGTAGAGTTGTAGAACAATATTACTGGGATTGTGTTAGGGGTACGCAAAGAATATTATGCTGTAAAGCATGGAAATACATGGGTTTATCTATGCCATAAACATACTCATGAAAACTTTTTTGATCAAAATGTTAATGTAGTGAGAAATTACAAGTAAAAATGATTGCCCTTTTTTTATAAAACAAATACAAGCAATGCCAAGCACCGAAATTATGTTCACATAATCCAGAAGGGCATAGACATTTGTCTTGAAGAATTTTGTTTATATATGTATAGAAACCTTTAAGTATCTTTATGTTTAGATCAGTTCCTACACTTAAAGTACATTGTACTTGTATTCTTTACTTGTTGTGATGTTGCAAAAAGTCAAACTAACGTTCTGACTTCAAATCACACCCATCTCTGACTACGTAAAAGAAGTATCTATGGTGTTCTTTTACTCTTCTCTTCTTCTCGGCCTTAGTCAAAACGCCCCTAGGGTTATATGTGAAGCAAATCAAACTCCTTTGGTTGTGCTTGATTTCTCCTGACGTTCTCATGTTAAATTGAACGTATGAACCACATAATGTCTTCCATCACTTACGACCAAGGCGTTCTGACTATCAATTGAGAATCAAGAAGATCAGGAGGAAACGCTTTACCTGTCATGGAGTACTAAGTTTCCTGCACTATACCTGCCTCTTATTAGGGCTATTAACAACCGGATGACGTGACACGTTGACCGTGGGGTGTTGGACAAGAATGAATGATATATGCCACCACTGACTTCTTCCTTAGACTTTTAAAATGCGACAGCGTCGCTCTGCATCAATATATGAATTACGTGTGATATATGTGTTATAAGGGTAGCGTTGTAATATATTCATGTAGTCGATATATTAATTCGTCTGATTAAATTGATACATCGTGATTACATTTTTTTCACCGAATTAAAGGGAAACACAAAAACTGTATCAGTTCACCAAAACAGAACAAAATTAAGGGCAATTTATCAGCCACGTATTTTACTATACATCGCAAGTGTCAATTGACGTTTTTTATTTAGTTCAGGATTATATTGTCTACATTATGCAAGCATCGGAAATTTTATTATAGAGTGACGATCCTTCTTTAAGATCAAGATATTTTATTACGAGTTTGGTAATAAGATATGTATTTTGTATTGTTTCCATTGTTATTTTTTCACCTGGGAACCGAGGGAGTAAACATCTTAAAATGGCAGTACGCCCTCAACGCTGAAAGTTACAATCAGGTAGAGCGAATATTTACTAGAAACTGATACCGTGCGGATGAATTTTGATAATATTACAACAAAAATGTCATATAATGAGAGAGATTTACCATTTCGAAGCATCAAATCCCAACATGTACTTTTTGGCTATATAGCTTGATCAATTTTAGTGATTTTAAAGCCGTCTTTTCAGATGCCACACAAACAAATAGTTCATCGTCGTATTTCCATGCATCGCCCAGTAGTATTTAACCTTAAACTCGTCATAATAATATGAGGCCTAGTATTGTATCTAAATATGCTTCCTTTCTAGCTTTATCCCTTATTAGTCTCTTATTAGTCTTTTTTTATTCGTTACAATCATATTTTACACGGTGACATATATGCTAAATGCGGTTTGTCATAAGCGGTTAGGCCAGAAAAGGAAAGCGTACTGCATTTAATTCCTCCCATACGTTTTAATTTTTTTCTCAACAGTAGTAATAGAATCAGCAGTTCAAGAGAAGTGGTAATAGTAGTAGTATACAGCAACTTATAGTATACAGCAACTCGTAGTTTAATTTTAACTGTTCCTCTGCAGCAATTATTAGGAGACAGGAGGAGGGAATTTGAAAAAAAAGGAGATGGGTGGCAGAGAAAAAAATACATCCCCAGGAAGAAGTCGCTCCCTATTTCCTCTTTCCAAAACTTTTGCTGACTTTTGATGTCTTTAACTTGACTAGAAACGTGCAGATTTATAAATCAACTTCCGAAAGACGCACACAATGATCAATCCCATGGGACGAGCACGAAACTGGTTAAATGAAAACCGATTCCTGACTGTCTTTATGTAAACCATTTTGATGTCAATGGCACGATCAACATCCCTATTCAATGAGTACTTTATTCTGTCTGGGGAGAGACACGGTGCTCAGTTGCTTATTTACACATAACATGTGTGTGTCCGACATCAAGGATAGAGTTCATAAATGCTTTTACTAGGTTTCCAAATTTAAAAGCTAATGCATTTTAAATGGTCTGGTCAAAGAATTGAAGACTGAATTAAGAAGTAAAAGTTAGTATTGTATCAATATTTCACACGTTGCTTCCTCATTATTTATTCCTCTATCAACAGTTTTGTTGCCTCAAGTTTGCTCATAAGCTAGTGACACTGTCATTCACCAAAAAGTTAGGGTTAACCTTTTTGTACTTTATAATTCCAAGTCATCTGATGCATACATGCAACGTCAAGAGGTGGCCTATTTCGATGTAACTCAATTGGTATTGAAGGTGTCCCTATTCAGTCCAATCGAGTGTCAAATAAGGACCATGGGTATATACCATGGCTAGACAGTCGCTATTAATCTAATTGTCTCACCATGTGGTCAGTTTGGCTGGACCAGGAAAGCCACTTGGTCAGCCAAGGTATTCATATGTATCCAGTGCATCTGCCTTATCATTTACGGTGGGAGATAAGTTTCTGGTTTGTTTAATTTCAAATTGATAAGGTCATTATTCTAAAGTTTTATTCAGACCAACAGGTGAACCAACTCTATCATTTACGTGGATCCAAATTATATTGGCCATTGTCTTTCTAAGAGAATGTGATTTAGTGATGTGTACAGTTTCCAGTAGATGGTAGACCAAATGCTGCTGTATAGCTAAGGTCAAAGGTCAAAGGCTTTTTATTTTATTCCGTTATTTTAGGTCTGTCATTTGTAGGAGAACGTGGTTTAATATTCAGAGGGGATGTTAGGCCACCGACACCGTGTACAAGGCATACCTGTACATGTAGCTCGTAGTCCGTTTCGAAAAGAGTGGAGCGTCAATTGACTGTCCCCGTCTTTCCCGGTGCTTTTTTGGATATTCACAATATAATACAGTATATAATATATAAGACATACAATGTGCAATGCAAAGCTGCCGTCCTGAATGAGTGAACGGATTCTGATATCATTGAAACAGTAGCGATGTGCGATGTGATCTTAACGAAATGGCGTTACACACAAGGGTAATATGTATGTATTCATTTATGTGATCGGCGAGCTCCAGGTTGCCACCATGTTTTATGAACATGTCATTAATAATAACATAACATAAAAATATAACACTTCAGTGAACGCTTTTTCAAACTATGTTTGGTGCAAACGCGCTTTAGTTGTAAATTATTGTAGCTCTCCTGTAAAGTGTGCTGAGGCTTGTGGATCAACGTCCAGGCGTTTGTGCCTGTGCATAGCACACTATAAATCACAACGCTTTTTTTCTTTTTTCTTTTAAATAAAAAAACAAGAATCGTACCAGACTTTTTTAATATTAACAGAACATGATGGTCATATGTTTGAAATAATAATATACTCAAAACTAACTGAGACAAGAACTAAAACGAATCACGTAGATGATATTATTCTATCAGATATTTTTCAGCCACACATAATGTTTACGTAACTTCACCTGGCGCCCTGGTGCAGGCATAACAGCCAGATCCTCATGCATGTTTCCAGTAATTGACCCCTTTTAATGCCAACAGATAAAACAAGCTATTACTTGGAAGACGGGTGCACATTATTTTCATAATGTAGTGAAGTTCTAATGTATCAATTAAAGAAAATAACACCCTCTCATTCAACATGTACATGCAAAATTAAACACATTTCGTCTAAAACGTTTTGTTATATAAAAAAGATTGATTGATAAAGAAGAACTTTAAGAAAAAGAACTGACAGTTTTATCTGACTACAAGCGTTTAGAAGGTTATGCTGCAGCCATGCTTGTATGCATGCAAACCCCAGTACCGTTCTCATTCTGTCCCTTTGAGCATCTTGCTTTGATTTTTGACACCGGAGCGAGAAAGTAGAAAAAGTATAGTGCATAATTTAAGGCACTAGCTCGTTGGTTATGCCAACTCAGGTGTTCCCTGTGGACCTACTTACTGTAATGTCCGCACACATTAACTATACTAACTTTGACATCAGGGTAGATTGCAAATGAAGTATACACTCAACATAAAATCAAAGCCACGAAAACAGATTTTGTAATGACGATACAGGTTTTAATTAAACCTCCAAGATAAGCGTCAATATCTATAATAGTTATTGGGTCCTTTTCATCTCGATATAAGAATACGATTATGTATTAAGATGAATAGTTTGTTGACTAATTAAGACATATTAAAATATTAGAACAATGAAAATGTTAATGAATGTATTCAAAGGGCCCCATTACCTAGGTCATCTGAGTTATGCCCGTTACCTAATTACAAAACGGAGCTACCAAACGGCTCTAAGTAATTGTTGGATTCTTTCTTTTCTGACGTCTCCCCCTCAATAGTTCCTTGCAAAATGAGCCCACCCCACATTGCACTATGATTCGGACTGTCACAGTATACACAACTTAAAAACACATTTAAAGTCCCAACTTACGTGCGCCGGCACCTTTCACGCAATATGCAAAGCGCAGTTTGCGTACTATTTAGGTGATGCACCCAGCCTGTGACACCATTCTATATCAATCCACAATTATGAGTGCCGCATATTACGCGCTGATCACCGTATAGGTATTCTCTGAACTGATGTCCCTTGGGTATGTTAATGCAAGAGATATAGCACATAATTTGACAATTAGTATTTGACCTTGTTGCCTGCTTGATTAAAAGTCGGGGGAAAATAGCCTGTTGCATTGACAATGAATGATGATTTTGAAACCTTCTGATTCATTTATTATAAACTATATTATTCTAGTGTCAAACATTCAACATCGTGCACAAAATTCATTCCATATAAAGAGGCTATGAAAATATGCCAGAGCATTATATAAGAGGTTATTTTCATTTCAGAATACACCATTGAAAAGCACCTGCACTGTCTACACGTAATAACTTTAAAACTAAAAATAATATTGAATTGGAAGTTTAATAATGTTAAATGTTGCAATTCTGCCCTCTTAGATATGAGAACAATTAATGTATTAATGAATTCCCCATTGACTACTCATGTCATCTGGGATCTGTCCTTCCTACAAAACAGGACTATACCAAACGGCTCTGGGTAATTTGTGGTCTCTCCTTTGCGACTTGATCGTTGTGGGTCATATGAGCAGAGATGTGATGTATGCTTATAGTTGCCAATGAGCACTATGATCACTCCCACAATGCACTATGATTCGGAAATTGTATAAAAATTGACCCGTAACACACTGCACAACGCCCATTCAATTACACACATATTATATTTTATGGCTGAATTTGAGTAGCGTTTTATGCGAAGGATAACAGCTTTTGATGGCTAATATTGTGACTTCACTCAATCCCAATCTACAATCAGTAAGGTATCCTCGAAAGTGTTAATTGGATATGTTAAGGTATGAGATGAATATAGCACACAAATTTGTATTTAGACCTTTACTGCATGCTTGATCAAAAGATGAGGGAAAATAGCATGTTGCTTTGATAACAGTCAACGTAACCCATTAACAATGAATGAGGATTTAGGAACCCTTTGATCTATTTATTATAAACCATATTATTTTAGTGTCAAAATGTTGACAGCGTGTACACACAATTTATTACATATTATAGAGGGTATAAAAATATTCCAGAGCCTTATATAAGAAGTTATTTTCATTTCAGAATACCCTATTGGAGCGCTCCTGTATTGTCTACATGTAATATGTATAACTGACAAAGTAATATTGAATTGTAAATGTCTATTCTTACGGTCATATTAAGACATAAGAACAATGAATGTATTCAAAGGGCCCCATTGACTACTCAAGTCACCTGGTGTATGTCTTTCCACTAGGTACTAAACGGCTCTGGGTAATTGTTGGGCTATTCTTTGCGATTCTCAAGTTCCTCTTGATCGTTGCGGGCCATACGAGTAGACATGGTCCGATTGTCAAATTCCCGGTAAGGGATGATTATAGTTCTTAAATTAGCATCACGACCCATCCCACAATGCTCTATGATTCGGAAATTGAATAAAATTGACCTGTGATACACAACGCCCATTCAATTACATACAAATTACACATTTGGTTGATTTTGAGCACCGTTTATACAAAAGATATTTAAGCGCTTTTTCATGGCTCATAATTATGACTCAACTGTAACCTAATCTAAAAATACGCAGGTATCCTTTAAATTGTTAGTGTCCCTTGAGTATGCTGATAAAGAGATGTAAAAGTAGCACTGCTATCTAATAGCATACAATTTGAAAATTAGTATAACGACGTAATTGCATCTTGATCAAAAAGTCGAGGGAAATGGACTGTTGCTTTAAAACTACAAATGTAACCCGTTGACAATGAAGGAGAATTTTGGAACCCTTTGATCCATTTATTATAAACTATATTATTTTAGTGTCACAAGTTTGACAGCATGCGCAGAATTTATTACATATAGAGGGTATGAAAATATGGCAGAGCATGGTATACGAGTTATTTTCAGTACCCTATTGAAACACATCTGCACTGTCGACAGGTAATAACTGTATGACTGATAAAATAATATTGAAATGGATTGAAAATAATAGAAAAAGGTAGGAAAACAAATGCTATTAGATATTGAATATAAATCCCAGCCTCTTTTTGTTTATGTGCTGCTGAACCTGTTGCACATAAATTAAACTGAACTCAAAAAGAAACTTATAATTTTTCACAAGGTCATATCTTGAAATCCTGTCCATCAAATTGAACCAAAATTACACACAGATTTACTTCAATACTCTATTCTTAACACATGTCAGTAACTAAGCAGTTATCCAACTGACACAACAGCAAAATGCACTGACATGGGACAGCTTCCTGGACCACATTCACAGCACAGCCCTGTTTCATGAAAAAGTGTATGAAAAGCAGAAAGCAGCACCGTTTTATCATCTGTGCAAGGATCTTGTGTGCATTCTCACAGATTTTTTGTCCTGGGTGCCAAATGTTGGGTTGTGAAAGTGAAGGAAGTCCGGGAAGCTGTCCCATGACAGTGCATTTTGCTGTTGTGTCAGTTGGACAACTGCTTGGTTACTGACATGTGTTTTGAGTAGAGTATTAAGGTAATCATGTGTGTAATTTTGGTTCATTTTGATTGACAGTATTTTAAGATATAACCTTGTGATTCACAAGTTGTGAAAAATTATAAGTTTCTTTTTGAGCTCAGTTTACATGAATACAAGCTGTATCAAAATGATTGGTACCCGGCAGTTGTGATGGTTATTGAAAAGCCTGCTTCTTCTTAATGTAACATTGGATCCTCTTGAAATAACCATAAGTTATGATTATATAACTGTTAAAGACATTAATCAACAAATTATGCGGATCCTATATTGCATTTTGAGCTATTTTGATGTGTCACTCATGTCCATAATCACTGAAAAATGATGGGTACCAATTCTTTTGATACACCCTGTATATGCCCGGATGTGTTCGTTGTTTCAGTGCTCTATCTTTTAGATACCAGCTCCAATAGCGAATGGACTGTTTAATTACATACACCCCTATGAAAAACATGACCTTAATCTTTCACACAGGGAGTGTGTTTCAAAATGGGATTACCTGAATGGGTGACTCCATTTGTAATCTACACCCCCTGTGTGGGAGATTAAGGTCGTGTCTCCCATAGGGGGTTTATGGAATTCAACTAGAATAGCCTAATGATGTTTATCTTAACCCACTTTAGCGTTACCTATGTTAACCAGGTGTACGTCTACCCCTAAGTAAAACAACAACTACAATAACAACTTTAATAACAACTAACCGAAAACAAAATATACCAATATAGTAGATACTACCTTCTAATTAGGAGACAGGTGTTTTGTAATTATTGGCAATTCCAGTTGAAATTCATACACCCCCTAAGAAAGACATGACCTTATTCGTTTGAAATATACACATCCTGTGAGGATGATTAAGGTCTTGTCTTCCATATGGGGTGTATGGATAACAACTGGAATATCCTGCTTTCTGCTTTCAAAGTAATAAATGCAGTGTTTACAACACAATTAAAAGAGCATTTCGTGATCCACAGCCTCATCCACCCCCCACTTTTCTCAAAAAAGTTGAGATTTTTATATCACTGGAAACCTCTGGCTACATAATGTTTATGTACAAAATATTTCTTGCCGATTAATTCGTTTAGCAAAGATATCGTGAAATTTGAATTTCGTTCTGGTGCACCAGAACGAAATTACAACGTATTGTCTATGGAGCAGTGTAATACACATAATCATGCATAACTCGCAAACGCAATATCGGAGTCAACTGAAATTTTGGGAATATGCTTTTTTCGTGGATATGTACTGAAAAATGTCATAAAAAGAGGATGCTAGGATCACGAAATACTCCTTTAAATGAGGAGGAAAGAAGGAGAAGGGTTCTATTTGGTTCACACCAAATGTAACCTTTTCATGGTTTAGACAAAAAAAATGAAAAAATCTGGCTAATTTTAACACGCGATGGTTTTGCCATTGTTATATTTTTCTAAATATTTTTACACTGCAAATTGTGAAATATCATTAATAAGACTAGCCGAGATTTATAATTTATACTGTCTTCAAGCATCATTTCTATTGGATCATAACGGAGTTAAATTACATCAAAATAATGAAATTTTCTTGGTTATAATCTATTTTTAAATTATAAATCAATTATGCGTAGAAACCTTATCTCCTCGTAATTAAAGGAGATTTCTGTTCACTCTGTATTCTTTTTTGGTATAATTTTGACTATTAAAAATATTGGATCATACGCTCAATTATAATCCTGATAAATGTAATACTAGATGACATAGTTGTTGGTCATATCCACCACTCGACAGAACAATTCGTTTGCACAAAATTACTAATATCATGGTTTGCTCGCAGGGAATGCTTAAACTGGCAATAGATTGTTTGCGCTAAGGCAACGCGGCCAAATTTGACCGATCTTTGGATCGACGATGCCTGGTAACGGACGAAGTGCGTGGATAAGCAATTGTATTATACGTCTTTACGGTAATACGCTTTATAGCATAGCTTTGAATTGTGGCAGCGTCATTTTCCTACTTTTAATCCCTTTATAGCCCGTGTAATATATAGCTAATGAGTTGCGCTGTCCTCACTTTCTTGTATTGTACCGGTATAGGAGTTTCCACGACCTGATCGTCCGTCGATACTTATTACTAATAAATTAATGATTACTGGTATATCAACTAATTAATCTGAAGTAATTGTAATTTTGTATCGGTTAATGCATTTTGCAACGAAACCACAATTAACATTAGTCAATTAATTGATCTTTCATAAATATTAAGGGTCGACCAAGCATCGACACGCGATGGTCGATCAGAAGATCGAACACATAAGGCTCTACTGCCTAATGTGAGATTTTCTAGTGAAGGCATTTAACATCCCTGAAGTATAATATTATGTGGCAAACATCAAAGGCGCTCGTGATATTTATCCACAAAAAATTCATATTCTATGACAATGATAATCTGTGATTATATTGTTAAATTGATGTAAGATGCTAACATTCCTCTATTAAACAGTTCTCAGATCATTATCGTCGTTCAGAAAAAGTCAAGATCAAATGAGCAACCATCCTTATTCACATGAAACATATAGCGGTCAGGACTGCTGAGATCAAACGAACAACCATCCCAATTTACATGCAACAGGTCGTGTCTTGTGTTAAATCACTCATTTTCAATTCCGTTTCTTTAAAACCTGATTAGATTTAGAATGAATCAATCTACAAATTCTCAGGATAGATTAACCCTTACGTTATATCAATCTTAACGGATAAATATTGTATGCGAAATTACAGAACTAGTTTAAGTGAAAAACCCAGTCTGGCCAGCTGTTCGTTAGGAAGACAACCGGAGAAGGATTGAAGTATTAGAGGTACAAGCCTAGGGGAAGATTTATCGGAAATTGTCTCATAAACCAACTACAAAAATCTACTGTGCAAAAGGTTAAAGATACTGATCGTTCCCTCTGGGTAGCATTTAGCCCGTGAGCTAATGGTGTCAGTATACTTTTAAACCGAAGAGCTGATGAAATTTCCATTCAGTTAAAGCCCCGGTGACTAACTAAGCTTCTTGTGTAATGCTTTTTTGGGTAAAACACAGCCGGTTGAGCCCTGTAGTAAATCCAGCCCAAAACAAGGTTGATAGTTTCCATTTGTCAAGCTTCATATCCAAGTAACGTATTTATATCAATTAAGAAACTGCCAGCATGAACATCCAGCAACATGTGTTTTTCGCACGTGGTAAACAAGATTTATGAGGTTTTGGCGCGGTTTTACTATGTGTTCAAAATACACACGGTAATGTTTTCATGTACTGGGGAAAATGTTGTATGTTAAATGTCCATTACCATCTCAGCCATGAACGAACAACCGTAATGATCTAATCAATTATGTTTTCCATTTTAAAAGACATCTCAATCATAAAGCACACGACAGAATGACGGAGAAGATGAGCACGAGAACCATCGCTCACAAATGGTTAACAAACTCGGGCGCGGGAAAACAGATTAGAGATTACACGATAAGTTGATTTTGTGATTGTTCGTTGAATTGTTGAATGTTTGCAGACGGTTTGGCTGTAAACTCTGTCTCATTAATGTGTATGTGCATTCATTTGTAATAGTAAACAGGGCACTGGAAATAATCTGTTTAGATTTACTTACTTTTATACCTAACGTGCTTAAATACAGTATGTCAACAGCATGTTAACGTACAATTCACAAATACGATGTCAACTTAATTAAGTTTCTTTAAATAAATGTGAATTGATACGGTGTACGTTGACATACTTAATTAAATTGCCTGTTATTTCTGCAGGACTCAGTCGCTAGCTGACATTTATTTGTTGTAAAAATAGATTGATTTGTCACAAGAAACAAGAAATTACGCCACATTGATGTGTTTTTATCTATTAAGTAAATTATGTATGAATATTTTTATCATTAAACAAGTTAAATGATACCGAATTATACTTTCGTTCTGTATCTACCGGATTTATTACTAATATTAGCTACTGCTCCAACATATTTCATTATAAATCAATGTTTACGAATCTGAATTCGATTGACACACTCATCTATGAC
Organism: Amphiura filiformis; assembly: GCF_039555335.1. NCBI lineage: Eukaryota > Metazoa > Echinodermata > Ophiuroidea > Amphilepidida > Amphiuridae > Amphiura > Amphiura filiformis. Next base: position 21,605,946 of record NC_092643.1, on the reverse strand, counting down.
TTTGCCCCATCAACATTATCAGAATTATACGTACGTTCGTGCTTTATAAACGAATCCAATTTCACGCATTCCTACACCTCAATCTCCCCTAAGGTCTATCCCATCTAAAATGTGAAATGATGTGGCCTTGGCGGGGATATTAAACTGCATTCCATCACCCTTATTAAGAATGGTGAAAGTTTACAACACAATACATTCAACATCGATTTTTAAGCGGATTTAATCCATCCAATTGGGCAGTAACAACACCAGTTTGGTGCAGACGGGACCCAGTAATGGCCTACTGAATTCCGACCATCACTTGGCTCGATGTATTCGTCTATACAAATACGTTTAAACAATAGTAACCAGATAAACAGATTTGAACCAGTTATACCAATTTAACGTGGGGAACAAGTAAGGTAATTCAGCCAAATTTGTTCCATGTTTTGTTGATCCTTATTATTTATGAAATATCTATTTTGAACTACTGATAATTGTGATTTCATTTAATCTTTTGTATGTGATGTGATCAAGCAAAATCAGTCAGAAGTCGGAAATATCGATTTTTTGTTTGTTGCTTTTTGTTTTGGAAACACTTCAACTGTTCATATCTTTGGAATTAAATTAATGTTCAATTTCAATGGGGTTTTGTGCAAAATGTAGCTTTACAAATGATTGATGCAATCATGTAGAAAACTGAAAATTAAATATGCCCGACTTCAGACTGATTTTGCCTGATCACACCACATATTGTGTATTTTCAAATGCAGTTAATTGATTAGTTGATGTGCCATTACACATAATTAAATAATCTTGCCATCAAAAACACATCGACGATCAATCCCAAGATCTGCAGTGACAATGGGAAAAAATACACTAAAACAGTGTAAACGCCAAGAAAAACAGAAACAGTTCAAATACAAAACCGAGCGACAAAATAAAGACAAAAGTAAACAAAAATACAATCGACCTTTCGAGCAGATACTGACCTTCCCCAGGGACAAATAACAAGAAATATATTGCAGTAAATGATTAAAGGTATTAAAAACCATATATTATATAAGGACAAAGCCAAAGTTAGTTAGAGATATAGCCTTTTTCATACTTTCATGAGTTTCTGTACAACATTCATTTCGGAAAATGTTTTATCTGACTTAAAGTTTAAAGGTTTGTATGGACAATTAGTGCATGGATTATAATCATAATTCTATGAAGCTAGTGATATCGTTCTCTTCTGTGTAAAGCTAGTAAACTTGTCTAAAACATATACCATTGTCATGGTTGTTACGCTTGAGTCTGCCAACGCATCCGTAAACTCATTTTGTTGCAATATTAAGCACGATAATGTGAAGTATTAAAGTTGCACGAAATAATGTCAATGACAGTATAAATAGAACATCATATTAATGTGTAATCAGTATAACTGATACTAATATTAAAGGGGAGGTTCAGTAGATTGACAGTGAGAGTTCACCTTTAAAATTTGGCGATTTTAGTAACAGAGGAAATACTGTATTGTGATTAGATATAAAATAATATTCGGATGGTATAAGCTAAATAGTGTTCTAGTGTTCATAAGTGCGCTGATACTCTTTTGCAGTGATTCTAGTGCATATTTTGAGCCTCTAATGCAACAGCAATAGGACATTTGAAATTTCACTGACGGCATAAAGGAAAGGCATTAATCTGCCTGAAAAATTTTAAAGATTTGTATGAACAATTGGTGCAGGGATTAAAATATAAGATAACTACAGAAGTCTTCTCTTCTGATATACGGTATATAGTCTTGTCTAGAAAAGAAAAACACTATAAACTTGTCTAGAAAATATACCGTTGTCATGGTTGTTACACTTGAGTCTTTCAACGCATCCCTGAACTCGTTTCGTTGCAATATTAAGCACGGTGACGTGAAGTATTAAAGTTGCACGAAATAATGTCAATGACAGTATAAATAGAGCACTTTATTAATAGGTAATCAGTATTAGTAATAACAATGTTAAAAGAGAAGTGTAGATTAATAGTTGCAGTTTTACCTTTTAAAATTGGAGATTTTAGTAACAGAGAAAATGCTCGATTTTGTGATTAGGTACAAACTATACTATATTCGGATGGTATAAGCCAAATAGTGTTCTATGATGGATAAGTGCGCTGATAAACGCCAAATACTCTTTTGAAGTAATTCTAGTGCATATTTTGCGTCCCTAATGCAACAGCAATTAGTCCACTTGAAGTTTCAGAGACAGCAAACTTGGCAAAAAGGAAAAGCATTAATCTGCCTGAATTTTTTTTAAAGATTTGTATGAACAATTAGCGCAGGGATTAAAATATAAGAAGTCTTCTATTCTGATATAGTTAGTAAACCTGTCTAGAAAATATACCGTTGTCATGGTTGTTACGCTCGAGTCTTTCAACTGTACTCGTTTCGTTGCAATATTAAGCATGGTGACGTGAAGTATTAAAGTTGCAATGTCAATGACAGTATAAATAGAGCACCATATTAATAGGTAATCAGTATTACTAATAATAATGTTAAAGGGGGAAGTGTAGATTGACAGTTGCAGTTTCACCTTTTAAAATGGGAGATTTTAGTAGCAGAGAAAATACTCGATTTTGTCATTAGGTACAAAATATACTATATTCCGATGGTATAAGCCAAGTAGTGTTCTATGACTAATAAATGCGCTGATAAACACCGAATACTCTTTAGGAGTATATAATGCTAGTGCCTATTTTGCGCCCCAAATGCAACAGCAATGGTACACTTGAAATTTCACAGACGCTAAAAAGGAAAGGAATTAATATGTGATGGACAAATGCGCTGATAAACGCCGAATACTATTTTGAAGTGATTCTAGTGCATATTTTGCGCCCCTAATGCAACAGCAATGGTCCACTTGAAATGTCACAGACAGGAAACATGGCAAAAGGAAAGGCATTAATCTGACTGAAAATTATAAAGCTTTGTAGGGATTAAAATATAATGAAACTACTGAAGTCTTTTATTTTAATATATTCAGTAAACTTGTGTCTAGAAAATATACCGTTGTCATAGTTGTTACGCTCGAGTCTTTCAACGCATCCCTGAACTCGTTTTGTTGCAATATTAAGCATGGTGACGTGAAGTATTAAAGTTACACGAAATAATGTCAATGACAGTATAAATAGAGCATCATAATCAGTATCACTAATAATAATAATGCTGAGGAAGTTCAAATTGACTGTTACAGTTTCACCTGGAGAGTTAAGTAACAGAGGAAATACTCAACTTTGTGATTAGGTACAAAATATTATTCAGATGGTATAAGCCAAATAGTGTTCTGAGATGGATAAGTGCGCTGATAAACGCCGAATACTCTTTTGAAGTGATTTAGTACATATTTTGTGCCTCTAATGCAAAGTAACGGTACACTTGAAATAAGCGGCAAGATGGAGTCCGAATTTGATTTAGGTGGAAACAGCATGTGATGTAAATCGGACATGCCTCCTTTAAGATAATTTTGTGCTATCCGTGATACTTCAGTTTGTTGTATTTCAAATTGCTAAATGAATACTCGTCAACGAAGGTGGATATAATCTATTTTCATCACATTAATTTCTTTCAGAATTTATTTGATATCTACTGCCAATTTACCATCTAATGTAATGTCTGCCCTAAGTGGTCGTATAATATAGAGTAATTTTTATTTGATCCCGAATTACCGTTAGGTAACTACAGTAATATTAACTTTTAGGTATTATAGAAATTTAAATGTTGATATATCATAGAGCAAAGTTATGATTACGATCGGTTAAGAGTGCGGTGAAAGACCTGTGATCATGGCAACTTTAATCCAAGTCGGAATAAAGTCACCATGGTCACAGATAGGAATCTTCATGCAAAGAGCGTCACTTTCATCATTCGGTGATCCGTAATCATAATTTAAAAATAATGTTGGATTTCTTCGACTCTTAGTATCACAGCATCTATCTAAACACGGATTAGTCTTTGCTTGACTAAACTTTAAACTGTACCAACACGATTAAATATCGCATCAGCGCATTATAGTTTGTGTTAGGTTTGTATCAGTAATAGCGCTTAGCTGTCAATTGCCGCTTTTCAACACCTACTGCGTTTGTGAAGTAATATCGATATAGAATTGCCGAGTGGGATAGATCTTTTTATAGGATAGGATGCAGACGTGGCATGAGCATTTGTTGTGTTGGTTTTCATTTCTGCAGGCAAATTCTCAGTTTAACCGACTAATGTGGCATAAATATCTATTCAAAACGTCGAAAGGTAAAAACAAATTTGGTGGAGTAAGTGATGTTGAGATAGCCTTAAAGGTATTGAAATCATTCTTCACCTCTGGTATTACGTATTACTTTATACATACTGCAATTGTTTCGAAGTACATGCACCTTTTACATTATGGTTTTGATAGTTTATGATATTTTTTATTGATATCAGGATTTTGGCGGGATTTTGGTTGCCAGGCCTATGTGAAAATTGAAATATGTTAATTTTACTTTTCATTTGAATTCAAATCAAGACTTCATGGTATATTGTACTTCAGTTTATTATCTATATGAGATCAAGTATCACTAGTGGAAATTTTAAATGAGAATTTCTGATTTCTGTGAAACGTTAAACCCTGTGGGACTGACCGGGCGGGGACCGATATAGCAAAATTTTGATTTATTTAAAACAATGTGACAGGTAGTTTTTTCAATGCAATCAATATTTCTCATCCATTTTGATGAGAAAATATGCCCACAGGGTTGACAGTTTCATAGAAAATATTTCGATTCTCATAATTTTGTCCAATTCTCGTCGCTTTTGAAAGAATTCTTATTATAAATTTCCACTAATTCAAGAAATCCGTAAGTACCCTGTATTGTAACGCCAAAAAAGGAAACAATATAACGTATGCAAGGTAAGAAAGGTTTGGTGTAGAAAAAATATGTACCATAGATCACGTCTTGATAGTTTCCTTCGATAAATTCCTAATATAAATAAAATGCTGACTTTAACTAATAAAGCAATCAAGCTGATCAATACTAAGAGTTTGGTATTAAGCCATGATAAGAAAAAACGTGCACTTGTCATTTATAGACTTTAATCAAGCCTTATGAACACATCTTTCATCAGTACTCGTAAATGCAAATTTATTAGAGATCTACGGTCTGGTTCATAAGAAATTCGTATTGCCAAATATACATTAGTATATTGAACTATTCCAGAGAGACACCGGGATATATAAGTCAAAATACTTAAGTCGATTTAACCGTTTTGAGGGTGACAAGAAACTCATACACGTCCTGCTTTTAGATTAAACTTTCATTTATGGTAATATCACAGTTTAATTAATACAATATACCGATATATAGTTATAAGCTCTTTTTAATACAATACAATTTGCTAGCTTTTTAAATGCAGATATAAAATATGAGTTTGTATTAACTATCTAACCAAACTGAACGCAAATAGTTTTAAAAGTAGGACGACTTGTCCCAAAAGATTTTAACTCTCGCGCTTAGTGCGATCGTTTCAAAAAACATACAAGCACAAGAAGTGACAAGGTTTTAGCTTGAAATCGTCACTTCGTAAAATTACGACGTTGTTCAATTGGCATAAAATGGAAAAGACAGGAAGAATAAGAATACGAAGAATATGAAAAGCAACGAGAGGCGAAAAATGAGAAGCGCGCTATCAAAAATAGAATTTATAACTAACGGAGCTGTCTCTTTTGGACATGGCATGACAGTACATGTGTGAAGATAGCCTTGTAAAGGTGTTAGGTAATCCAGGTTGAGAGTAGCCTCTTGCCCAATAAAACAATGCTTGTTATTTTATTATAAAATGCCAATGGACATTTTACATTATTTAAGATGACTATACACAAACGATTCCGAAACTATAAATGCATGTTGCGTTGTTTTCTGAAACAATTGATAATAATGGTTATTATGACTAAAATATTCTTAAAGCTTTACTTACCGTTTAAATTTCCGGCTTCCAAATTGTATATCAAATAATCGCCATTGTCATTATCCGTGGTGAGATATTTTCGAATGCCTTAATACAAACAAGACAAAGGTATGTAATATCAGAATGCAGTGGTAATAATGATGCGTTCTTGCGAAACTTTACCAGCACAACTTATTTCATATGGTAGATGTTGTACGGATAAAATACACTGTTAAATATGCTCATTCCATATAAGCAAAAAAATCCCAACGGACCCGTTATCTGCTTATTATCAGATGTGCCATAGAGCACAAATTAATAGCCGTTTGCTTCCAGTTTTATTTTCTTCACTTTTTCATGCATCTCATGCGCACACCTTGAAACATTTGATAATAATGCTGCACTAATGCCCACAGTCGACAAACATGCGAGAGAGTTTGTGTGGTTGCTACTTGTACAGGGAGTTGCTGGCTCTGGTAAGTTAGCGTTCACAGCATTGCTTGCACAGCATTTCTTATTACGCAGGCAGAGAACAAAATCCAGAATTGTGTGTATTTCCTTCCTGAATGGAAGAATGAGAAAGAAAATCACAACAGTTCACTCTGACTGGTCCAACTTACAAAGCCACGTCAGGTAGATGGAAGCTACAGACTTGTATATAGATTCATACCGTGTTGAACTACTCTTCACTTCTGCACATGCGCAATTGCGATAAATAATTCATATAGAATAGAGCGTGGTAAAGACGTTGTAATTTATAAGCTACTACCTTTTACGTTCCTTATAATGATTACAAACATATTATTTTTTATAATGTCATATAGTCGCATTTGTTCTACTTGAGGAAGTAACACATTTCATGGAGAATATTATTAAGCAGGCAATTATATAGGGCCTAATATTATGTGCGTATATGTTGTGTGGGTGGGGTGCGTATGTAGGGGTGTGAGGACGTGTGGCAGAAGCTGTGAGTTGAGGGATTGAGTTCTGGAGTGAGTGTGTGATTGTTTGTAGCTATCTGGTGGCGTATCCCAATTCTTTCTTGCAATTGAATTGAAATAGTTTCATACCAATATTGATCACAAACGTTCTATTTCCATAACCAGGTATACTGCGCATTACATTATTATAAACGTTCTAACTGTATTGATTGTCTTTAACATTTGATTTATTTTTATCATGAATACAATATGGGCCTCTTGCGGGGATTTTTGGTTTATTTGTTTGTTTTCATGCTTATGTATGTTTTACCTATCTGTTTATTTGTTTGTTTGTTTACTTGGTTGTTTTTCAAAAGGTATTTATCTGAGCTACTTCCTTATATATCACCAATTTGACAATTTTTGACAAGTTTATTGTTTGATAGGTGATTTTGTTGAAATAGCAATTTAGAATATAATTGCTGGAAAAACATGAAAATAGTTTGTTACGTGACTGATTTAATAATTAACGCCTTACAAGTATTTGTCAGTTTCTCATTCAAATCTTTCATTATTATCGTACATAGTCATTTGTTTGAAGTCATTTTCTTCACTTCCCATCCTTACATTTTATAGTGTTTAATATTTAGCGAAATAAAGTCTTTGAACCAAAGAAAATGAGAACATGATCACATCACACATGGAAGATATTTCAAAACTGTTTCAGCATCACTGAATAAATTAGTGTTTCCATACATGTGACATTATTTCTTAATGGTAATTATCATACATGCATGTGATAGTAACCACATGTTAAATGTGGACTCTAACACAATATGAACATATTCACATACAGAAAGAGAACAATGTAAAATACCTTATTCAAGGATTCCTTTATTAGTATCAGTCGATACGAATAATAATCTACGCACCGACAAATAATGTCAAGACTTATACCGATTATACCTGCCGATTGGCCAAAAAGAAGTTTCCATTATCAATTGGACCAATCAGCAACATTGTTAGAATAATTTCACCACACAAACAAATTGGGCTGAATTGTTTGCAAAGCTCCATTCTGATTGGTGATTAAAGTGACAATATCATGTAATTGACCAATCAGAGGCAATGTTAGATCGGCAGGTAGTGCTCAGGGGGTTAAACTCATAATTTTTCTTTTATACAATCTCGTTCCTATTCATCCATTTTAATTAATGTTATTCACATGGGTACCTATAGTTTTTCTGTTATCAAAATGTATCTCATTGCTAATATGCTTTCTATGAAGCATCTTCCATGGTATAATTATTTAGTGATTGTATAATACCTTTGCTTTCTTTTTTTGTTTTTGTTTTTACTTTGAAATTATTGGACTATTATGTATATTATATATACCTATTCCAATTTTGTATTTTTCTTCTTTCGTAATTATATTTATATTGTATTATATTTTTGTAAACTACGGGGTGCCATCTAACTCACGCTATGCATTCTAGACTAGCATCCACTTCTCATGATATTCCATTCACCTCCAATCATAAATATAATTATTATGATTATCAATATTACAATTATTATTATGTTCATTATTATTATTATCATTATTATTATTATGTATATTTGTGAATTTGTATGTTTGAGATGGAACCAAAAATAACTGAATCTAAATCTGAATATATAAATCGATATAGAGTTAAAATAATGTAACATTAACAAATATTTCACTGCAGTTACAATAACACCGTATGGGCCCTATAGCAATAACAAATGATTAAGCCTGCGACTTTAGATTCACACGCATTCATTATTTATTTATAGGTTAATAAAATACGTATCACGTATTGGAAGCGATATTGTACAAAATATGCGCGCGAACTGAAATGTGGATGCGTCTAATGCACGACCCCCACGGGGGGAGTGCTTTAGACACATCAACAGCTCAGTACAAGTGCATTATTTTGACACTTTATCGAGCAACAAGTGATACGCATTTATTAACCTATTTCATACACGAGAAAAAAATCCAGGATTTTTGCTATTTTTAAAACAAAATTGTGGCCAAAATGTTGAAAAATACAAGCAAATGTAAATGCATCAACCTGTTAGAAAAATGAATGGTTCACATTTTTCTAACGTTTGCTCTGATTGGTTGAGATGTTGGTGCGTCTATGGTCTAATGTACGAGCCTCGAAAGAAAATCAGGGTAGTTCGAATGTAATGCACCTCCATTTCAGGCAGAATCGAAAAGTACGGGTATCGTACCGTGAAACCAAACGCAGCGGTTCGTGAAATCACGAATTACAAACACGCACTGTAAGTTATTTTGTAAGAACGTGTGCTCAACTACAGCGTGGATCTCAAAAATGGTTACAATCTAAAGAAAAATGACAAATGTATATGAGGGCTCTCTCTGTTTACACTACTCATATGTCAGTAGAAAGCAGAATGCATTCTAGAGCCAAAGTTATGGTGATTTGCATAAAGTAGGGAAAATCCCAGTTGGTCTACTTTTTCCTATACTAATATAGTGTGGTGTGATCAATACCTCATGAATTACCCATGGCTCAATATGTGTGACCTGCTACCACGAAATGTGCGTTAAGTCGCAAGTTGGTAGTTTCGAGACGTCCTGGCTGCTGCGCTGATGTTCGTTGTTTCACACACAAATGTTCAAGTCAATAGTATGTTTGTGAATGGGGGCACAATGGGCCATTCACGTATGACATACTGCTTGTTTGTACAGGTACGCGATAATTAAGAACATCAACTTAGCAGCCAAACTACAAACTTGCGACTTAACGCACATTCCGTGGTAACTGGTGACATATATTGAGCCATATGCAATTCATGAGGTATTTATCACGTCACACTATAGTATAGGGAAAAATGGAAAAACTAGCGACTTTATTCTCATTTTGTGGTGTCATGTCACATATAGAATTGGAGACATATTTGACAACGGCACACCATCCATCAAGAGAAGAGTGCGTACGCATCTTATTTGTGTGTATTTCATGTGTCTGAATGCTTTACTCTACTCATTCACTCTTGTTGTTCCTAAGCTGCTGTGAACCACTGATGTAGTTTTTCTTTTATAGTGCATGTGCCTTTTTAAGTTCTTGATCTGTGTCACTCCTGATGGGCTATTGTTCACATACATGTATATAAAATACGACTGTCATAAGTTTAAGGCCCGAATTTCGCTAACCGGCTGGATCCTAAATATCACGTGCTTTTTCACGTGACTGGTCTACTATATGGTAAAATATGAACGAATAAATAAATAATAACAAATAGCTAAATAAATGAATACGGCTACGCACGTGTAGGCTACGCATTATATTCGTGAATGCTTACATGGTAATTGTATTATCAGAATAAACTAGTAGTTTGTATCATTACTATAGATAGTAGGCATGACCAAATTCCATTGATTAATTGGTTACGATGTCCGAAGTGTCATTAGTCCAAAACCCAATAAAAATATCATAAAGCCTAATCCTCACCCTAAACCTAAACTTCACACTAACCCTAACCTATTATGACCTAAACTCTAATCCTAAACTCTAATCCTAACCCTACATTTTATCCCTAAACTAAACCTAACCCTGATCCCAAATCTGATCCCAACCCTAGTCTAACTTTATACCTATATACTTTATAACACTAATCTTAACCCATATGCTAACTCTAACACAAACCCTGACCTTAACCCTAACCCAAATTCTAACCTTAAATGCACTAAACCATAACTTCAATCATTTTTGGACTAATGACCCTTCGGAGTAAGGAGCTATTATAGTGGTTTCCAAACTATGGGTCTCGATCCTTTTGGGGAAAGATTGGCCATCGTATTGGTCATGTAACCCCATTTTGACCTACAGTAAGCCAAAAAATTAAGGTACCAGTTGTATTTATCCCTGTATATCCTAGGTAAAGACAAGTTTGTCAAAATTAAAACAAGCAACCACTACCTGTACTCTTTAGCTCTGATGTAAGACCTTATTTGTTGCACTTTTGTATGCTAATCAATGAAAGCACGACGTAGTTTTAACGTGCTAATTCTCTTGTTCGCGAACGCTTTGTGTACAAATCAATAGGGCATGCGATGAAACAAACTGCAACTTTTAAATTGGAATCTTCCTTTTGGTTTTGGATCGTCGTGTTTTTATTTCTAGAACAAATTCAACAAATGAGGTCTTAAATTCGAGCTAAAAGATATAGAGGGGGTAAAGATAACTGGTACCTTAATTTTTTGGCTTACTGTATTGTGTGCATTTTTCAAGGTAAAGACATTCTGGGAGCCGTTCACCGCGACGACTTGAAAATTGTGTTCCTTTATTGATCAATATTAGGGACCCTAGATGCAAGAGTGGATACAAAATCTACCACTGTGCGTGTTCAATGGTAGATTTTGTATCCACTCTTGTATCTAGGGTCTTTGATATTGATCAATAAGATTGAACGTGTATGGGCCGTATTAGAAATGTTTCCCGGTACGCCGATGATAAGTTTCGGTAAGTAACAGCATTTTGTATTAAACAATGGGTCGCGCCATATTTTCTTATGAAATTTGGGTTACGGGAAAAAAGTTTGGGAAGCCCGTTGTGGCGCATAAGGTCATCCTACGTGTACAAGCACATTGAGGATTAAAGTACGGTGTCTTGACAGATAAGCATGTTTGAGGGACCAGTCTGTTTAAACAGATATCATAGTAATGGCTAGTATGCATCTTGCCTTACCTAGTATTCGATTGGTTCGGTAAATCTTCAATAATGCGTTAGTATATTTGTACTCCACTTTTAAACTGCACCGCTGTTTTCTATCTGCCGGTCACCCAGCGTCATCAAAGAAATGTTCTCAATGATTCCAGTTATAGTAATAAACATATACCATGTACAGTACTATCATATCCATAATTCACCTTTTCGGTAAATCCCATAAGCCTTTGCGAGTACACCAGATATTTCGTCTTTTGACGTCACGCCGACTTGCAATGCGCAGTAACGATGTTCGATAAACGATGTGCGCATCGGCGCAGATCGGTGTGACGTCAAATGACGAGGTATCAGGTGTACTCGCAAAGGCTTATGGGATTTACCGAAAAGGTGAATTGTAATTTCCGTACATGTATAATATAGCGAGTATAGGGAAAAAAGCCTATAAATTGTTGTATTTGAACATTTTTGTGATCATTTGTGACCGTACACCACGAATGAGCCGTAAATGTCCTCAATTGTATTCTGAGTTACAGTGTAAAATGGGCATGAAGGTCATATTCATAGGTATTTCAATTTGGTGCTACGTGTATCTCATTAAATGAGGTACACGTAGCACCAAATTGAGGTACCTATGAATACGACCTTCATGCCCATTTTACACTGTAACTCAGAATACAATTGAGGACATTTACGGCTCATTCGTGGTGTACGGTCACATTTTGTATGATGAAAAGAGCATGAAATGATGAATAAAAATAGATCTGAAATAAGTAATGTTTCGAACACGAGCCATGTACGTAAAGACATTCTATTTTAGTTTGAGGTATTGTTACGAAGTCTCCCTTTCTAGGTCTCTCTATCTCTTAAAAAATCCGTTTACATGCTGAATGTATGTGCATGTATTGTTTGTTTTGTTTAAAGGGGCAATTCAGGGATCCGTCGATCCCAAACTACACTATTCCCCACACATATCATTTGTTACACTAATATTGTATTTAACCCCTTTAATGAATAAGCTAGACAATGTGTTGTCATGTCAAAAGAAACAAATCGACGGTTCAGTGCCAGAAGTGGGTAAGTGCAATAACTGTCATGTGCAGTTGCCATGTGTAGATGAGTACAATATACTGTTTGTAAATTCCCAAATGTTCACAGGGCAACTATTGCACTTACCCACTTCTAGCACGGAGCAGTCAAAATTTGAATTCATGCAAATCCAATTGGGCACAAGGCGGATGTAACATGTAGTTGTCTTTATATTTTGTATCTGCATGGAAAAAAAACTGGTTTAAGCAAGTGTATTATCACGATTTATCAACCATTTTTAGGCGACTTTAGACCAGAATATTTTACACATTTTTAGGTCATCGATGCCTTACCTGAAAGTCACTTTAAAGTTGTGGAATCGGGCGTCAGCAGTGAACAGCCGCGTACATAGAGGGCTAACAACGGTAAAACCCCTGTTTGGGGAAATCACAAGTACTTCCGGGATCGCTACCTGATTACTATTACTGCAGGGATATTTAGATAAATACAAATCCAATTCAATTGCAATTCCTACATACAGATTAGTATTCAATATTTAAATTAACCAACGCATTTGGGCTTATAATGAGTTTGTCTATTTCATGATGTCATAGTCCTATCTTGTTAGGTCCTTAGAGTCCTACTCAACGAAAGCATTGAACGGCCATCGTTTATTGAGAAAACATGCCAATAGGAATATTTTCATTGTAGACTAGTGCGCCCGGTAAGTTCACTATTGGGAGAATAGTGAGAGAGCGCAACAAGCTGCCACCGTTAAGAATTGCAATCGACAGAGTACGTCTAATCGCTTGTACACTTTGTAAAAATGACATTGCATTGTTGATCCTTTTAGAACATGACTAGTTGGTTTTTGTCATGCTTGTATTTGAATACTTTGATAATATTTGAATATTTGAAACTACTTTGAATATTGCATTTGCCAAATATTGCAATGCAAGTTACGTGTTTAGCATTTGAGTAGAAAATCACGTATTGTTACAAAATTGCCGAATTATTATATAAAAAAGTATTGTCGTTAAATGATTAAAGCAGAGGCCTATCCATTGACCTCAAGGTACGCCTACTTCGTGCAACTGTGATTTCCATTGCCACTTGCGAGTCTTGGGCTATGACCAAGAATGATAGGAAAAGAGTAGATGCTTTTGAGATGTGGTGTTACTGGAGGTTTCTACAAGTGACACGGAAAGACAGGAGAACAAATTCCTGGATCCTCGACAAGATTGGTACAAGTCTAACCATCAGAAGCGGCATAATGGAGAGAAAGCTGCAGTACTTTGGCCATATTTGTCAGGAAACATGAGGTGTAGAAAAACAGATTTTGCAAGGGGCTATGGAAGGCAGACGAGGAAGAGGACGTCCACCAACATCTTGGACTAATGACGTGAAGCTGGTTTCTAACCAAGGAATGCAAGGTGCAACGCATCAGATCGAGTGAGATGGCGTACTCTTGTGAAGACCACAGCTGCAGCAGCAGCGCTACACAGCGCCACCTGACACACACACACACACAGATTAAATCTGTAATCAGGAAGCATGGTAAGTAAGGTATTTTTACAGCATCCCACATGGCCATTGATAGAAAAATATGACGTGGCCTACATTCAGTTCATGTTAAAATTTTTGTGATTTCCCTTTGCGCAGTTAATCCTCTTGGCGGACCCTGCAAAATGTAGTTTAACCGTCTGTTTTACAGGCAACCAACAACCTTTGTATCGTGGCAAGGAATAAGAATTCCTAATTTGTTATTTCTCGACCCAAGGGCTAAAAGCAATATTGTACAATTGATTTTGTTGCGACAGGCCTTTCTTTACTTTGCTTTTTGAGCATTTTTGCTTGAGCCTGGTCCCATCAGGACCCAAGTGTGTATCCATCCGGACCTGACCGACTGGTTAAACAAACAAACAAATGAGGGTACGCCTATTCTACAAAACTCATAATCATTGGCGAAGTATCGATCCGATTGTAATCCTTTATCCAAATACAAAATGTAACATTTCCAAATCTTGTTACTTTCATCATGAACATGTGGTATATCACGTATTGCCCCGGTAAATTGTGTCTTTAAGCTTTTCAAAACTAGAGCCTGGGAGAAGTAATAATGCAGATATCATCTATACCATGTGTGTTTCTCCCAAATCAGTAAAGGCGTTTTTACAACATCCTACATGACCATTGAAAGAAAGATATGACATGGCCTACATTCAATTCATGTAAAAAATTCACTTTCCCTGTAAAATGCTGGTCACTCTGTCACTACTTGACGATGACTATCTGCTGGTTTATTACCCGTTATATTTGCGCTATCTTCGAGATTGAAATGAAATTGAATAATAAGTACTGACAAAAATCTTAACACGTCGCTTTTTTCAGTTTCTTAAATGATAATAATTAGTTCAGACATTCAAAAGGACACAGAGATCAAGTTTGTCGTTAACCTGCACATTTCCTTTCACTTTGAGCCAATATGGTCTAATTTCAAATGGCATAGTTCAATAAATCACATTCAACCGATCACAGCTGAACAGTTGACCTCTAGATATGGAGTAAAAACTGTGTACCCATTGCATCCATAGGTCATTTAATGTGTGTACAAACTAATCGGGGTTAAAGAACTGTGTACTGATACATGTTTATGTTTGAGTGTCTCCAGCCCGGAGGGGGTTCTTCCTGGTTGAAGGTATACGGGGATGTGCCACGGTTTTGGGGTACCTTTTCAGCGATTTTGGTATATCGATGGGTGGGTTTTCAGTGGAGACCAATGCGCCCAATTGGGCGTATTTTGGCAAAAATGCCCTTAAAGCGCCCAATTATGGCAAATTTGGGTGCTTTTTGGGTGCTTTTTCTTGATAATTGGTATACTGATGGGTTGCAAAGAAGAACCCCCCCCCCGGGGGTCTCCAGTAAGAAATTACACTCCTGCACTGATCTATTATGTAGCGTGATGTATCAGTACATGTTGCATTCACCATAGGTCCGTTATCTTTGAGTTTCAATTTATACCACTGTCAAAGCGTAGAGCATGCAGATCAATGTGTATCAGTGGTGGGGGACCAGTTTCCTGTTGAGTCTCAATACATCTTTTAAGATTTTCCTTTGCGCAGTTATTCTTTTTGTCGGACCCTGCATCATGTAGTTTAACTGTCTGTTTTACAGGCAACCAACAGCCTTTGTATCGGAGCACAGAATAAGATTTCCCAATTTCTTATTTCTCGACCAAGGGCTAATACACTCTAAAATAAATATTTTACTCAACACTGAGTAAAAAGGTCACAGCTCAACCGTTGAGTAGAATATTACTCCACATTGAGCTCATATTAGGTCACAACTCAACAAATGAGTAAAAAATTACTCAACATAACTGTTGAGCTGTGACCTTTTTACTCAAAAAAATTTCAGTGTAGCAAAATTGTTCAATTGATTTGTTGTGAGTGGTCTTTCTTTTCATTACTCTTTTTCTTCATTCTAGTTTTCTCTTCATACATGCCAGCATGCTTATATTCAGATATAATCTATACTTTATGTCTGTTTTTATGCCAAATCAGTAAGGCATTTTTACAACATCCCACATGACCATTGAAAGAAAAGATGACATCGCCTACATTTTTTCACCTTCCACATTAATGTTTGTCACTCTGTCTCTACTTGACTTTAAGTTACTATGATAATCTGCTGGCTTTATTACCCGTTGTATTTCATTTTTGATTTTTTGTTTCTGTTTTGATTCGTTGTCAGACCAACGTTCGTTGACACAACAAACGTTTTCACACAAATCGAACCATTGACTTGTAGACACTCTTGCCACAAGAAAAGCACAATAATTCTTTGCACAACCTTGGCGAAGCATTGATCTGCAATCCTTTATCCAAATACAGAATACAACATTTCCAAATCTTGCTACTTTTTTCATGTAAGTATATCACGTGTAAATTGCCCGGAAAACTATGTATTTAAGCATTTCAAAACTATATCGTAAAGCCAGGGATAAGTAATAATGCAGATGTAATAAATACTATATGTCTGTTTTTCCAAATCAGTAAGGCATTTTTACAACATCCCACATGATCATTGAAAGAAAAATATGACATGGCCTACATTCGGTTCATGTAAAAAAGTTATATTCCCTGTATTGTGTTGGTCCCTTTGTCTCTACTTGACTTTCACAATCTGCTGATTTTATAAATGTTCCATTTATGATATTTTCATAATTGAAATGAAATAAAAGTACTGACAAAAACCCTAATACGGGGCTTTTATTTGCTCCTAATTTCAGTTTCTTTAATCACATAAATGATAATAATTAGTTCAAACATTCAAAAGGACAAAAAGATCAAGTTTGTCGTTAACCTGCACATTTCCTCTCACTTTTAGCCAATATGGTCTAATTTCAAATGGCATAGTTCAATAAATCACATTCAACCGATCACAGCTGAACAGTTGACCTCTAGATGTGGAGTAATAATTGTGTACCCATTATATTCATAGGTCATTTAATGTGTGTACAAACTAATCGGGGTTAAAGAACTGTGTACTGACACATGGGCATGCATGAGTGTCTCCAGTAAGAAATGTCACTCCTGCACTGATCTATTATGTAGCGTGATGTATCAGTACATGTTGCATTCACCATAGGTCCGTTATCTTTGAGTTTCAATTTATACCACTGTCAACGCCTACATCATGCAGATCAATGTGTATCAGTGATGGGGGACCAGTTTCCTGTTGAGTCTCAATACATCTTTTATGATTTTCCTTTGCGCAGTTATTCTTTTTGTCGGACCTTGCATCATGTAGTTTAACTGTCTGTTTTACAGGCAACCAACAGCCTTTGTATCGGGGCACGGAATAAGATTTCCTAATTTCTTATTTCTCGACCCAAGGCCTATTGATTTGTTGTGAGTGGTCTTTCTTTTCATTGCTCTTTTTCTTCATTCTGTAGGCCCCCTATCTTTCTAGTTTTCTCTTCATACATGCCAGCATGCTTATATGCAGCTATAAATTTATATTATATGCCTATTTTTTGCCAAATCAGTAAGGCATTTTTACAACATCCCACGTGACCATTGAAAGAAAATATGACATCGCCTACATTTAATTCATGTACAAACTTTCACAGTAATGTTGGTCACTCTGTCTCTACTTGACTATGAGTTACTATGATAATCTGCTGGCTTTATTACCCGTTGTATTTCATTTTTGAATTTTTTTCTGTTTTCATTCGTTGACATTCACCAATCTGCAATAACCTTTTCACACAAATCGAACCATTTACTTGTAAAACACTCTTGCCACAAGAAAAACACAATAATTCTTTACACAAACTTGGCGAAACATCGACCTGTAAGCTTTTATCCAAATACAGCATACAACATTTCCAAATCTTGGTACTTTCTACATGTAGTATACCACGTGTAAATTGCCCCGGTGAATTATGTATTTTAAAGTATTTCAAAAACTATATTTAAAAGCATGGGATAAGTAATAATGCTGATATCATCTATAACATGTGTGTTTCTGCCAAATCAGTAAGGCATTTTTACAACATCCTACATGGCTATTGAAAAGAAAAATGTAAAAACGTAACTTTCTCCGTAAAATGTTGGTGAATCTGTCGCTACTTGAATATGAAAATCTGCTGGTTTTATTACCCCGTTCCATTTGCGCTATCTTTGAAATTGAAATAAAATTAAACAAAAGTACTGGAAAAAACCTAATACGTGGCTTTTATTTGCTCCTAATTTCAGTTTCTTTAATCACATAAATGATAATAATTAGTTCAGACATTCAAAAGGACACAGAGATCATAAGTTTGTCGTTAACCGGCACATTTCTTCTTACTATGAGTCAATCTTGTCTCATTGGAAACGGCACAGTTCAGAAACCCTAATTCAACCAATTATAGCTCAATGTCAGTTGACCTCTAGTTGTGTACATTAGTATAAATTGTGTACCCGATTCATATGTCATTCAATGCATGTAGCAACGTATGAGTCCGGACACATGGGCATTTTTTAGTGTCTCCAGAAACAAATGACACTCCTGCACTGATCTATTACGTTGCGTGGTGTATCAGTACATGTTGCATTCACCGTAGGTCCGTTATCTTTCAGTTTCAATTTATACCACTGTCAACGCGTAGAGTATGCAGATCAATGTGTATCAGTGGTTGGGGACCAGTTTCCGGTTGAGTCTCAATACATCTTTTGTGATTCCCATTAGCACAGTTCCTCCTCTTGGCGGACCCTGCTTCATGACCTGTTTTACAAAACGTACGCCTATTCTAAAAAAATTCAGATAATTTGTTTTCAAATTAACGTGTAAACAAACATGCAAGTAAGTGTAGATACCAAATGAAGAGTCGTATGTTCGTGAAAGAGTTGTTATTTTTTAACGGTTCGTTCATAAACGTTTATATTTTTGGCGGCTTGTAACTTATTCCCGAGTGTGCAGCATTGATGAACAGACGAACAGTGCGAAAAGGTATAAAAGTGCGCTTATATTCCCGCGGGAATGGAGTGGCATTAAAAGTGCTCAATATAGTCTGTCAAATTGATCAAGGAAAATTAATCGCGGATAACACGATGTATTAGGATGAAATATTAAATATCGGGATTATAAAAACCTCGAAGTATTTTTGTGGATTGTAAACTTTTGCCATTAAGCCAAAGCAACGTGTATGTGTTTTCTTTGGTTTTTCTCATTTTTGTTTAGGTTTACCGGCATATATATTTGTTTTGACACATGAAAATCTCCCATAATTATTTTTGTATTGCGTGGTATATATAAGAGGCACATTCACAACAATAGGAACATGGGCATAGACATAGACTGCGCATGGATATTAATACTAATAGTAATCATAAAACAAAATTTATATCTAGTTTTTGAATATAATAAGGATATGAAAATGAGACTGGGAAAATAATTATTAATGTTGCCCAGGAGAGTCATATCACCTTTTAAAGGAAATTCCTTGTTTCGGTATACTGAAAAGCTGGCATTTTATTCATCCTTTTTACATGTAAACGCATGCATAAAAAACTCCATTGCCTCTAGTTGTAATTCGTATGGCTTTGCTAGCCCAGCTCTTTTAAATATGGTCCACGTCAACCTCTCTTAGAAGCGAATTCTTTCGATTGTTTGTAAGTAAAAATAAGGATCAATCATCAAAACACTATACGAGTAGATGCCTTTTGTTGTTTTCTTTTCGTGTATAGTATGCCTAACATGCTGAGAGGTCAAAATTCAAAAATCGAAATTACTCCGATCTGGTTAAAAGCTATACCAAAATATTACTCAGGTCGCAATGATTCAGAAAATATATAGTTTGACCTACCTACGACAAATCAGTCTGGAATTATTAGCGAAGAATTTGAAATTTGGGCACAATAGGGGCCAAACACATAAAGTTTATCCGATTTTGTTATAATAATTCAGAAAAAGAATAGTTTTCACTATTTTGTTACCTAGATAACGCGGGAAAATACGCCAACATCAATTGACAGTAACATTTGTGCTGTGTTACCATGGTAACAAAACATCGTAGATAGTACAAACTATTTATTTTGTAAATGATTATTACAATACAAATATTTTTAGACCAAAATTGGGTAAACTTTCTGTGCTTGACCCGTATAGATCGCAAATTCCATCTTTTGACCTTTTTGTCAATAACTCCAGACTGATTGGTCGTAAGTAAGTCAAAGTATGTATTTTCTGAATCCTTGTAATATGGGGGATATTTTGCAATATGTTTTAACAAAATCGGAACAATTGTGAGTTTTGACCCCTGCGTGAACTTTGAACCTGCATTTCTCAAAATGCTCAAGGGTGCCCTTATATTATTTTTCAATATACCTCAGATGTCAATACTAAAGCAAAACATGGGAAATAATTATTAATGTAGTCCAGAAGAGACATATCCCCTGTGGAATATCCGAACCGCTATGTCTTTTAATGGACATTACTTGTTTCAGTATGCTGAGAAATTGGCTTTTTACTCATCCATTTTACATTCACGTACATGAATAAGTTGGAAAGAAGAAAAGGAACTCCATTGCCGCTAGTTGTAATACATGTAGCTTTACTAGCCCAGCTCTTTCAAATATGATCCACGACAACCTCTCTTAGAAGCGAATTCTGTCGATTGCGTGTAAGTAAAACCAAAAATAAGGATCAATATACATCAGTGGAGAACACTACAGTCTCTGTAAGCGGAAAAGATCTGTGAAACGCATGAAATCGCCCCAGAAATAATGGTCAATAGTCCCAGGTTGCCTTTTCTCTTTTTATACGTCGCAAACCTTTTAAGTTGAAATAAACGCGTCTCACCTGATGATAGAAACAGAAAAACGCATAAATCCTTTGAACATTGACTAGAACATGAATTCAGACAGAGTGCGCGGCAATTAAGTGGGATTGGAAATTAATCTGATTGCTTTAGCGTAGTAGTCATGGTAGTCAACGTGATCAAAGATTAGTGTAATTTAAAGAGACATTTTTGATCATTTGTACGAGTGAATTTCTTGTTTGAAAAGAAAAAAACATTTCTGATATCAAACAACATTACAGATTACAAATTCATCACACACTTCCCATATTATATTTGAATTTTTATTTAAATTCGTTAGGAAGCTTTGAATTAATGTGCGGATGTATTTCTAAAATGGTTTGCGCTAACTAAAACGATGTGCCGTTCCGACAATGATTGCATACAAAAGGAGGGGGTTATATAAAAAAATCTTAAATTGCATGAACGTTTTCGTAGAAGGTATACTATTGAAAAGGTAGTACTACAGTAATGCTATTGAAAAGGTAGTACTGTACTGCAGATATGCCCTAACATCTTTTGACTCCAGTTTGACCTGCCCAAAATTACTTGCCCTGCCCTTTTTGGCTGGCCACAAATGTGCATACCACCGTTAATGAATGTAAAAAAGATTTTAATCAAAATGTTTTTTACGAAAGTTTATCCCCAGCAAACACAAATTGTTTTCGATATCATTCGCAAAAGGTTATAAAAGGTTACCAGAAAACGTTTAAATGTCGGGTTATATTATGGGTATATAAAGGAAATAAAACGTTCCCATAACATTAAAACACATTTGTTGATAACCTACTGCAAATATTTTAAAATAATGTTATTTAAGTGTTGACAAAATATTTGGCCAAAAATATTGGCAAAAAATAATTTTCAATAACATTTTAAAAACATTTAAAAACATGTTGTTGTAGTGTGTTTTCATACAAAACGTTTTAAAACACTTTCATGACCTTTACATAAACCGACATTTCATGTTATTAAAACGTTTTTACCTTAACCAAAACCCAGAATATAACTTGTTAAAAACGCTTTTAAAACATTCTTGTGTTTGCTGGGTCTACATCCAGTTAATTGAATATATTACAGTTTTATAGACCACTTGACATGTGGCGTCATTGCCCGGCAGTATGCGCGCGAATTTTGGCAATTTCCATTGTTTTTTATCTTCATGTATTTCCATTGTTCTTTGCCCTGCAGTGTGCGTACGCATCGTAGTTTGCTCAGGGCACGTGCATTTTAAATCGCCCACCACATTTCATATAGTACAAGACAAGAAAGCTATTGAACAGTGTAGGGGCTTCGTTCAAGCATATCGATAGACCAGTCCCTCACCTTTGTTGATAAACAATGATGTCAAGTGGTCTAAGTCACTAGGTCTCAAATTCCACAAGAAAAACAGTAATGTCTTGAATCAAATGAAATGGAGTAAATTGAGCGAAACAAAAGCAAATCAACAAAGGTCAATACCATATATGAATGTTATTCATAAGTGCTTCTTGACTTACCGAGACTACGTGCCAGATCCAGGTAATAAACAAAGGCACAGGTCTCTTTGTTTAATGGTGCACCACCAGTTCGCTACATCTCAACATTAAAGAATCTTAATGTATTCATGGTAATGCAATTACATCAATCTAAATTAAAATATTGTGATCTGCCGAAATCATCACGTGAACAATTACCGGAACAATTGTCTTTTACCACATTAAGGTTTTAATATTTCGTAAAATGTATATTTTAATATTTTGTAAAATACTTTTAATATTTCGTAAAATGTATATATGAAAAATGTAAATAATGCGCCAAAGTTTTACTTTATGACTTTTAAAGATTGATGTATTTTGATGTATGCTTCTATATTTTGAGTGTAATAAATTATTCTACATATATTATGTTTTATGACCCAGTGAATATGTAAATAACTAGCCAATGTCTTTACTATGATTTTAATGGCTTTAGATATTATTTGATGTATAAGTTGATGTATGTTTGGATGTTTAAGTTATTAATTATTTTATGTATACTAGTATTACATGTATATTTTAAGACACAGAGAAATGTAAATAACTAGCCAAAGATTTTTACTTTATGAATTTAATGACTTTTGATATTTGATGTATTTGATATATGGTTTTATTTGGATGTTTGTATTTTTAATCATTCTAATATGTATAATTCTACCAATTACTATGTACTTTATATTTAATGACATGACACAGGGCCCCTGTAATAGCAGATTTATCTGAAGGGTAACCCTGTATAAATATGGTTTTAATAAATAAATAAATAAATAAGGTTACATGCTCTTTTTGGTTGAAATTTTTGGCGGGAAATATTCCCACCAAAACATTAAAGTAATCGTTTCCCACAACTAAATATCATAGTCAGGAAATTAATGATGCATCTGGTAGATCATAACTTTCATTATACTTAGTTGCAATTATCCCAGAATTGTCGATGTTTTTGATCAAAAAACATCACTCGGTGTATTTTGAAACTCAAGGCATTAACTCTTCTCAAATTAGCCCCAAATCATAATTTATTATATGTACGTGTAGCAAACACGAATGGGAATAATTGGACGTTGTTTGCGGAGCCTAAATTAAAGGCGGTATATACATAAGGGCGGTATATTCAAATGGTATTGTCTGGATCATTGAGTATCGATTGTGCACGTATACACGGATGTGTGTGGTCCTCCCCAGGTTTTGACATGAATTACAAATAATGTCGTGAATGACCCAGCGTTTTCATTTTATTATTACAAAATTAATCGTCGTTTATCACGAGTCCTAAGAGTCGTACCAGTTCAATTCATCAAAATTAATTTGTATTAAATGAAAAAAAACCAGACAAGTCATATGTCTTTCTATGACTGTATTCCTACCAAAATCTGATTTTCAATACACTATAAACGTGTTGATATGTATATCTTTGACAATCGCCGAATGTTAAACACAGTCACCGTGGCACAGTAGCCTATGCATCTTTAGCATTCATAGTGCCTTGGCAGTGGTTCGAACCCTGATGAAAATTTTAGTATTTTTTATTCTTTTTACTAATGCGCTGTGCCGTTTTTCAAACACGCCCCTGAATGAAATTGATGGGCAAGTACCCTTAAGTAGTATTTTAAAACTAAAATTTAAAGCCCGGGATAAGTTATAATGTAGACATAATCTATGCTATTATGTGCTTGTGCCAAATCAATAAGGCATTTTTTATAACATCCCACATGACTATTAAAAGGATATATCACCGTGACATGGCCTACATTCAATTCAGGTAAAAAAAAGCTTCCCTGTAAATATTGGTCACTCTGTCACTACTTGAATAGGAAAATCTGCTAGCTTTATAACAAGCCTTTAGCTAACACGTGGCTTTTTGATGCTCTTAATTTCAGTTTCTTTAATCACATAAATGATAATAATCAGTTCGGACATAACAGGACATTGAGATCATAACTGTGTCGTTGGCATGCACGCTTCCTCTCACTATGAGCTAATAATAGTCTCATTTCAAATGACCCAGTTCAATAAATCCCATTCAACACATCATAGCTGAACAGTTGACCTACAGGTGTGGATTATGAGTTTGTTATACCTATGCATCCAAATGTCATTCAATGCGTGTACAAACCAATCGGGGTTGTTTGGGCATGTTTGAGTGTCTCCAGTAAGAAATGACACTCCTGCACTGATCTATTATGTAGCGTGATGTATCAGTACATGTTGCATTCATCATAGGTCCGTTATCCTTCAGTTTCAATTTATACCACTGTCAACGCGTACATCATGCAGATCAATGTGTATCAGTGGTTGGAGACCAGATTATTGTTGAGTCTTAAGACATCTTTTGTGATTTCACGCAGATCCTCCTCTTGGCGGAAAATGCTTCATGTAGTTAAACCATCTGATTGCAGCGTCCCTTTACAGCCAACCAACCTCACGCCGCGCCTATTTCATTTCATTTCAATTTATAACATTGTTGCTATTTTTAACAAGCATATAGAAACACTATACATGACAAAGATACAATAAGTGTAAACATGATAATGGGTTGTGAAATAGGTTTTTTAACGGTACGTCATACGTTCATATTTTTGGCGGCTAATTGTAACCGATTCCCGAGTGTGCAGCATTGATAGGCATACGATCTGTGAGAAAGGTTTAAAAGTGCGCAGATATTCCTGCGGGAATGAAGCTGCATTAAAAGTGCTCAATACTGTCTGTCAACTTGATAAAACAAAATTAATCGCGGATAACACGTTGTATTAGGATGAAAAATCAAATATCGGGATTATATTTGTGAATATTCTCAATCAACCTGGTAGATAAACACACTAAATTGAATTTTAAATCTGCTCATCTGGACTTATTTTTATGGTAGCTACAGTATCACGTCTCATCCAAGACGCATCATCAGACTGACTAATCACTGAACTGTTGGCCTGTGACGTAGTGTTATCGGAAGTGTTTAATGACGTTTCACCACACTAGTGGTTTTATCGGACAATGTGAGTTTAACATCTTCATTTTCATAGAATTGTACATCAAGAACTATGTAAATAGTTGAATCT
This sequence comes from Amphiura filiformis, assembly GCF_039555335.1. Taxonomy (NCBI): domain Eukaryota; kingdom Metazoa; phylum Echinodermata; class Ophiuroidea; order Amphilepidida; family Amphiuridae; genus Amphiura; species Amphiura filiformis. The sequence goes on along the minus strand of NC_092643.1, from coordinate 21,580,433 downwards.
AGCATTCCAAACGAACTTGTTCAAATAAATATTGGGATTATATAAACCCGTTGAACCATGAACCATCTGGTTGCTGCTCTAATTTGAAGTGGTAATTTAATTCATGATTTTGAAACAAATATCATATTGTTTATTTACTAATGTCAATTAAAAACATGAAAACCTTTGTTTTGTTCTGAGATATTTGACGATAAGTATGAGAGTTCATTTTACCTGGTACAAACTTGATGTGCGAAATTGGCAAAAAGTAAAATCGGGCATAACGTTTGAACCTGAACTAGGAAAGACACCAAGTAAAGTTTTTTGTTAGCCAAGATCCTACTGATTCTACTGCATATCACATTTACACCATGACTCCTTTTTTTAAATAAAAGCTCGCAAGAGCAAGAAATACGAAAAAATGACTCCTTTTTTTTTAAAAGTAAAACTACAATTGCTAATCATGAAAGTCGATTTTACGCAATGCAAGGTTGATACATGTATGCGCGAAAATGTTAAAATCCCAACTCGTTTTCTGGACGAATTAAAGACCTTTTGTTAGCCAAGATGTTACTGATTCCACTGCATATAACATTGTTGCCATGGTTTTTTTTTTCTTCTTTGTTTTTTTTTGTAGAAGCGAAATTGCAATTGTATAATTTTTATTTTTACATTTTGTATATCCAAAACCACCATGTCTTTTTAAAAGAAGTTTCCGATTGAGAAGTTGGCATTTTTATTCATCCTTTTTACACGCATAATAATGAATGTTGGAAACAAGAAGAGAACACTCCATTGCCGCTAATTGTAATACATGCAGTTTTACTAGCCCAGCTTTTTCAAATATGATCCACGCAAACATCTCTTAGAAGCCCATCATACTGCAGTTACTGTCCATTTTCCTATACATAATACACAGTACTCTCACTATTGACGCGTGACCTCTACAAACAGTGCATGTTATAGGTATATGAGCATTGCCTAGTTAACGTCACTGTGTGAAAAATAACCGGCCAATATTTAAAATACTCTCTGAAATTCTAGAAAATATAGTTTTGTAACATGTCCTAAATTTTTAGCTAATTTAGGTGTTTGGAAATATTCGCACTTTGGTGTTTTAGTGTATGTTATAGGTAATAGGGCATTGCCTAGTTAACGTCACTGTGTGAAAAATAACCGGCCAATATTTAAAGTTCTCTTTGAAATTCTAGAAAATATAGTTTTGTAACATGTCCTAAATTTTTAGCTAATTTAGGTGTTTGGAAATATTCGCACTTTGGTGTTTTAGGAAGGATGTGTAAACGACAGATAACACCAAAAAATATGAAGAAATTATTTTTAAACCGTGTTAAGTCTGCAACCATTATGTTTCTCATTTTCAAGAATGCTGGTTAACAATATGCAGACTATTGTCTCATTTCATAAACAAAGGCCCACACAGTATTGTTGCCTTGCGTTTGCTTTATAATCGTTCACCCAACTGAAACTATAATACCAGCTCATTGCTCATTACACAGGTAAAACAGAAACAGGTGTAGTGTGGATTTAACCAGAGAAGATCTGATTTAACATAGTTGAGCTGTTTTCAATGAGTGTTATCTTGGTTTAATAGCTTTTAATGGGGTTTAAGTCCTGCAAAGGTCGTGGTGAATTCTACTGTAGACATGACTGCATCATGTTCTTTCGATAGCGCTTAAGTAAAACCAACATAAGGATACATCAGTGGAAAACACTACTGCTTTTTCAAATATGATCCACGCAAACCTCTCTTAGAAGCGAATTCCTTCGATTGCTTGTAAGTAAAACAAGCATATAAGGATACATCAGTGGAAAACACTACAGTCCCTGTAAGCGGAAAAGATCTGTGAAACGCATGAAATCACCCCAAAATAATGGTCAATAGTCCCAGGTTGCCCTTTTTCGCTTTTTATATGTCGCAAACCTTTTAAGTTGAAATAATCACGTCTCACCTGAAGACAGAAATAGAAAAACGCATAAATCCTTTGAACATTGACTAGAACATGAATTCAGATAGAGTGCGCGGCAATTAAGTGGAATTGCAAATTAATCTGATTGCTTTAGCGTAGTAGTCAATGTGATCAAAGATTAGTGTAATTTAAAGAGACATTTTTGATCATTTGTACGAGTAGATTCAGAAACAAAACTTCTGTTTGACAAACCAAAAACCATCTCTAATATTAAACGACATTATAGATTACAAATTTATCACGCACATCCCACATTATATTTTGAACTTTCATTTAAATATCAGTAAGCTATGGAGCTTTTCAATTACCTATGTATGGGTGAATTTCCGAAATGGTTGCACCAAACCTTTCAACGTGCCAATAATGATTGCCTCCTTTGCATATGCCAATTTTTATTTGAGGGGGAGAGATTTTTCAAAATATCTCATTATGGTCTTTTTATGTAATACTAGGGCATCCATCAGAAAATTTGGCATGAATGTTCTCGTTGAAGGTACTGAATTACTTCAGATATGGCCCAAAAATCATTTGACTTGCCCAATTTACATGGCCACGCCCTTATTGGGTTTCAAAAATTTACACCGAAGTGACCAAAATTTATAAACTTAACAAAGTAGTCTGACTACCAAGAGTCAAACATGCGACCTTCTTTTCACAAACGGTTAAATACATCTAGTTGAACATATTAAAGCCTAAAAGATACGACAAATACTTATCAAAGCTTAGATTCCACAGGAAATATAACAATGTCTTGATGGGAAAGAAATGGAGTAAATTGAGCGAAACAAAAGCAAATCAACAAAGGTCAATACTAAACTTGAATGTTATATAAGTGCTGCTTGACTTGACGAGACTACGTGCCAGAATTAGGCAATGAACAATGGCATCTGTTTAATCATCGTTTAATGGCGTACCGCCAATTCACCACATCTGATTATAGTTATTACATAATAATGATTTACTGAGTTATTGACTGCGTATGAAATCGCCATGTATCTTAGTAGATAATTGGGAACACCACTTATTCTCTATTACGCATCTGTGAATGAAAAAGTGCTTATTTCGTACAAAACATTCTCATATTCAGAACTCTCACAGTATAAAGCCAACGATATCTTATTAAACTAGATAATTTTATATATGAACGAGAATTAAACTTATGTTCACTCGAGACTTTTCTATTTTTAACGCTCTGAATCCAGGGGGATGCTACGGATACATCGGTTGCGGAAGACAAGACCGGGGATAGCAAGCCATGGGTGTTTGTCCTCGACTAGCCTTTTCGTGGATATGTAAGCTCGGATATTATTGCGCAATTGTATCACGTGGTGTGCTTGGGCTAGGAGTCGCATCGTGCTGTTAGATTTTGTTGGATTGGTCTGTGTTATTGTTATACGCATTGTTTATACGGCAGATTGCTGTGTTCCACCGTGGTCAGCAGCATCCCTTCAAGCTCAACAGTACCTCAAATCCATTTAATTCTTTACACACAGAAGATATTTTTACTTTTAGAATATCATGGGTTTTTTCCATGTTTGGTTCTATTTTTGATTAAAGTGGAATCTAGTATAAAGATAGAAATATTTATCATTATGTAATATTAATTTTCCTCCTCTATCCATAAATCAAAATTATGTCCGAAACTATTTGCCCTCTGAAACTGCATTTATAATGTAATAGAGCTATCCTAATGTAAAATGCCTCCCCAATAAAAAAAATTAATCAAACAAAAATATCACTTCAGGAAACAAAAATGAAATCGCCCAGGGGATGACGGAGAAGAGATCGTAAGCTTTTGATTCTAAATAATCATTTATTTACACTATTGATTTCTTTATGTGGAAGTAGGCGGAAATTAAAACTAATTTTTCATGACTGATAGTGGGCCTTTCCGTACAAGGGGAAAAATTCATTATTGATATATCGCATATAACCAAATAGAAACAGAACAAACGCATTATTGTTTTGAGAACAGGTGTTCTACTTCGTACTTAAAAATTGTTTTGGTTCTGAATATCGCTTAAGGGCAAAGTGGATTAAAGTATGTGATAGAATATATTATGAATATGAATATAGATATAAAGAAATAAATTACTTAAGCATTCCATGCATGCACACGATCTGTCTACCGCTGCCAATATAATACGACGCTTTCTTGATATTAGTCAAAATCTTTGCTATCAATAGAGCACTTTACGACGAAATGGTACAAGTAGTACTCGCTGCTACATATTGAATACTAAATTCCACATGTTTCTCAACGAAATCATTCTCCAAGATTGGAATTGTGGTATATTCTTGAATGTTTCTCAACGAACTCATTTTCCGAAATTGGAATTGCGGTATATTCTTGAATAGCTATTTCCCATATTTTTGTTTATAAATGTGACATATTTCCCTCACTTCATTCCATTATCTGAACCTTATTTAAATACATAGTGAACAAACAAATGCAGAGTTGAAACCGTTAGGGGTTAGATCCTTATCTTTTAAAACTTTCTGCAAACTACATGACCAGATGTGCATGGTTAAGAGCCGACGTCTTGACGTCCCCTTAGTAGCACGCGCATTGTGATATTTCCCAAGAATTGCGCCCTCAATTTTGGTTAAAGTCCAGTTTTTAACATGTACGCAATGTTTGCCCATACATTAATCAACATCTGAAATAGTTAGGATTAAATCAGTATCATTCATGTAAAATTGTACGATTTTGTAATTAATGTCGTGATCCAGACATTAATTCCCCACACAGTTAGGAGATAAGCTTATCTTAGCGCTTACAGTATGTCTTTAATTTTCAATTTTAAAGATTTTGTCCGCTAAATCACTGATTGGTAGGCTCTCTGAGTATTCAGTCTATAAACTCTCAGAGCCCTTTTTAAATGTATCACAGGAAGAGGAGCGCATTTTAATCCCCAGGTGTTACTAATCAAATTGACACTTCTTCCAAGTCAATCCCCCAGCCAGATGCCCAGGCAGGTAAAATAGCACTTGAGATCTTTTCAATTGCCTGGGCAACAACAATGGAGCTACGTTGATGACAAGAATTTCACTTGTTATTTACCTCCCTAAAAATGCCATATCCTTGGATTGAATTTGGGACTTTGTAAACAAAGTATAAGTACTCTAATAATCGCACCATGCTGTCCATAAAGGCCTCTATATAGTCCGCCTTCTGGTGGGGGTTTGGCATTGTGGCAGATGCAGCGCTTAATTTACCGCAGCTCTTCTGCAGCAGATACAATTTCCAGCAACGTCTTTAGCTTCAGACAACGTCAATAATGAGAACAAAGCTCCGAACAAAAGCTGATCATTTGGGCAGAAACAACAGAATGTCGCAGCGGATATCCGGAAATCGCTGCAGAAAACCGGAAATCGCTGCGGATAACCAGAAATCGCTGCGGAGAACCAAACACCGCGCCTTCTGTTTCTATAGCAACGGAAAAAAATGGTTTTAAAAAGTCGGAATGTACAGTAGGTATCCTCTCGAATTTACGGTAGGTATCCTCTCGGTTTTGCTGTTGAACTGGTCATGTACTTCAGTAATTAATATTGTTTGTCATCATTTCCAAACCATAAATTTTACTGCATTCATATAGCATATTAAATGTTTCGGTCGTATATAAGTACATAAAAATTTGAAAATATCTTGAATATATATCATTATAATCTTGAATTTTCTTTAAAACATTCCCCTTCCCTTGTACAAATATAACAAAACATTTCAAGAATTCCTACACTTGTACCTCACTAATGTACTATAATCGTAAGATAAAAGCAACAGGCGTCTTAACACATAAAGCAGATTTCTAAAGACGTGTTGAAGTAAATGGAGGTCAGGGAGCTCTTTCATTTAGAGTAGACTCAATTCATGCAGACAGCTGGGCGCTGACACATCCAATGAAGACATATCCCAATGTTATTCATGTGGATTATCCATACACTGAGGAGGTGTCTTCGTTACGAGTTATAACCTGATTTAGTCTAGAAACAGCAACAAAGTGGTCAATAATCCCTTGTTGCCTTCTCTTTTTTATATAAATCCTTGGAACATTGAATTGAACATGAATGCAGACAGGGTACACGCCAATTAATTGAGATTGGATATTATTAGTCATGGTAGTCTACGTGATCAAAATGTGAGTGTCATTTAAAGAGACATTTTAGAATTCTGAAATAATCTCTTGTCTGACAAAAAGAAACACCTCTGATATCAAACAATAGTGGGCTGTTACAGAAATTAACGGCACCTACCCTAAAGAAGATATGGGAATCCAATAAAAGTTTTTCAATGTCTTCTTTAGGGGTAAAAAGCCGTCCTCAGCAATTGCGAGCACCAACATGCTATATACGTCCCCACACACACTTTTGAACATGAGAGTCCGTGATCATTATTTTTTAAACTCCAATTAAATATTCATAGCTGATTGATCATTGATTATCGGTTATCAACTATCGATTAACACCATCTCAAATGCTGCTTACTAGCATGCTAAGGTAAGACTGTGATGAAATCCGTAGACATGATACTCTATGTACTGCTAGCTATGTTCTTTCCTTTGTTTTTTCTTATTTCATTTGTCTTATGTTTTACGAGGTCAGATGTGTCAAATTTGTCTTCTTTAGGGGTAGGGCAAAAATATCTGGAAGCGCCCATTATAAATTACAAATTTATCACATACATCCTACATTATATTGTGAACTTTCATTTAAATTTCACTAAGCTAAGGAGCTTTGAAATTACTCATTGTATGTACGAGTGAATTTGCGAGATGATTTGCGCCAAACCATTCGATGTGCCAATACCTATTGCCTCTCCTTTGCATATGTCAATTTTTATTTTGGGGGAAACAGACTTTTCAGGAAATCTGAAATTGTCGTATTATACGAGCGCGTCCAGCAGGTAATTTGGCATGAACGTTCTCGTTGAAGTTACTGAATTACTTCAGGTATGCCTCAAAAACATTTGACCTGCGCAATTTACTTGCCGCTGCCATTATTGGTGTGTCAAAATGTACACCGAGATACCCGAGTGAAGTTGCCCATAATCATTGTACCACCGTTAATGAACGTAACAAAGTAGTCGGATCACCAAGAGTCCAATAAACGACCTTCTTTTCACAAAAGGTTAAATACACCCGGTTAATAGACACGACATATTCGCCCTCGAAGTGACGTCATAATCGAATTAACTACCATAGCAATAGATGAATACAATTTTTGCATAGATCGCCCTGCACTACAAGCAGATTGCACTAATCACCTGTGTATGTCAGCAAACAGATTGAATACAGTACCGCTCTTTTCAAAGATACTTATCTTACAGGTGCGAGTGATCAGCCTTTCTTTGACATCTATGGTTCAATGCATCGATGCCGCATGAACGTTGTAGTGAAGGGCGATATAGTCAAAGATGTATTCATCTATTGCTGTGGTAGTTAATCCGATTAACCACGTCACTTCGAAGGGCGAATACTCAACAAGTCTCAGATTCCACAGGAATAATAACAATGTCTTGATTGGAAAGAAATGGAGTAAATTGAGCGAAACAAAAGCAAATCAACAAAGGTCAATACTAAACGTGAATGTTAATGATAACTGCTTCTTGACCTGACGAGACTACGTGCCAGATCCAGCCAATAAACAAAGGCACGGGTCTCATCGTTTAATGGTGCCCCACCAGTTCACCACATCTTAAAATGTAATGCAATTATATCAATACCGTATATGTACTCAGTTTTTGGGATAAGACCTAGATATTCTGCTGCGCCTACTGTTCTGGACAGTTGCGCCTGTAATATTGCGCAATCGTATCATGTTGCATTATGTTGCATTGGTCTGTATTAGTGTTATATAATGATGCACTGTGTGCCACCATGGTCATCAGTATCCCTTCATTGAAGCTCAACAATAATTTAAATCATTTTAATTCTTTACACACAAATTTTATTTATATAGAATGTCATGTTTTTATCCATGTTTAGCTCTCTTTTTGTTGTGAGTTCAACAATAATTTAAATCATTTTAATTCTTTACACACAAATTTTATTTAGAATGTCATGTTTTTATCCATGTTTAGCTCTCTTTTTGTTGGAAGTGGAATCTATTATAAGATAGATACGAGAATCATTTGTAATATTAATTTATTCTCCACCTCCATCCATAAATCAAAATTATATGTCCGAAACTATGTGACCTTTGAAGATTGCATTTATTATGTGATATAGCTATCTTAATATAAAATGCCTACCAAATAAAAGAAAATAATTAATCAAACAAAAATATACGAAATCACTTAAGGGCTGGGGTATGAACATTTGGACAGTATTTATTTTTGGGACATTAGAGCACATCAGACATATCGAATTGCATTCTGAATACGAAGAATGTCATTCTGATATCAAATAATTTTGGTTTTTGAAATTCGCAATTTAATACACATTTTATGGCAAATCATTAAAAATTGATATTTTTGATATTTAACAGTACTCGAAGTAAACTTTATAAATCTGATGATTTATACTTAACGTGTATGTAGGTGGGATGAAATGCCGACGATCAATTAAAAATTTTGACCTTTCGTATTGAAGATATGGATTTTTTTCCCCAAAACACAAATATGAAAGGTCGTATTCAGAATGCAATTCGATAGGTCTGAGGTGCTCTCATGTCCCACAAAAAATACTGTCGAAACGCAATAAACGCTCATTTTAGATCCCTTAAGGAAACAAAAATGCCATCGCCCAAGGGCTGAAGGAGAAGAGATCGCAATAAGCTTTTGATTCTAAATAATCATTATTTACACTATCGATTTCTTTATGCGGAAACTAAAACTAATTTTTCATGACTGATAGTGGGCCTTTCCGTACAAGGGGAAAATCATTATTGATATATCGCATATAACCAAATAGAAACAGAACAATAGCATATTGTTTCGAGAACAGGTGTCCTACTACTAACATAAAAACTGTTTTAGTTCTCAATATCGCTTTAGGGCAAAGTGGATTAAAGTATGTAATAGCGTGCAATATAGAAATGAATATAGATATAAAGAAATAAATTACTTAAGCATTCCATGCATGCACACGATCTGTCTACCGCTGCTAATATAATACGACGCTTTCTTGATATTAGTCAAAACCTCTGCTATCAATAGAGCACTTTACGACGAAATGGTACAAGTAGTATCCGCTGCTTCATATCGAATACTAAATTCCACATCTTGAGAATTATGTTTCTCAATCAACGATTTCAATTGTCAAGATAAGAATTGCGTTATATTATATATTTTGTCACAATGCAACAGTCATATTTCCCTTATTTCATTGCTTTACCGTAATATTGTGTAAACTTATAGTGAAGATCAACGCAATTGCGTGGCTTTAAGTCCAGAATAATTGACCAGAAGGGATTGAAACAGAAAACTGCAAACTACATGAACAGATGTGCATGGTTCTCGTTAGAAAGAACCGAAGTCTTGACGTCCCATTTGGAGCATTCGCATGGTTAAGGGGGTACTACACCCCTCGATAAATTTGTGTCTATTTTTGCATTTTTCTCAAAAACTAATAACACAGTGGTAACAAAAGTTATGTATAATATAGGGGCAAGGAATCCAATTACTACACTGGAATTTCAGTGACCCAAGACAAGTGGTTTGTTATTTATGATAAGAAATAAGGTACAGCTAGGATGTACCTCGTTTCCTATCATATATACTGAACCGCTTGTCTTGAGTCACTGAAATTTCAGTGTAGTTACTGGATTTCTTGCCCCAATAATATACATAACTTTTGTTACCAGTGTATTATTATTTTTTGAGAAAAATGCAAAAATAGTCGCAAATTTACCACAGGGGTGTAGTACCCCCTTAATGGACCCAATTCTAAATGTATCACAAGGGAGGCCAACTCATTTTAATTCATAGGTGTTATTAATGAAATTCACACATATCAGCATGTCAGCTCCTCAGCAAGATGCCATATTCTTAAGATTGAATTATGGGACTTCGTAAACAAAGGATAAGTACTTTTATAAACGCACCATACTCTCCCTAAGCATGCTAAGAGGATCTACATAGTCCATCGTTTTGACATTTTGACAGACATAACAGCAATTTCCAACAACGTGTTCTACTTCAGAAGACGTAAATAAAGCAAACAAAGCCCAAACAAAAGCTGACCATTTAACCAAAAAGAACAGAAGGTTTTTTCGGACAACATACAATCGTTGCAACAGCAAAAGTCCTCAAAAAGGTCAAACAATACCCACGGTGGCCTTTACGGTAGGTAGCCTCTCGGTTTTTGCTGTTGAACTGATCATGTACTTCAAAATAATATTAATTGACTGTATCTGCAAACCAATCATTTTGCTGCACATCAAAAGTATACAAAGTACCATTTTGGCATATACGTCAATATTTAGGTATCTTTAAAACATTCCCCTCCCCTTGTACAAATATGACAAAACTTTTCAAGAATTCCTACACTTGTACCTCACTAATGTACTATAATCGTAAGATAAAAGCAACAGGCGTCTTAACACACAAGGCAGATTTCTAAAGATGTGTTTGAAATCAAAGGAGGTTGGGGGCTGTTTCAATTAGAGTTTACTCAATGCACGCAGACAGCTGGGCGCTTGACACATCCAATAAAGACATTTCTCATTGTTATTCATGTTGATTATCCAGACGCTGAAGAGGTGTCTTCGTTACGAGTTATAACCTGATTTAGTCTAGAAACAGCGACTGCGACGGAATATGAAAAAAGATATCGCCAGCTGGAATTTTATTGATGTAGATTATTGTTTTTCTTATCAAATTTGTTTTTCATATGATAATTTCTGACGCCCCTTCGCCTCTTATGGAATAACTTGACCAAGACGTGGACAGCATTACTCTTTACTCAGAATTATGTTTACCTTGCAGAAACATTTATTAATACTAGGTTTGAAACGTTTATATATAATTTATACAAATATAAAAATGCACAATATTTCCTAAATGAACATTTCTAATTAAGTTCTTTCCCATTCAATATATTGCATCTTTTATAACATTCAAGTCTAGTTTCCTTTATATTAGCTAGTCCTTTTCAAAGCAATCTAAGAAATGTTAACCATAGCAACACAAGAATATGCTTACGTATTTGGTGGAATCAGAAGCTAATAATACGTGCAAAAATAGAATCTGCACTGAAACCAGACTGATGTAAATTTAACAAGTAGCTTTTCGCAGTACAGTTGCTTTCCGCAGTACAGACACGTTACAATTTTACGTGCTAAGTAGTTTTACCCGTTGTAGGGTTACCCCTTACTATTCCCCATTACAGAAATCTGCTAATCTAATTTTCCTAACATGTCCAAATATTTAAATATTTTAACTATTATAAATAACTGTAGATAAAGACACATTTGACGTTTCCATTGTGATATATAATTAGGAATGTAACACAAACTTAAGAGTCAGTGTCCTCGTTTTGAAATAGGGGATAAAAAGTCCTACTGATTATACTGTATATGGTCACAAATAATGTCGACCAAAGGTCCGTTACCTCTCAGCATCAATTCATATCTCTGCCAACGCGTACAACATGCAGATCAATGTGTGTCAGTGGTCGGGGACCAGTTTCCTGTTGAGTCTCAATACATCTTTTGTGATATCCCTTTGCGCAGTTCCTTCTCTTGGCGGATACTGCCTCGTGTAGTTTACCAATCTGTTTGCATTTGAAGACCTGAGTGCTTAAGTCAAATTTTGCCATTATGCGAGATAAGAATTTTAGTTCTCAAAATATTTAAAGGAACGGAGCAATGTATTAAGATAAGATTTAGTATGCACATTATCAATGTCTTGGCATATGATTTCTTAATGATTATTGATAAAAATCAATAGTATTAATTTTAGACTTGGAATTTTACCACCTAAAAGCATTTAAAAATTACTATAACACTTGAAGTGGTATGTATGGTTGTTGGTTGCAGTTGACTGTTATGTACTCAGTTTTTGGACTCTTATGATAAAACCTAGATGTTCTGTTGCGCTTGCTGTTCTGGTCAGTTGTGCCTGTAATCGTGAAATCATTTGTAATCTTGGTTGGATATCAACTTGACGAAGGTATGTTACTACACCAGAGTCGGTAGCTTTGGTTGCATTCTTCATCAGGAAATCTATGAGCACGAATGAACAAGAATGGGTGCAGAATATTCCCATGCAGTACCCCGGTGGATATTTGAAATGGTTTTGAGTTGTTGCCATCCACCATATAACAATACACCAAGAACTTTGATCAAGGGCTGCGGAATACTGGAGTGGTGAAGAATTTAAACATAACACTCCTGTTGATTGAATCAAATCCCTTCTTAAGGTTGTGTGGAAGTTGGTAACTCTGGAAGGCTTCAATGATTCTGGTTCTTCCTTATTATTGGATTTATATCATCTCTAATTCTCAGCAGCAATAGACATCAGGGTAATCCCTTTATAATTAGTCAGACTGGGGTATCCTTTCTTTGGAAATGGAACAATGACATTGGTGATCCACTACGGAAGAGGAGTATGTGTTGTATGTTGGATATAACTTCACCGCCACAATGAAGTGCTTCTGGATTAATCACAGAATCCAGCACTACAACAAAACCACCATATCTTTTTAAAGGACATTTCTTGATTAGGAATGTTGAGAAAGAGAAACAAGAAGAGAAAACTGCCGCTAGATACGATACATGTAGCTATGCTAACGAGCTCTTTCAAATATGATCCACGCCAACCTCGCTTAGAAGCCAATTCTTTCGATTGCGTCTAAGTAAAACTAAAGAGACGGATCAATATACATCAGAGGCGAACACTACACTTCCTGTAAGCGGAAAGGATATGTTAAACGCACGAAATCGCCCCAGAAATAATGGTCAAAAGTCCCTGATTGCCTTCGCCTCTTCTTTATACATCGCAAACGAAAAGTTGAAACGAACATGTCTCAATTGATGACAGAAATAGAAAATGTTATAAATCCTTTTCAACATTGACTAGAATATTAATGCAGATAGAGTACGCGCCAATTAGGTTGAAATAGAAATTATTCTCATTGCTTTAGTGTAGTCATTGTGGTACATAATGTAATCAAAGATTAGTGTAATTTAAAGAGACAGTTTTAGATCATTGATCCGAGTTAGTTTTTGATATCAAACCAATCATTGTAGACTAAACATCTATAACACGGCTCCAAATATTATATTTTACTTTTATTTAAACTTCAGTAAGGAGCTTTCTGAAAGAAATGGTTTGCGCTACACCTTTCGACGTGCCAACAATGACTGCCTTTCTTTTGCATATGCAAATTGTTTTTCTGGGGAAATAATACAAACAAATCTAACATGTGTTATGTAATACGTGTACAACCAGTAGGAGATTTGCCATGAACATGCTAAAAAAATAAAAACGACACCTTTCACGTGTATCAAGGCGTCTTACATTTATTCGGCTGTTGTTAGAATATACCGGCTGCCATATAATGTCCAAGGCATGCTCATATCTTTGGGTGGTGCTGAATGGATAATTTTCGTAACAACTCCCCATTTCACCCTGGGTAGAGAGAGAGAGAGACGCAAGTGAGGTAAAGCCCCTTGCCCAAGTACACAAAACGATAGCACCGCTGCATCGAGGCTCGAGTTAGAGCCCATACCGCTGTGCCCATGTGCCGCCATAAAACGTAGTTAGGATAAACCAATTTAGAGGTTAATACTGCTGAAAATTTACAGCATTATAAGGTATGGTCAAAAAACATTTGATCTGCCCAAAATGACTAACCCCGGCCTTGTGGTCAAACATTTTTAAACACTGATGTAAACATTATTATTGCAACACTGTTAACCTCGTCTAGCCGGGAATACCACTCTTAACTGTTTGCCATGTGTTTCACTAAAACGCTAAAGAAAGTAACCAAAGGATTTTATGCAATCATCTGTTGCGCTCTTTTAACAATAACAAAATTGACAACCCAAATCAGACCAAATTTGGCCTGAACGTTCTCGTTGAAGTTACTGAATTACTTCAGGTATGCCTCAAAAACATTTGACCTGCGCAATTTACTTGCCGCTGCCATTATTGGTGTGTCAAAATGTACACCGAGATACCCGAGTGAAGTTGCCCATAATCATTGTACCACCGTTAATGAACGTAACAAAGTAGTCGGATCACCAAGAGTCCAATAAACGACCTTCTTTTCACAAAAGGTTAAATACACCCGGTTAATAGACACGACATATTCGCCGTCGAAGTGACGTCATAATCGAATTAACTACCATAGCAATAGATGAATACAATTTTTGCATAGATCGCCCTGCACTACAAGCAGATTGCACTAATCACCTGTGTATGTCAGCAAACAGATTGAATACAGTACCGCTCTTTTCAAAGATACGTATCTTACAGGTGCGAGTGATCAGCCTTTCTTTAACATCTATGGTTCAATGCATCGATGCCGCATGAACGTTGTAGTGAAGGGTGATATAGTCAAAGATGTATTCATCTATTGCTGTGGTAGTTAATCCGATTAACCACGTCACTTCGAAGGGCGAATACTCAACAAGTCTCAGATTCCACAGGAATAATAACAATGTCTTGATTGGAAAGAAATGGAGTAAATTGAGCGAAACAAAAGCAAATCAACAAAGGTCAATACTAAACTTGAATGTTAATGATAACTGCTTCTTGACCTGACGAGACTACGTGCCAGATCCAGCCAATAAACAAAGGCACGAGTCTCATCGTTTAATGGTGCCCCACCAGTTCACCACATCTTAAAATGTAATGCAATTATATCAATACCGTATATGTACTCAGTTTTTGGGATAAGACCTAGATATTCTGCTGCGCCTACTGTTCTGGACAGTTGCGCCTGTAATATTGCGCAATCGTATCATGTTGCATTATGTTGCATTGGTCTGTATTAGTGTTATATAATGATGCACTGTTTAAATCGTAGAGTGCCGTGTGCCACCATGGTCATCAGTATCCCTTCATTGAAGCTCAACAATAATTTAAATCATTTTAATTCTTTACACACAAATTTTATTTATATAGATTGTCATGTTTTTATCTCTTTTTGTTGTGAGTTCAACAATAATTTAAATCATTTTAATTCTTTACACACAAATTTTATTTAGAATGTCATGTTTTTATCCATGTTTAGCTCTCTTTTTGTTGGAAGTGGAATCTATTATAAGATAGATACGAGAATCATTTGTAATATTAATTTATTCTCCACCTCCATCCATAAATCAAAATTATATGTCCGAAACTATGTGACCTTTGAAGATTGCATTTATTATGTGATATAGCTATCTTAATATAAAATGCCTACCAAATAAAAGAAAATAATTAATCAAACAAAAATATACGAAATCACTTAAGGGCTGGGGTATGAACATTTGGACAGTATTTATTTTGGGACATTAGAGCACATCAGACATATCGAATTGCATTTTGAATACGAAGAATGTCATTCTGATATCAAATAATTTTGGTTTTTGAAATTCGCAATTTAATACACATTTTATGGCAAATCATTAAAATTGATATTTTGATATTTAACAGTACTCGAAGAAAACTTTATAAATCTGATGATTTATACTTAACGTGTATGTAGGTGGGATGAAATGCCGACGATCAATTGAAAATTTTGACCTTTCGTATTGAAGATATGGATTTTTTTCCTCAAAACACAAAAAAAAATTAGGTCTTTTGGGAAAAAATCTATATCTTCAATATGAAAGGTCAACATTTTCAATTGACCGTCGGCTTTTCCTCCTGCTACATACACTTTAAGAATATATCATTAGATTTATATAATTTACTTCGAGGACTGTTATATATCAAAAATTTGAAAAATATCAAATTTTTATAATTTGTCATAAAATTTGTATTATATTGTGATTTTCAAAAAATGAAAATTATTTGATATCAGAAAGACATGCTTCGTATTCAGAATGCAATTCGATAGGTCTGAGGTGCTCTCATGTCCCACAAAAAATACTGTCGAAACGCAATAAACGCTCATTTTAGATCCCTTAAGGAAACAAAAATGCCATCGCCCAAGGGCTGAAGGAGAAGAGATCGCAATAAGCTTTTGATTCTAAATAATCATTATTTACACTATCGATTTCTTTATGCGGAAATTAAAACTAATTTTTCATGACTGATAGTGGGCCTTTCCGTATTAGGGGAAAATCATTATTGATATATCGCATATAACCAAATAGAAACAGAACAATAGCATATTGTTTCGAGAACAGGTGTCCTACTACTAACATAAAAACTGTTTTAGTTCTCAATATCGCTTTAGGGCAAAGTGGATTAAAGTATGTAATAGCGTGCAATATAGAAATGAATATAGATATAAAGAAATAAATTACTTAAGCATTCCATGCATGCACACGATCTGTCTACCGCTGCTAATACAATACGACGCTTTCTTGATATTAGTCAAAACCTCTGCTATCAATAGAGCACTTTACGACGAAATGGTACAAGTAGTATCCGCTGCTTCATATCGAATACTAAATTCCACATCTTGAGAATTATGTTTCTCAATCAACGATTTCAATTGTCAAGATAAGAATTGCGTTATATTATATATTTTGTCACAATGCAACAGTCATATTTCCCTTATTTCATTGCTTTATCTTAATATTGTGTAAACTTATAGGGAAGATCAACGCAATTGCGTGGCTTTAAGTCCAGAATAATTGACCAGAAGGGATTGAAACAGAAAACTGCAAACTACATGAACAGATGTGCATGGTTCTCGTTAGAAAGAACCGAAGTCTTGACGTCCCATTTGGAGCATTCGCATGGTTAATGGACCCAATTCTAAATGTATCACAGGGAGGCCAACTCATTTTAATTCATAGGTGTTATTAATGAAATTCACACATATCAGCATGTCAGCTCCTCAGCAAGATGCCATATTCATTGAATTATGGGACTTCGTAAACAAAGGATAAGTACTTTTATAAACGCACCATACTCTCCCTAAGCATGCTAAGAGGATCTACATAGTCCATCGTTTTGACATTTTGACAGACATAACAGCAATTTGCAGCAACGTGTTCTACTTCAGAAGACGTAAATAAAGCAAACAAAGCCCAAACAAAAGCTGACCATTTAAGAAAAAAGATTTTTTTTCGGACAACATACAATCGTTGCAACAGCAAAAGTCCTCAAAAGGTCAAACAATACCCACGGTGGCCTTTACGGTAGGTAGCCTCTCGGTTTTTTTTGTTGAACTGATCATGTACTTCAAAATAATATTAATTGACTGTATCTGCAAACCAATCATTTTGCTGCACATCAAAAGTATACAAAGTACCATTTTGGCATATACGTCAACATTTAGGTATCTTTAAAACATTCCCCTCCCCTTGTACAAATATGACAAAACTTTTCAAGAATTCCTACACTTGTACCTCACTAATGTACTATAATCGTAAGATAAAAGCAACAGGCGTCTTAACACACAAGGCAGATTTCTAAAGATGTGTTTGAAATCAAAGGAGGTTGGGGCTGTTTCAATTAGAGTTTACTCAATGCACGCAGACAGCTGGGCGCTTGACACATCCAATAAAGACATTTCTCATTGTTATTCATGTTGATTATCCAGACGCTGAAGAGGTGTCTTCGTTACGAGTTATAACCTGATTTAGTCTAGAAACAGCAACTGCGACGGAATATGAAAAAAGATATCGCCAGCTGGAATTTTATTGATGTAGATTATTGTTTTTCTTATCAAATTTGTTTTTCATATGATAATTTCTGACGCACCTTCGCCTCTTATGGAATAACTTGACCAAGACGTGGACAGCATTACTCTTTACTCAGAATTATGTTTACCTTGCAGAAACATTTATTAATACTAGGTTTGAAACGTTTATATATAATTTATACAAATATAAAAATGCACAATATTTCCTAAATGAACATTTCTAATTAAGTTCTTTCCCATTCAATATCTTGCATCTTTTATAACATTCAAGTCTAGTTTCTTATATATTAGCTAGACCTTTTCAAAGCAATCTAAGAAATGTTAACCATAGCAACACAAGAATATGCGTACGTATTTGGTGGAATCAGAAGCTAATAATACGTGCAAAAATAGAAGCTGCACTCAAACTAGACTGATGTAAATTTAACAAGTAGCTTTTCGCAGTACAGTTGCTTTCCGCAGTACAGACACGTTACAATTTTACGTGCTAAGTAGTTTTACCCGTTGTAGGGTTACCCCTTACTATTCCCCATTACAGAAATCTGCTAATCTAATTTTCCTAACATGTCCAAATATTTAAATATTTTAACTATTATAAATAACTGTTGATAAAGACACACTTGACGTTTCCATTGTGATATATAATTAGGAATGTAACACAAACTTAAGAGTCAGTGTCCTCGTTTTGAAATAGGGGATAAAAAGTCCTACTGATTATACTGTATATGGTCACAAATAATGTCGACCAAAGGTCCGTTACCTCTCCGCATCAATTCATATCTCTGCCAACACGTACAACATGCAGAGCAATGTGTGTCAGTGGTCGGGGACCAGTTTCCTGTTGAGTCTCAATACATCTTTTGTGATATCCCTTTGCGCAGTTCCTTCTCTTGGCGGATACTGCCTCGTGTAGTTTAACAATCTGTTTGCATTTGAAGACCTGAGTGCTTAAGTCAAATTATGCCATTATGCGAGATAAGAATTTTAGTTCTCAAAATATTTAAAGGAACGGAGCAATGTATTAAGATAAGATTTAGTATGCACATTATCAATGTCTTGGCATAGGATTTCTTAATGATTATTGATAAAATCAATAGTATTAATTTTAGACTTGGAATTTTACCACCTAAAAGTATTTAAAAATTACTATAACACTTGAAGTGGTATGTATGGTTGTTGGTTGCAGTTGACTGTTATGTACTCAGTTTTTGGACTCTTATGATAAAACCTAGATGTTCTGTTGCGCTTGCTGTTCTGGTCAGTTGTGCCTGTAATCTTGAAATCATTTGTAATCTTGGTTGGATATCAACTTGACGAAGGTATGTTACTACACCAGAGTCGGTAGCTTTGGTTGCATTCTTCATTAGGAAATCTATGAGCACGAATGAACAAGAATGGGTGCAGAATATTCCCCTGCAGTACCCCGGTGGATATTTGAAATGGTTTTGAGTTGTTGCCATCCACCATATAACAATACACCAAGAACTTTGATCAAGGGCTGCGGAATACTGGAGTGGTGAAGAATTTAAACATAACACTCCTGTTGATTGAATCAAATCCCTTCTTAAGGTCGATCAAATATAATTTTGTGTGGAAGTTGGTAACTCTGGAAGGCTTCAATGATTCTGGTTCTTCCTTATTATTGGATTTATATAATCTCTAATTCTCAGCAGCAATAGACATCAGGGTAATCCCTTTATAATTAGTCAGACTGAGGTATCCTTTCTTTGGAAATGGAACAATGACATTGGTGATCCACTACGGAAGAGGAGTATGTGTTGTATGTTGGATATAACTTCACCGCCACAATAAAGTGCTTCTGGAGTAATCGCAGAATCCAGCACAACAGCATTGTTGTGCTACAAAACCACCATATCTTTTCAAAAGACATTTCTTGATTCGAAGTGTTGAGAATGTTAGAGAAACAAGAAGAGAAAACTGCCGCTAGATACGATACATGTAGCTATGCTAACGAGCTCTTTCAAATATGATCCACGCCAACCTCGCTTAGAAGCCAATTCTTTCGATTGCGTCTAAGTAAAACTAAAGAGACGGATCAATATACATCAGAGGCGAACACTACACTTCCTGTAAGCGGAAAGGATATGTTAAACGCATGAAATCGCCCCAGAAATAATGGTCAAAAGTCCCTGATTGCCTTCGCCTCTTCTTTATACATCGCAAACGAAATGTTTAAACGAACACGTCTCAATTGATGACAGAAATAGAAAATGTTATAAATCCTTTTCAACATTGACTAGAATATTAATGCAGATAGAGTACGCGCCAATTAGGTTGAAATGGAAATTATTCTCATTGCTTTAGTGTACTCATTGTGATAGACAATGTGATCAAAGATTAGTGTAATTTTAACAGACAGTTTTAGATCATTGATCCGAGTTAGTTTTTGATATCAAATCATTCAAAACAATAACATTGTAGACAAAACATTTATAAAACGTCTAACATTATATTTAGAACTTTTATTTAAACTTCAGTAAGGAGTTTTCTGAAAGAAATGGGGTACGCAACACCTGTCGACGTGCCAACAATGATTGCATTTCCTTTACATATGCAACTTGTTTTCTGGGGGAATTATACAAACAAAAAATGTGTTATGTAATGTGAGTACATCCAGTAGGAAATTTGCCATGAATGCTAAAATAAATAAAAACGACACCTTTCACGTGTATCAAGGCGTTTTACATTTATTCGGCTGTTGTTAGAATATGTCGGCTGCCATACAATGTCCAAGGCATGCTCATATCTGTGGGCGGTGCTGAATGGATAATTTTCGTAACAGCTCCTCATTTCACCCTGGGTAGAGAGAGGCAAGTGTTTATTGTGGTATCAATAGAAAGAGGATATAATTTTTGACAACCAAAGAGGATGTTCAATAGCCCAACTTGGTAAACGGTATTGCTAAAAAAGTCTTCGTAAGACGAGGTTTAACGGGTTAGGCCATTTTAAATCGACTTTCGAAAAGTTTTTTGATACATTCATTGATTTTCCAAAAAGTAAAAATCGCAGTTTAACAAATAATGGTTCAAATGAAAGCCATTATTGGGGGCTAATTATTGTATCACTATGAAAGGCCTGACACTAATATAAACACTTGTTTCGGTGACCCAAGTTCATGGTCATTTCTGCTCACGCACTTTTTTTACAGATGGCCTGGAATTTCATATTTCGGTTTCAGCGATTGCCCAAAAAAAGGTGGTATGTTTTTGAAAAGCGTTTCCGCTTGGAATGTAGATAGTCACTCTTCTCTTCGCGATTTTAATTTATGCCCTCTTTAGCCGACAATTTTCAATGCATTTTACACAATAGATACGTCGCTTACATAAATACCGCTATTTTTAACAGTATCGTTTTTGTTAACCAACTTACCATCCAAATTAGTTCTCAAGACTTTGATGAAACCATAGATACCAAATCGGACTGCATGTGATGAACAGATTTTAAACTAGAATCAAAAGAACCAGCGTAGGCCCTCTCAAAATGTACTTTTTAAAATATCGCGTTGTGATAAAAATGACTGCCTTTTCCTTGTTTTTTATAACAAGGAAAAGCTTTACTTACCTCAAACTTCGCACGTAGTGTTGTCTCAGTGTCCGTTACTGGTTGGTATTCAGTATCGAAGTTACGTAATGTTACTATGTCAACGGGATCACGCGCTTGAGTTATGAACCACGATCGAAACAATCACAACACAAAGTATATGGCACTTGAAGGCATATCAAAATAGCGTGATCCGGTAACCAAGAGAATTACGTAACCACTTCGATGCTGAATTATTCAGATTAAGCGATTTTCATGATTTAGGCCTACTTAGCCTACATTTGACCAACTATTTGCCCACACCGTGTACGAATATATTCCAAACATGGCGCTGCATTCAGTATCACACTAACGACAAGGTTATACTAAGATGTGTAAGACTTTCTGACACTATATTCACGGTTTTTCTAATGGCTATTTAAACTTATGACAAATTTGGCTGGTTTGCGTTGTTCAATACCATTTCACCCTGATGTGACAGTGATGTCACATCCTGGGTCACGTCAGTATAAAGCTGGTTTCATACTACCCTGCCGCTTGCAATGAGCGGCGTGGCGCACGCGCATTGCAGACAATCGGACACAATCAAGGCTTGTCATTGGTTGAAACGCTCTGCCGCTTGCCGCAGCGGAAAGCTGCAGGAAAGTATGCTGGGGGCATTATACGAATTTTATTAGGCGCAGCATCACTCGCTGGAGTTCGATGGCGCTGGTGTACATACGCACGCGCTTAAAGACACCGCATAGATGCGCGAGCGAAACAGCTGTTCACAACGCGTTGACATCACTGCCACATCGGGGTGAAAAATGGTATAGGTAATAGATGACTATGAAACCTCAAACTCGCCCCTCGATAAAGGTTGGCAATTGAAGCAGGCCTCAGTTTAGCGAACTTTGTCTAGTTTAATGCGATGCGAGTGCAAGCGCCGCTCGGACTGTGAAGGTTTCTGGATACCGAATATGGGTTTAGATTAGGCCTATATCATGTCCTCTAGGCCATATAATTTATTTTTGGAAAGGAAAGTCTAATCTCGGAGCCTATTCAATTGAGAAGGGACTGAATTTTGTCATAATAATATAAAAATTAATACCGTACTTGTCGTCCATAACAAGAAAGAATGCCTCGCGATTTTTTTGATATCCAGCCATAGTATTTTAATTGATTAAACTGAACATGAAGCTATATCTTTACTAGCTTCATGCACTAATTTGCAGACCCGCCCGGCCTTCTACATGTAGTGAGTACCACATTAGATTGTGATTACAAGAAATGATAAGCGCTGCCTCCTCGAAATTTCTTATGCCAGCAGCTTTGATGATTAAATATGATCTACAACCAGGCACCTGTGTTCAAGGCCTTTCTTTTATCTATTGACCTCAAAAGAAAGGATTAGAATGATCAGAATACCGTCCCTGACCCCTTTCCACACATTAATAATGAGTCGGTAAGGAACGTGCTACCGTTATACTTCATCGAGTACGTATGGCCACTACACAGTTCAATGGCCTTATTGTGATCTGGCGGGCGTTTTAAAAGCACGGTCCCTGACTGCGTGGGCATATTTCCGGGCAAGGAACAATAGAGACCAATTGCCTGGCAATGACGTCACATGTAATCCCAGTCTATAGTGTGATTAGAACATTATAGGCTGGTGGTCACTTATAGTACGATCAGTACGAAAAGTCCAATGCGATTATTAATGTATTTTCTAAAATTAAAAGAACCACTTTTTAGCGGGAATTTTCGTAAGTTACACAGCTGAAGTTGTGAAAGGGTTGAAAGACTACAATATTAAGGCATAAACAAGAATTTCTTTGTTTGGTCGTTATTCCTATAGGCTCATCCCTTAATGAACGTAAAAAAGAAAACTGATTACCATGATTACCGAGAGTCAAATAATCGACCTTCTTTTTATAAAAGGTTAAATATATACGGTTAATTGAACATATTAAAGCTTAAGAGACACACAAAAAAGTCTTAAATTCCTCTGGAAAAATAACGATGTCTTGAATCGAAAGAAATGGAGTAAATTGAGCGAAACAAAAGCAAATCCACAATGGTCAATACCACATTTGAATGTTATTCATAAGTGCTTCTTGACTTATCAAGACTACGTGCCAGATCCAGGCAATAAACAAAGGCACAGGTCTCATCGTTTAATGGTGCACCATCAGTTATTGCTTACTTGCTTAACATGAGTGGTGTCCTCGCACTACAACAGGACGCAATACCAGGGCCCTCAGTTCAGAAGTATGTTACTGCGTGGAAGCGGCCATTGACCCTGTAATCTCGTATCCAGGAACTACCGGCCGCGTAGGCGCACTTGAATGCGCCCTATACGCGTTATTGATCGCGTTGGACGCTTGTGCTGGTGCTGTTCGTTAGCACCCCAGCGACCCCCTGCGTTGCCGTTAGCACCCGTTAGCACCCCATGGCTCTGTAGCGTGCTAATTTGGCTGGTGCGATTTTTACAGTGGGGGACCTGGCCATATCCTTCTGTCCTACATGACCGTTCCCAATTCCATAACATCCAGTCCATTGTCCTGTTTCAATACATCCACATATGTGACTGGACACTGGAGACTGTTTGAGACATGTCCTCCATGCAGATGCTTTGCGAGTTTCTACGTCTTTTTCCGTACTAGCCATCCATGTACCCAGATACTTGAAGTCGCTCACCTCTTCTAATTTGGTTCGATTGTTTGTTTGGATAGATATCTTTTGACTATGGTTGAAAGACATGAACTTTGTTTTTGAAGCATTCACTTTGAGGCCAACCTTTCCAACAGATGACTCAACCCTTTGCAGAAGCTCTGGTTCTTCCTTGATTTCCTCTAACAATAGGGCTATGCCGTCTTCAAAATCCAAATCTGTTAGCACTTCAGGTCCGATTCGCCTGCTTCTTCTCTTCGCCAGTTGGAATCCAGACTGCTCTTCTTTGACTGCTTCTCTTGTATCAATTATCACCACAAAGAGGTATGGGGCAAAGGTGTCCCCTTGTAGTACACCAGCAGCTATATCAAACAATTCAGTTTTCTCTATCTGGTGAAACTACTTTTGCCTTGGTATTTTCACACATTCTTGCTATTCCATGCGTTGATTAGGGATTCCACAGGCTTTGAGAATTTGCAGCATCTTTCCTCTATGAATGGTATCAAAGGCTTTCCTAAAGTGTATAAAAGTTTTTATTGCAGGCAGATTTTTACTCTTTTTACTTTTTCACACCTACAATGATCCTCCTTATGGCTAGTATATGGCTTACTGTTGTTCGGCCAACACTGGTTGATCCTGCTTGACTAAGATCTCCTAACCTGAGAATTGGTACTATGTTGAGGATAAACCACTGACTAAAAGGAGCCATATTGATATTTAGATCCCTTTCCACGAGTACAATCTCTTTATCTTCTCCATCTATTTGTGGAGGGCTGCCTAGAAGATATTTAAAGTGGGTGAACCAGTTGTTAGTCCTTTCATCAGTTCAATACATCTCAACGTTACATTAGAAGTTTGCAATTACATAAATCAAAATAATTAATGTACTTTAGCAGATATTGTGGCATAACACTTAATTGCCTATTTCGCAGTTTTCAATGGTTAATTTTGTGCAGATTGTTCTCATATTCAGAACCCTCACACCTAACAGCCTCTAATTCGAGATGAAACAAGATGATTTAAATCCCAAACGACCAAAAAGTAAAACTAACCTGAGACTGGTGCAGTTTTAACGCACACAGAAGCCACCAAAGTCATTTATAGATAGAGAATCTAATATTGTTCTTTAGTACGAACAATTATATATTTAGTACAACACATATTCAGTTGTAGTATACACTTTCTGGTGTTCTAATTAACTCGGTATAATGCAGTTGATAGTTACTTCTTCTCTTCTATCATCCAGTGTAAATTACATAAACCGAGGTAAGTCTCATTTACAGAAAAAAATACTTCTTCTTAGTTATAACTTGGGTAATATGTTTACCTGAAATAATGAGGGTATTGTTACATTAACATCCGACAAACCAAGATTTAACCCATAACTTAAAATCTCTCTCTAACCTCACGGCTGTAGTATATTACGAAAAAGATAGCCAAATTGATTCCCGGTAGTTGTTCTCTTTAAAATCTACTACTTACTGTCTCAGTGTACACATTATGATCTAGGGAAGTTGATCTTAGTTGTTATTTCTATAGGATAATTAGGACACTCAGACGTTGTGACTGTGTCCCTTACTGCTGCATTGTCTATACTTCGGTCAAAGACAATAATAACTCCGATAATGTGTGGGCCTATTGTATTCCGAAGAGTTTTGAACTTTCTGTCAACGGAGGAATCAAATCTAAGAAAAATAATATTAATCTGCATGTACCTGTATCCAAAACTCAAAAGTATATGGGCGAAGTCCCCTCTGAATTCAGACTGTATTTATTATGCATTATTGAGCCATCCCAATTGTCAAAAAGAATATATATAGTTAATAAAACAAAAACACGGCATCACTTCAGGAGACAAAAGGAAATCACCCAAGGGCTTCACAGAGGAGAGCTCATAATACGATTTTGATTCTATATAATTATATATTTACAATATCGATCTTTTTATATATTTAAATATAATTTTTCATGACCGATAAGGGCCCTTACCGCACAAGGAAAGGTCATTATTAACATGATTAATGTAATGCAATATACTGATAGAAATGAACAAAGGCTTGTTTTTGTGAAACAGCTTTCCTACTACTTACGTAAAACTTGTTTTAGTTCTTAATTTTACGTAAGGGGAAGTAGATCAAAGTGTGTAATACTATGCAATATAGAAATTAATATACATATAAAAAGATATATTACTTAAGAATTCCATGCATGCACACGATCTGTCTACCGCTGCCAATATAATACGACGCTTTCTTGATATTATTCAAAACCTCTGCTATCAATAGAGCACTTTACGACGAAATGGTACAAGTAGTATCCACTGCTTCATAATGAATACTAAACTCCACATCTAGAAACTCATGCTGCTCAACAAAATAATTCATTTTCGAGATAAGAATTGCGTTAAATTCTAACATAGCAATGTCCCATATTCTCATAATGTGACATTTTCCCCTTATTTCCTTCAATTTAAACGTATATTGAAGACCAACCAGCGCAGTGCGAAGTTTTAAGTCCTGAATAATTGATTGCGACAAATTTAAACAGTCAGGGATTATTAATACCCTACTCTGTCTTTACACGAGACCGGCATCTTAACGTCCACTTCGAAGGGACTCGTATGATATACAAAATTCTAATATACCAGGGGCGGGGGGGGCTCTCTTCAATATATAGCTGTTACTAATTAAGATCACACTTCTTCGCACAGTGGCGTAGCGAGCACATATAGGGGCACGGGGCCAAGTGCTGAAAAATGGTTTGTGATCCACCCTACCCAAACCGATCAGACCCGGTGCCCCCTCCCTCTAGGATGACTCATGCTACGCCACTGTCTCCCAAGTCATTTCCCATCAAGTTGGTGCCTCCTATGATTAAAACTGGCACTTATTGCACAAGAGGTGAATACCGTATTCACTGCGCCATAGAAAAGAAGAGTCTTCCACAACTGCTGAAATTTTATAGATGTCAATGAAGTGGACAATAAACCAAAAGAAAGTGGACAGCCGAAAATCGCTGTGGCATACAGAAAACACAACGTCTTTCGCAACGGACTATATGGTAGTAATACTAATTATGGCTAGTTGTCCGTAAGCGTCTTCCGTAGCGGTTATAATTTTCCGCATCGTCTACCTCTGTAGCAGACTGGAAAGACGAGGTTTGTCGCAACGTAAAACGTCTGCCGCAGTAGCTAAAATTTACCGTAGCGTCTTCTGCTGTAGGAGACGCCCATAAATCGAACACATCTGAGCGGAAAGGACTCCAGGTCGCAGCGGAGACTCGGAATACGTCTGAATCAACGGCAAAACGCCTGCAAAAACGATATAGTTGCCTTAAAGGTACCGTTTCTGTCGTATTCAGGTGCATAATAATATCTTGAATTATATTTAAAACATTCAGTTTTACTTGTACAAAATATAATGTATAATAATCTTAAGATGATAGCAACAGGCGATTTCACACAAAAGGCAGATTTCTATGTATTGAAATAAAAGGATAGCGGGGAGTTGTTTCATTTTTTAATAGAGTAAACACAATGCATGCAGGCAGCTATGCGCTGACACATCCAGTGGAGACATTTCTCAATGTTATTCGTGTTAATTATCCAGACACTAAAGAAGTGTCTTCGTCAAGCAAAGTCCTAACTCACTGAAATGTGATGGAAACAGAATCCAATATCTCCAGATGGTATTGCATTGATATCGATTATTGTTTCTTTTTCTTATGATTATACGTACAAACTCTCAAGTTAATGTTACATTCATAATAAGGTCCCACAACTGAAACATGCCAAGTATGTCCAAGTCTTTGGCACTTGTGCATGTTATGTTAGGAAAGTTAAGTACGCAAATTTCTGCAATCGGTAAAAAATAAGGGGTACAATGCGTAGAACTGCTGAGCAAATAAAGTTGTGGCGTGTTTGTACTACGAAAAGCAACTTGTTATATTTACACCAGTCTGATTTTAGTGCAGGTTCTATTTTTGTATAATTATATTATTAGCTTCTGATTCCAAGACCAACAATTTGAGACCATTTTGGAGCAAATTGGAGCATTTTGTAGGTTTGACCCCAATGGAGCCCTAAATGCGACCTTTGACCTTTTTGCTTATAACTCGAGAACCATACATCGCAAGTAGATTTAACTACACTTTTTCTCTATCGTTTTGACCAGATTAATACATTGATGTGGTTTTGAACAAAATAAATTTGATAAATTTTGAAATTTGACCCTTGTTTGACCTTGAGGGGCCATAACTCTTTTAGGAGCAAGGTACATTTTTGATACCAAAGTTTTGCTGGTAATTTGCAATGACCATAAACCCACGATTTGAGCTTCTATTCCTGTTATATTCAATATGACTAGTTTCAGAGCGGACTCAGATATTATTTTATTGCGTGTTAGTGAACTTCCAAACGGCATAATGAACTTCCAAAGTTAAGGTGAAATATAACAATTTATATATTTTACTAGCTGTAACAATCTACTTTTTACGTCAAATGTCCTTATTCCCAATAACATCTACCAGGATCTGTTCAAGAAGGTAAGCTAAAAATGGACACCAATTATACATGTAGTGATGTAGAGCGTGACTTGCTCTTTCCAGTCCTTCCGAGTTTGATGTTTCCTACATTACATGGGGACCTATCGCTAAAAAAATAAAGGTCGTTAGACCATTAAGCATCCTTAAATGGTGAGAACTCGCTTCACGGTCAAACCAAGAGACTAGCACAGAACATGACAAAGTGGAGAGAGGGGACGTACGCAGACATGGTCACCAATCGTCAGGTGTACATGTGGCAAGGCTAAGTTTGGGAGAGTTTAATCAGGTCACCAATAGACTAATTAATTACGATACAGACGATCCACCAACATTTACATCATCGTTTGTTAATGAGGGCCAATCGTTACATGAACGCACAAATTCTGCGTAAACGTCTAGGCACCATATAACTGTATCCTTCAATACAGCTCTGTGATAGGCACAGGGAGGACAGAACGATCCGTCGTCATAAATATCCCAGAATTGTCATTGTGTACAAAGTACGAGGACTTTGCCTGTTGGTGTACTATCTGTAGCTCTATAATCTATAGGGTCATCCAACTTTAAAGTGGTATTATCCGCTGTAGCAAACCAAACAAGCTTCTATAAGCTTTTGTATCAGCCAAATTATTCCGACCAATTAGCTTCATCCGTACTGGTAAAAGAAACAGCAGACAATAACCGTTTACTTTCTTCATCATCTTTACCCAGCACTTGACCTCTGCTTCAGAATTTTATTTGAAAAGATCTCTTTAGAGTGATTTTTCAAAGAAGCCACTAATCCTATGATGTTACACTCTAATTCGGGATTTTTAAATGACATGGTATAAGGAAACATACTAAATGTATTGAATAAATGCATGTTTAAAATCACGTTTTGTCTTTCAACCTGGTTATCTAATACTCTGAAATGGCATGTAAACTGCGTGGCTTAAAATTACTTAGCCAAATTATTCCGACCAATTAGCTTTATCCGCACTAGTAAAAGAAATAGCGGACAATAACCGTTTACTTTCTTCATCGTCTTTACCCAGCGCTTGACCTCTGCTTCAGAATTGTATTTATAAAGATCTGTTTAGAATGATTTCTATAAAGCAAATCCACTACTCCTATGATGTTACACTCTAATTCGTGAGTTTGAAATGACACGGTATAAGAAAAAATATATAACTTACTCAATAAATGTTTAAAATCACGTTTTAGCCTTAAAACCGGGTTGTTTAATACTCTGAAATTGCATGTAAAATGTTTGGCTTAAAATTATTTAAACTTTTCATTATGTTTAAAAGGTTCAAGTTTTAACTCTAATAATGACCAAAGTCGTCCACGGCCAGTTTTGTGGGATAAAGCTGACTCTCCTTGACCATAGTGATGTCGGGATATCTATATGTACATATCTACTATAAAAGTGGACTGACTGATCTCTCTTCATTGGTTAAGCTAAGACGTGATGGAAATATGAGAGTTTCAAAGAGCACTTAGTCGGTGGAATTTAGAAATGACTGAACCCGGGACCTCTGATTGCAGTTGGAAGCGTTTGTATTGACCGTCTGTGCAGAAAGGTTAGGAAAAGGGTTATATATTTGACAATTTGGTTATAGAATGTGTATATTTACTTCAATAACTACACATGGACATAATATAACTGTTTCGTATCTTTTTTGATGAAAATGTTTCTTCAAACATCGTTTTGCACGCAATCTGTCTATTTATTATTGCTCTGTTGCTACGTATCCTCTTATGTATAGAGCCGAGCAACACGTACCAATTGTTTTAATCCCAATGTTTAGAACTGCACTCTCACATAATACTTGCGCAGCCTTTTAAAAATGCCAGACACTTTCTCGGATATTTTTAAACAAACTGCTCCTCACTCAACAGAATAAATTAAACCTGAATACTAACAAACCTGTTTAAATGTGTGCCTGTTCTAAAAGTTTACTGAGTTCTTAGTTGCCTTCTAATGGAATCAACTTGTAGAACTCAACTTGAATAATTCAAAGTGTGTGTCATCCTAAATCTCTCAGACCTCCCACACATAAATTGTGTATACCAAATTAGCCCTTATGAACCGATGGCTTATATCTATAGCAACATAAAACATGCAGAATTGGCTATTTACAACAACACAGGGCTTTAGATGGTAACAAACATTACAAGTTGGTTATTCTGTCCTCTGGAGCACGGCATACCATGGAACAATGTTGTTTATTCAAAAACGAAAATGTACAAAACCACATGCTAATTTGATAGCACTTCACAATTTGAAGTTTTGCACACACAATACCGTTCTAATGTCACAGGTTGCACTTATTTAAAACCACTATCAGCTATGTTGTACCTGTCATGCTATTGTTTTTCATGTAACGAATTGGAACAAAAATTGTTTGGAAATAATTATTCCGGGTCATGGAACAGAATTAGGGTAGGGCAAACAGGATTACCAAACATAGTATATGATCAACGTTTAACATAATCTACTATACTGTAATAGTGCTCGTGTGTTCTCTTCTTCTTTTTTAGTGCAGAATTGCTTCACTTCCCCCGCGACCGCTGCCTTGTATGTGTTTACTAGTAGATTGGCAATATCTAAACAGCACTGGGGCGGATTGGTGCAGTCAGAAGATACACCCTACTCTTTTCGAATCTGACTGTGAGTTACATGTAAAGGTATGGCTAAATGTCCCCTCCGGGAAGTCATGCATCAAAGGCTCTTAAGGAAAATGTGTTGAACTCCGGATAACAACTTGGTGAATTTATTAAAAAAATGGTGTTACGGAAGCAGAATTGTTTGTTAATTATTACACCCTGTTGTTAATTAAATTCTGAATTCTGGATCACGGCAACGGTACGAGTAATTTTTACATGCATGTTGTTTATATACATAATAATGATGCAATGTCAAAACTGAAATTGCGACAAGACGGGTATATTTATGGGTTACATTTTCAATTTGTTTTATAATATTGAATGCATTTTAAAGTACATGATTACCAATATTTTCTCGGGTTTTGGATCCAAGATTGTTGACACAAGTTGCATAAGCACGGATCAACGTATGATCATTCATATTAGGATTTGTAGTCCTTATTTGCACTTTTTGCTTATTTCCTCAATTAAAGAATTAAACAATTTCAAACTTTCTTAACCTGCATTACTTTAAATACGCTCCCTTCTAGCATACGTTTATAAGCTTTACACTTTTACAGGATAAATAATAGTTGTTTAAACCTTTAAGTCAAAACACATTATAAGCTTTAAACCGCAACCAGTTAAAAGCTCATTGTATTTATTATTAAATATTGTTTTATTTAATCCATTTTGATGCGTCGCTAAAACAACGTTTTTGAACATCAAATGGGGTGTCGACAATGATCACAGATTTGCTCATATCCACTCGACGAAGACAAAAATCAAAGTCCTGTAGCCAGTTTAATGTATGCATGTTGTCCAGTCACACAATACATCATGCATTCCTATCTGCTTGACCAAGCTCAAGCAAAATGATCTTACTGTTAGGTCACGATAGAAGAAATCCTTAATCCAATATCGTCTGCTACAAAAACTAATTTGTTTTTGTTGTTTTTTGTCAATCAATAATCACAGGCGTTTCGATGGCCACAACTACACTACCATATTATTTCGCCTCATTGGTTTGAAATGCTGAAAAATTAATTCTGAATTGGTACACCTTTGATGTCTGGCTTGCTTTCAAAAATCGTGCTCTACTTTAACAGTCGTTTACAGATGTTCATAAAGCAATTGAAGGTGACAGCGTTTTTCTTTCCGATTTTTACACCTTTGAGTAACACAAGGAAAAGACATAGTGCCGGAGACTTGAAACTTCTACATATAATCCGCCTTTGCAGGCATCTATTACGTGGGCGTGATACGACATACTTCATGTCATGATGGCACACGGCATGCATGGCAAGAATGTGTTAACAAATCAATGCAGCCACTTATATCCACACTAGACTTTTTTTGTAGTTAAACGGATTGTGTTAAGCATTAAGGGAATAGGGCATATGGGATTCGGAAAGAGCTGACTAAACAGTCCGTCGTTTTGCCATGTGACATAGATGTATGATTTGCATGTTTATAACAATGGAACATATATCATTCTGACAACAGCTTGTCCAGCTTGACCAAAAGCCAAGTCACTTTTTGATGAATACATGACGATAATGTTTGCTTTTCTGATTTTTTAAGACAAACTGTTTTCGCAGCTGTTTAGTGTGATCTGACAACATTCAACTCGTCATTGTTTTCTGACCTTGGTTTTACCTATAGTATTCTATTATTTCTCTTTTGGACTATATTTAAAGGCATTATATAAAGTAAAATGTGTCCCTGCGTTATTGAGTATTGCTACAAGTAGATGCACACACGCGTTGCGGACCCGGGGTTGAGGACCATTTAGAGACATCGTCTCGTTTGGGTATCACCCATTACCACTGATCGAAATGCTGTATGAACCTTGGCTTGAACCAGTAACCAGTTTATGGATACTACGTGCACTACGTCAGCGAATACGGTCCAGTTATACGGTGACACCTTGTGACGTCACGTTGGACAAATTCCATTCATTGTTAGGTTTGTGGGTGTAAATGCAATCGAGTATATAAACATGTAATCAATACAGCATTGATTTGTTAAGAATCACTCTAGTTGTAGTTAGATGCACATGTACGTTTATATTGATACTATTATTATCTCTTTTGTATATTAATTATTATGTATTCTATTACTCTTACGACCCATTATTCAAAAACCCGCACTGTGAATCGTTAAAACACGTCACGTGAGAGCCCATTATTCTGCAATAATGGGTCAAGCGCCGTAACACATTCTACGCACAGCATTACGCTTGGTTACGCGTGCAATATTTCCGCGATACTCGCTGTCACTTACGCGTACGCGCTCCACCTTGAAGTAAACAACTTAAAATATTTGTGCCAAAAAAATTATATTTTCTCTTTTAATCGCACTATTTTCTGGTAATAGAATAAAAATAAAGGGTGCAGCATTATCCTTTACACGCAGATAATGTGTCCTCGGCAGTAAAAACGTTTAAATAATTTAAATAATTTACGTTTTTACTGCCTCGTACACATTATTTGGGTGTAAAGGATAATGCTGCACCCTTTATTTCTTAATTGCATTTTGTATATTGATACTAAGTAATTATAAAAATGTCTCCTATTATTCTTTATTGGTACAAATATGTGTTGTGATGAAATAAAACTAAACTGAATTAAATTGAATTGAAGTTAACAAATCTTTTAAAGAACTAGCCAACCACAAACCCCTTCATAACTTCATCCCCAGCTACCTTTCTATGAAGGAACTCTAATTCTTTTCCCAGAGTAAGCTTTATGATCCATGTTACAAAAAACATAAAGATAAAGAGTTAAAGAGCCTGGATAAAGCGTCAAGTTCAAGATCATCCTATCAATCAAAAGATCTAAGTATATTAATTTCAGTCAAATTTGCAATCTACCTTATCAAAGCAGAGGTATATACAAGAGGAGAGGCGGAACCTTTTGAGTGGTCCTCGCAGCTAATCAGTTCACCAGAACGTCTTTAGAGGATTCCATATGCGCCCCTTTTGTAATCCATTAATGAATGAGTAATCGCTCAAAAGCAAAATATACTTAAAATTTGTGAGGATAATATAAAATGATTAAATGAAGGAGAAGTTTAAATGAAAAATTTACAAAAAGGAAGAATTTTTTTCAAAAAAACACGATCGCTGAAAAAGTATGAAACTCCATTCAATTACGTGTTGCTGTCAGTATCCATACGGATCTCCTTCAAACCGTTTTCGTTTATATTACGCCACTTTCTTTTTTTTTTATCTTAGCGGTGTTTTCTATTACGAAGTTGTAATCCGTTTCGAATGTAAAAAGTTACAAAATATGCTTAAGGGGTCGGTCTCCCACCTTTGCACAGTATATTTTGTGGGCCTGAGAGCATATCAGATATATCAAATTCTGATATCAATTTTAATTTTTTGAAATTTGCGATATAATACAAATTTTATAACAAATTATTAAAAATTTATATTTTTGATATACAGTCCTCGAAGTAAAATTTATAAATCTAGGGAGGAATGGTCGACGATCATTTAAAAAATAATGTTGACTTTTTGTATTAAAGATATACATTTTCCCCCAAAAAACCTAAGAAATTTAGGTCTTTTGGGGAAAAAATCTTGAATACGAAAGGTCAAAATTTTCAACTAATCGTCGGCCTTTCCTCCCAACTACTTACACTTTAAATCAATATCAGTAGATTTATACATTTTCTGCTAAATATGAAAAGTAAACAAATATCAATTTTTAATAATTTGCCATAAAATGTGATTAATATCGCCAATCTCAAAAACTCTAATTTACTTGATAAAATAAGGACATTCCTGGTATTCATCGATATGTTAGATGTGCATTCATGTCCCACAAAAATACTGTGCAAATGTTGATATCCGATCCCATAATGGTCCTAGATGCAAAGATAATGTATATTCATGATACAAATGTTAGACGTGATGTTACAGATACGCTTCTTTATCTCTCCTATTTAAAACAACTCTATATTCAAGTGAACGTCCTTTATAGCAAGTTGAATAAGAGGTGTTGGAACTGTTCTATGATACAACATAATAACATATTGAGAACAAACATCTGGTGCTGGAGGTAAAATAATGTCTCCTTTTTCTTGTATCTTGCCACCAGCAAGGTAATTGTTTTCCAGGTCACGGCACGTCTGAATTGGAAAATATTACACCAATATTATATTAAAACAATTGAAGTACCCAACGCATGTTGTCTGGTGTGAGAAA
This sequence comes from Amphiura filiformis, assembly GCF_039555335.1. Taxonomy (NCBI): domain Eukaryota; kingdom Metazoa; phylum Echinodermata; class Ophiuroidea; order Amphilepidida; family Amphiuridae; genus Amphiura; species Amphiura filiformis. The sequence goes on along the minus strand of NC_092643.1, from coordinate 21,545,115 downwards.
TGCTTACTGGAAATGTTTGGATTGACACACGCATTATTAGTATCACACTTGATGCTGCATTTCAAAATATCAAAATGAAACACCCGCAAATTCAATAATATCGACCTATTCTGGTTTAATTTCGAAATCTTCTTAAATCATTATTGTCTCTCTAAATAAATATATGAAGCATCGTCAAATCATGCCCTACTCAAAACGATTGTTGGTTTTGTACTTTAAGGACACTTTGCGCCAAAGATCTGGGAGCAAAAATAAATTGTTTATCGATTTTCGGAAGCGTTGTGGTATCTTTGAAGTTTCCGAGTGGTGTTTTTCAAAAGATTCTTCAAAGAGGGGAATTGTATGTATAACATGAATCACATAGCAAAGAGTTGAAACAGGTAGAAATTACCCTTTCTTTCAACAAGTAAATCGATGTACCAAATGGGCACTCTGGAATAAGGAACAATGTTCGTGTTCTATCTGTGTTGTTTTTCCCGATTTGATTTTGTTGTTCACACCGCGTGACGGATGACTTGCTTATCTTTGAATCCCTTTCCAAGAACCACTATTCAACTGTGAACATGATCAAAGTGAGTCGGAGCATTCAGGTCATATCTTTTAGTTTTTGTTATTTTGCTTTAATAATACAGTTTATTTCTACAGATCTTTTATAATTGATCTTTTATAATGGCTCATAGCAACACCTGACATGAGGATACCATAGGGAACACCCCCACCCAGAAAGATCGACGGCATCCTATATAAACAGATAAACGTAACATATCTGACCCACCCACTCCACATTGGGAACGAAACTGGAGTAAAATAACATCTATAATTGTGGGCATAGTACAAACATAATCAAATTTTACCCCCTCCCTAACGAAACTAGTTTCTTTTATCTTGTTTATTGGACGTTTGCGATCTTGTGGGTTGTTTCCTAGCAAGTAAAGGCGTAAAATGTTTTCGGTATGAACTTCATTGATTTGCCCAGGGATTTACGAACTGAAGAAGATTTCAAAAAATGAAGAAGATAATGTTATAATACAATTTTGCAAGTTTAACTGATCCAAGACCTGATATCTGACGGCTATGTAAACACATATTTTATCATCAATACAAGAGGGTCTACAATGTTAAATTTGTTGTTGTTGTGATTGATGAATGTATCGCTTGCAGATGAGTTTTAAGAATAACAAAAATGTTTTCTGAATATTGTTGTAACGCTTGTTTGTAATTATCAAGGGCAATACTAAGTGGTGACATTGACACGTAATGGATGGGATCCAGATTATTGCAGTATCTGGGATGAGAACAAAAGGGCGGGAATAAAATGTTTACTTTTGAATCATTTGGTGACGTTATTCCAAAACTAAGACATGACATTAAAGGAGCATTTCGTGATGCACAGCCTCATTACCCAACTTATTCAAAAACAAATTACAATCAGAAACATAGGACTACTTTACTTGTGTGTGCATGACCTTTCTTACAGATTCAGTTCATTCTTTCTCGAACTATATATCATCGAAGCAGACATCACACAAATTTCTTCGGTCAGTCTTTATTGAAGCAGTGTGCTTTTGTTTCATTTTTGTCTGTAACTGAAGAGGGTAAAACAAATTTGATTGTTTAGAGAGGCGGGGTGTTACTGCATGTATTTACATCAGCAAAGTTCTTGAACCAGAATTTGTTCTGTATGCTGCTGCCATTGGAGGTGTTACATTATCTTCCAACGGACAAAGATGCCACACCAACAACGTCTTGGCACAATTCGTCCAGATCTCAACCTTTGCAGAACTTATTGGACACACTATAAAGAACTATCTTCGAAGCAGACACAAATGTCTTCAGCAATTCTATATTGAAGCAGTGTGTTTTTGTTTCATGTTTTGTCTGTAACTGAAGAGGGTGAAACAAAATTAATGTGATTGTTTATAGAGGCGGAATTTTACTGCATGTATTTACATCAGCAACGTTCTTGAACCAGAATTTACTCTGTATGATGCTGCCATTGAAGGTGTTTCATTCTCTTCTAACGGACAACGCACAGAGCAGCCATCACTCTCTTGGCTCAAGAGTCCAGATCTCAACCCTTTTCAGAACTTATGAGACACACTATTAAGACCTATCCTCGAAGCAGATATTCACAAAAACTTCAGTGACTCTATATTGATATATTGAAACACTGTGACATTTTTCATGTTTTTCAGGAAGTGAAGAGGGTAAAACAAATTTGATTGTTTAGAGAGACGGAATATTACTGCATCAGCAAAGTTGTTTAGTGTTTACATCAGCAAAGTTCTTGAACCAGAATTTATTATGCATGCTGCTGCAATTGGAGGCGATCTTTCTAAACAGGGAGAGAAACTATAGATTAGACCTCAAGAAGTCTAGATTTCAACCCTTTGCAGAACAAAGAACATAAGAACAACTCAGACACCTAGTCAGGAGCATGCGCAACAAATACTGAAGGAAACATAAGAACTGAAATAAATAAAGTTGTGAAAAGAAACAAAGAAAATGCTGAGGAAAGAACATACAGGAAATGTGCTATGTCTTTGTAATGGTTTCTTTGACTTTGACATTTTACAAATTCGTCCTTCAACCAATCAAATTTAACTTCGATTATAGATGTCGCAGCAGATCTAAAGAGGTGCAAAATATGCAGTATTAGATATTGCATATCTATATTATATTGAAAAAATAAATTTACTCGATCAATTAATGTAAGTTTATGGGCTCATGACCAAATGTAAAGATTATAATTGTTATGCACAATTTATAAAGGTAGCATGATTATGTTACATATATAGAATACTGATCGTTATTTTTAGGCAACCTGATATACGTTTGGACACACATTTCAGCAGCAGATTCCCTCATGCAGACTCATCGAAGACATCCTGGTTCAATACGTATGTGTTTAACACCCGAACCAGCTCGTACCCACATATACTTTCACCTGGGCATGAGGCTATTGAAAGGCTCAAACAATATAAACAAACAGGATGTGTTCAATATATGGCCTTCAGTGACATTAATGATCTGCCTTCTTGCCTGAAACAAGAAAAGGTATAAGCACTGAAAAACCCCTTTCTTTTTCCAGGGTCTATGGACAAGGTTAATCTGATATTTGACGGCTAGGTAAACAAACACACATTTTATCACATAGAAACAGTTCTACAATAGCTTTATCATATGTATGTGACAGTTTGTGAATTATCGTTTACAGTTTTCAGAAGAACCCAAATGGCGAGATAATGGGCTTCTGCGTCAGGTTGCTTTAACATTTCCTAACACTCTGTTTCATATAAAGTTATGATAATACAATGCTGATAACATAGCATTACCACAAAGAGCAGAGTTGGCCTATTCATGGTAAATAAAATCCAGTGGTTTGAAATTAGCACAAAACTATTATAATACCCTGCTCACTTTGCTATACCAACAGCCCCTAATAGGTATAAGATGTTCATGATGGCAATCTTGACCTACAAAAAGGACATTATGAGATGTTGACAATCTTCCAAAAGGACACTTCATCCTTTTGAGTAAATGTTGACTACAGGCATGATATCCTCACACCGATGGCAGGAGAGAAGGCCTATTTCAGGCTATGTCAACATTATTGTATTGTGTTGGTGTGAAAAGTTTTAGCATGCAGTGCGCTGCCAGTGCTTTTAAAACTAATTAACATAATTTGACACCCTTAGCGTAAACAAAAACAAAATTGGACGTTTTATTGGGGTGCGGACAACCTTACTCTACGCAACGCAAAAATCCGTTTTCCGAAATAATGTAAAACGTAGAAGTTTTTAGCCTTACCAATTCGCCAAACTCAGTAATTTATTATAGATTATATTCCATATGTCTTGCGGCTCTTGAGTAAAGGCCAATAATATATCACAATTAAAGAATGTGACATTTTCATTCTCCCGAGAAAAATCATGCATCATTCATGGCACATATTGCATCAAGCCTTGTGATCTCCTTTATAGAACTCATACTATTCCTCATTATGTGTCAGCTTTATTTGTCCCAGCTTACAATTCTACCATCTTAATCTGTTAACATTTACACCAGTACAGCTCAGTATGACCATCACCTTTCTACGAAATATCTCATGAATCAGAAAACACAATAACAATGAAACATGGAAACATGTCTCCTCTCAACTGGAATGGACTGCTGTCTTCAATTCCCATTTCATATGTTTTACGTAAATATTGGGCTGGTCGTTCTGTCTTCAATGTATCACGCAAACACAATCAAAACCATTAATGTTATATTGTTATGATGATTTCCCTGCTCAAACTGCTCCTTTACGTTTTCAAGAAATTTATCACCAGATTATTTAAATGAGTGTCTGTTTTTGTATATAACTTTTTTCACCGGCTTCCAAAGAATGGAATAAGTTGCCTGTTAATATCAGAAATTCATCTTTTGTTCCCATGTTTGAAAAATAATCAAGAATATAAATGTTCACATTAATTATGATTGTGTTTATATTATTAGTTTATTTTGTACTGTACATTGCTATTAAGTTAAAAGTAAAGAAACGAACGAACGTGAAAAAGCCTGCCGTATGCACCATTCTTCCGGTTAGTTACAGTTATCTTCCCTCCCTTGCCACTGGCGAAGTACTTTGTGGTCAAAATATTGCATGTTAGATCCAATTCACTGGTGGAAACAGATCTGGTCACAGCTGCTTAAAATTCCATTTAGACACATACTCACTTAGATAATATCAAATCCTCTTATTCATAATGATTAGTATTGCTGGAAAGAAGTACCCATATACATTATATTATATGAATCTCAAATCGGAAGTAAAGCTTTCCGGTAGCAAGAACGGAATAAGTGGGAAAAACATGAAGTTGAACTCTAAATCACAATTCTTTTACCATATAGCGAGAGATTGTTATATTCCTTATTGATTTCCCCATTCAAGATTTCTGGGCAATATTTCATACCATGGACAAGGTCGAAACCTATTGAGATCACGATGGGCTTAAAGTCATCATACAATAGTGATTGCCAAAGCTTAACAAAGGCATTTTATGTTCCCTCTGGTGAGAAAAAAATCAATAAAGGAGTTTTCTGTGAAAAAGGATTTTAATAGATTATTGATGATACATTTAGCGTGCATGCCTGACAATCGCTATGTTTATATGAATTAAAGGAGAAATTTAGTGTTAGGAAGCAACTTGACCCATGGAAGCTGCGCATCCTACACCAATGTTGGAAATGTCACGAAACATCTGAACAAACTACAAACTGGTCGATAGCGACACACCTGGGAATGACAAAAAATGGAGGAGTACTCAAAACGTGAAAACATTCTATCTCTGAGAATCTCCTTAACATTTTTTTCACGGGGAAAACAAAACAGTGTAAGTTGGGTCTGAGCTGGCACAAAATGGTTATGAACATCGAGAAATACGCACTCTTGGGACTAAACGTGCCCTGTGTGTTCCTAGGCACAAGTAAAGCATATTGACTCTGTGTTTGGTTTTCGACGCTCCCTGCTCTTGTGGGTAGGTTTGTTCAAGTCTCTTCTGATGTTCAAACGTGCATGAATTCACAACCAGATCCACAAATCATGTTTGTCACAACCGATTAGACTTCTTAATGAAATAATTAACGGACAAAACATAATTGTAGGAGTACATACATTGGCTAATCTAGTTTCTCAGTCTGTTAAAACACATACAGTTCATAATATCTTGTCACAGGCCAGTTTACAACGGCCATAACAAATTACGTTACTTTCATGTCACAAACCTACGATTTGAGCTCCTATTCCTGAAGTTATGTTCAATATAAGTTGTGTTCTTTATGGCTCAGATTGACAACAAATCCAAAACACTGCCAGAACATCACCAGAACAAAGACATCTGATCATATTTCCGGCGTCTTAGAACAACTACATTGGTTACATATCCACAAACGATTATGTACAAGATTCTACTTCAAACTTACACAACCATCAATGGTCAGTCACCGGAATATATTGCTGAATTTGTTTCTTTTTATAATCCACCTCGGTCACTTCGTTCTAGCTCACAATGCCAACTTGTTTGAGAAAGGGTTATACGTCTCTTATTGTTTTTGAAAATGTGGTTATAGATTGGATATATTTGTATCAATGCGTACACATGAACATGTTGCTGTATAGGGCTGAGCATCGCGTACGACGTACCAATCGTTTTAAACCCAATGTTTAGAACTTAAATAGCGTAAAGATAAAGTCAAAATGCCTTTCACACTTCCTGGCACATAATACTTGCGCAGCCATTTAGACATGCCAGACACTTTCTCGGATATTTTTAAACAAAAACTGCTCCTCACTCAACAGAATAAATTAAACCTGAATACTAACAAACCTGCTTAAATGTAGGCTTGTTCTGAAAGTTTACTGAGTTCCTAGTTGTCTTCTAATGGAATCAACTTGTAGAACTCAACTTGAATAATTCAAAGTGTGTGTCATCCTTAATCTATTAGACGTCCCACACATAAATTGTGTATACCAATTAATTAGCCCTTATGAACCGATGGCTTATATCTTCAGTGAACGCTCACAATTTGAAGTTGCGCACACACAAAAGCGTTCTAATGTCACATATTTATATTAAAAAGCACTTTTGGCTATGTTGTACCTGCCATGTTATTGTTTTTCATGTAACAATTAGGGAAAAAATAGTTTGGAAATAATTAGACCAGGTAATGAATCAGAATTAGGGTAGGGTAAACAGGATTACCAAACATTATAGTATATGATCAACATTTAACATATGTCATCTCTTTTTTGTTCACTTTCACCGCAACCACTGCCTTGTATTATGTTTACTAGGAGATTGGAAAAATCCAAACAGCACGGGGACGGATTGGTACAATCAGACGATAACATCCTACTCTTTTCGAATCTGATATTGAGCTGCATGTTAAGGTATTGCTAAATGTCCCCTCCGAAGGACGGAGCACCTTTATCCTTAATTTACCCAATTCTAAATGGAATTCAAATTTTGACCTGATCAATATCCAAGAAACTACCACTGGTCGCCACCACTCGGGCTTGAACCCAGGAAGTCATGCATGAAAGGCTCTTAAAGAAAATGTGTTTTTAGATGCTTCTTAAATTATATTATTGAACTTTGGATAAAAACTTGGTGAATTTTAAAAAAAAGTTGGTGTTACGGAAGCTGTATGTTAATTATTACACCCTGTCGTTATTAAATTCTGAATTCTGGATCACGGCTACGGTAATTTCTACATGCATGTTGTTTATATACATATTAATAACGATGCAATATCAAAATTGAAATTATGACAAGACGGGTATATTTATGGGTTACATTTTCAATTTGTTTTATAAATTGAGTGCATTTTAAAGTACATGATTACCAACATTTTCTCGGGTTTTGGATGCAAGATTGTTCTTGCATAAGCACGGTTCAATGTATGATCATTCATATTAGGATTTGTAGTCCTTATTTGCACTATTTGCTTATTTCCCCAATTAAAGAATCGTTATACAATTTCAAACTTTCTTAACTCTGCGTTACTTTAAATACGCTCCCTATTATTGGCGGTTATTAGACCAAATGGTTATTAACGAAATATTAGACCAAATGGTTATTAGACTATATGGCTATTAGACATATCGGTTATTAGACCAACCAATATTAGACTAAATGGACATTAGACTATATGATTATTAGACTAAGTGGCAATTAGCCTTTCTGGTAATAGACAAATTGAATATAGACTAAACGGGAATTAGACGAAATGGTATTAGACCAAATGGCAATAGACCGTCTTACTGTTAGGTCACGATAGAGGAAATCCTTAATCCAATATCTTCTGCTACAAAAACTAATTTGTTGTTGTTGTTGTTTTTGTTAATCAATAATTACAGGCGTTTCGATGGCCACAACTACACTACCACATTATTTCGCCTCATTGGTTTGAAATGCTGTAAAATAAATTCTGAATTTGTACACCTATGATGTCTGACTTGCTTTCAAAAATCGTGCCCTACTCTAACAGTCGTTTACAGATGTTCATAAAGCAATTGACGGTGCAGCGTTTTTCTTTCCGATTTCACAAGGAAAAGGCATAGTGCCGGAGACTTGAAACTTCTACATTTAATCCGCCTTTCCAGGCATCTATTACGTGGGCGTGATAGGACATACTTCATGTCATGATGGCACACTGCATGCATGGCAAGAATGTGTTAACAAATCAATGCAGCCACTTATATCCACACTAGACCTTTTTTGTAGTTATAAGGATTGTGTTAAGCATTAAGGGAATAGGACATATGGGATTCGGAAAGATTTGACTAAACAGTCCGGCGTTTTGCCATGTGACATAGATGTATGATTTGCATGTTTATAACGATGGAACATATATCTTAATGACAACAGCTTGTCCAGCTTGACCAAAAGAATATAATATAAAAGCCAAGTCACTTTTCGATGAACACATGACGATAATGTTTGCTTTTCTGATTTTTTAAGACAACTGTTTTCGCAGCTGTTTGGTGTGATCTGACAACATTCAACTCGTCATTGTTTTCTGACCTTGGTTTTACCTATAGTATTCTAATATTTTTCTTTTGGACTATATTTAAAGGCATTATATAAAGTAAAAAATGTATCCCTGCGTTATTGAGTATAGCTACAAGTAGATGCACACACACGTTGCGGACCCGGGGTTGAGGACCATTTAGAGAGATCGTCTCGTTTGGGTATCACCCATTACCACTGATCGAAATGATCGCAACACAAAGCCTATGGTAAAGCATAATTTGGAATAGCTGTATGAACCTAGGCTTGAACCAGTAACCAGTTTATGGATACTACGTGCACTACGTCAGCGATACGTTAGTCGGTTATATGGTGACACCTTATGACGTCACGTTGGACAAATTCCATTCATTGTTAGAGTTGTGGGTGTAAATGCACCTGTCTCATCAAATCACTCTAGCTGTAGTTAGATGTACTGTTGGTTTAGAAGCTGTCACGTTTATATTAATACTATTATTATCTCATTTGTATATCAATTATTATGTATTGCATTTTGTACATTGATGCTAAGTTATTCTGAAAATGTCTCATATTATTCTATACTTGTACCAATGTGTGTTGTGGTGTAATAAAACTAAACTGAATTAAATTTGCAAAATTTGCAAACATTTTAGAGAACTAGAAAACCACAAACTCCTTCATAACTTCATCCCCAGCTACCTTTCAATGGAGGAGCTGTAATTCTTTTCCCAAAGTAAGCTTTATGATCCATGTTACCAAAAACATAAAGATAAAGAGATAAAGAGTCTGGATAAAGCGTCAAGTTCAAGTTCATCCTATCAATCCAGAGGTTTAAGTATATTAATTTCAGTCAAATTTGCAATCTACCGTATCAAAGCAGAGGTATATACAAGAGAAGAGGCAGAACCTTTTGAGTGATCCTCGCAGCTAATCAGTTCAGCAGAACGTCTTTAAAGGATTCCATGTGCGCCCCTTTTGTAATCCTTTAATGAATGAGTAATCCCTCAATAGCAAAATATACTTAAACTTTGTAAGGATAATTTAAAATGAGTAAGTGAAGGAGAAGTTTAAATTAAAAATTTACAAAAAGGAAGAATTTTTTTCAAAAAAACACGATCGCTAAAAAAATATGAAACTCCATTCAATTACGCGTTGCTGTCAGTATCCATACGGATCTCCTCCAAACAGTTTTCGTTTTTATTACGCCACTTTCTGTTTTTCTCTTAGTGGTGTGTTTTAGAGAAATGCTAACCTTTAAACATCTTCGTTCTTACTCGCTTTTCTTTTACGAAGTTGCAATCCGTTTCGACTGAAAAAAGTTACAAAATATGCTTAATGGGTCGGTCTCCCACCTTTGCGCAGTATGTTTTGTGGGGCCTGAGAGCATATCAGACATATCAAATTCTGATATCAAATGATTTTAAATTTTTGAAATTTGCGATATACGACGTTATACAAATTTTTATAGCAAAATTTTCATGTTAAATATACAGTCCTCGAATTAAAATTTATAAATCTAGGGAGGAAAGGCCGACGATCATTTGAAAATGTTGACTTTTTGTATTAACAAAATACATTTTTTCCCAAAAAAACCTAAGATATTTTAGTCTTTTGGGGAAAAAATCTTCAATACAAAAGGTCTAAATTTTCAACTGATCGTCGGCTTTTCCTCCCAACTACTTACACTTTTAAATCAATATCAGTAGATTTATAAATTTTACTTTGAGGACTGTTAACTATGAAAAATAAACAAATGTGATGCGATCAAGCAAAATCAGTCGGAATTCGGTAATATTGATTTTGAGATATAGCCAAACAAAGGCAATATTTTCTTTTGTTTCCTGCTGTTTTGGAAACTCTTTAATTGCTCATAACTTTGGAACTGGTTGTTCAATTTTAATTGGTTTTTCTACAAAATGCAGCTATAAGAAACTGAAAATGTTAGAATTGCGACTGATTTTGCTTGATCTCATCACAAATATCAATTTTTAATAATTTGCCATAAAATGTGTTTTATATCGCTAAATTCCAAAAATCTAAATTTTTTGATAACATAAGGACATTTCTCGTATCAAGAATGCAATTCGATATGTCATATGTGGCTTCATGTCCCACAGGAATACTGTGCAAACGTTGATATCCGATCTCTTAATGGTCCTAGATGCAAAGAAAAGTGTATAATCATGATACAAATGTTAGACGTGATGTTACAGATACACTTCTTTATCTCTCCTATATAAAACAACACTATATTCAAGTGAACGTCCTTTGTAGCGAGTTGAGTAAGAGGTGTTGGAACTGTTCTATGATAACATATTGAGAACAAACATCTGGTGCTGGACGTAAAATAATATCTCCGTTTTTATTTTATCATGCCACCAGCAAGGTAATTGTTTTCCAGGTCACGACACGTCTGAATTGGAAAATATAACACCAATATTATATTAAAACAATTGAAGTACCCAACGCATATTGTCTGGTGTGAGATATGATTACTGGAAATGTTTGGATTGACACACGCATTATTAGTATCACACTTGATGCTGCATTTCAAAATATCAAAATGTAACACCAGCAAAATCAACAATATCGACCTGTTCTGATTTAATTTAGAAATCTTCTAAAATCGTTATCGTCTCTCTAAAGAGTTATATCAAAAAATGAAGCAACATCAAATAATGCCCTACTCAAAACGATTGTTGGTTTTGTACTTTAAGGACACTTTGCGCCAAAGATCTGGGAGCAAAAATAAATTGTTTATCGATTTTCGGAAGCGTTGTGGTATCTTTGAAGTTCGCTTGTTTCCGATTGGTGGTTTTCAAAAGGTTCATCAAAGAGGGGAATTTGTATGTAACACATGAATCACATAGCAAAGAGTTGAAACAGTTAGAAATTACCCTTTCTTGCAACAAGTAAATCGATGTACCAAATGGGCGCTCTGGAATAAGGAACATTTTAGATTCGCGTCAGTGTATGCAGTTGGTTTGTTTCTACGATGGTCGTGTTTTATCCGTGTTTTTCCCGATTTGATTTTGTTGTTCACGCTGCGTGACGGATGACTTGCTTTGATCTGTGAAGCCCTTCCCAAGAACCACTATTCAACTGTGAACATGATCAAAGCGAGTCGGAGCATTCGGGTCATATCTTTTAGTTTTTGTTATTTTGCTTTTTAATACAGTATATTTCTACAGATCTTTTATAATTGATCTTTTATAATGGCTCATAGCAACACCTAACATGAGGAGGCTATAGGGAATTTAGGGAACACCCCCACCCAGAAAGATCGACGACATCCTATATAAACAGATAAACGTAACATACCTGACCCACCCACTCTACATATGTAACGAAACTGGAGTAAAATAACATCTATAATTGTTGAAGGCATAGTAGAAACATAATCAAATTTTTACCCCCTCCCTATCGAAACTAGTTTCTTTTATCTCGTTTATTGGACGTTTGCGATCTTGTGGGTTGTATAGGCGTAATATGTTTTCGGTATGACCTTCAATGATTTGCCTTGGGATTTACGGATGAAAGAAGATAATGTTATAATACAATATTGCAAGTTTAACTGATCCAGGACCTGATATCTGACGGCTGTGTAAACACATATTTTATCATCAATACAAAAGGGTCTACAATGTTAAATTTGTTGTTGTTGTGATTGATGTATGTATCGCTTGCAGATGAGTTTTAAGAATAACAAAAATGTTTTTTTAATATTGTTGTAACGCTTGTTTGTAATTATCAAGGGCAATACTAAGTGGTGACATTGACACGTAATGGATGGATCCAGATTATTGCAGTATCTGGGATGAGAACAAAAGGGCGGGAATAAAATGTTTACTTTTGAATCATTTGGTGACGTTATTCCCAAACTAAGACAAGCTATTAAAGGAGCATTTCTTATTCAAAAACAAATTACAATCAGAAACATAGGACTACTTTACTTGTGTGTGCATGACCTTTCTTACAGATTCCGTCCATTGCAAATGATATTTGCTGACTCATTCTTTCTCGAACTATATATCATCGAAGCAGACATCACACAAATTTCTTCGGTCAGTCTTTATTGAAGCAGTGTGTTTTTGTTTCATTTTTTTCTGCAAGTGAAGAGGGTAAACCCAATTGGATTGTTTAGACAGGAGGAGTTTTACTGCATGTATTTACATCAGCAAAGTTCTTGAACCAGAATTTGTTCTGTATGTTGCTGTCATAATGGAAGTGTTTCTTTCTCTTCTAACGGACAACGACGCCACACCATACAGAGCAGCCATCACCAACAACTTATTGGCTCAAGAGTCCAGATCTCAACCCTTTGCAGAACTTATGGGACACAAATGTCTTCAGACAATCTATATTGAAGCAATGTGTTTTTCTTTCATGTTTTGTCTGTAACTGAAGAGGGTAAAACAAATTTGATTGTTTAGAGAGGCGGAGTTTTACTGCATGTATTTACATCAGCAAAGTTCTTGAACCAGAATTCTGTATGCTGCTGCCATTGGAGATAATCTTACACACCATACAGATCAGCCATCACCAGAGTCCAGATGTCAACCCTTTGCAGAACAAAGAACAAATCTGAAACCTAGTCAGGAGCATACACAACAAATACTGAAAAAAAACCATAAGAACGGAAATAAATAAAGTTGTGAAAAGAAACAAAGAAAATGTCGAGGCAAAAACATAAAGGAAATGTGCTATGTCTTTTTAATGGCTTCTTTGACTTTGACATTTTACAAATTCGTCCTTCAACCAATCAATTTAACTTCGATTATAGATGTCGCAGCAGATCCAAAGAGGTGCAAAATATGCAGTATTAGATATTGCATATCTATTGACAAAATAAATTTACTCAATCAATTAATGTAAGTTTATCGGCTCATGGCCAAGTGTACAAATAATTGTTGTGCACGGTTTATAAAGGTAGAATGATTATGTTACATATATAGAATACTGATCGTTATTTTCAGACAACCTGATATACGTTTGGACACACATTTCAGCAGCAGATTCCCTCATGCGGACTCATCAAAGACATCCTGGTTCAATACGTATGTCTTCAACACCCGAACCAGCTCGTACCCACATATACTTGCACCTGGGCATGCGGCTATTGAAAGGCTCAAAGAATATAAACAAACAGGATGTGTTCAATATTTGGCCTTCAATGACATTAATGATCTGCCGCCTTGCCTGAAACAAGAAAAGGTATAAGCACTGAAAAAAACATTTCTTTTTCCAGGGTCTATGGGCAAGGTTAATCTGATATTTGACGGCTGGGTAAACAAACACACATTTTACAAACTGTTTTACTGTGGCTTTATCGTGTGTATGTGACAATTTGCGAATTATCGTTTACAGTTTTAAGCAGAACCAATATGGCGAGAAAATGGGTTTCTGCGTCAGGTTGCTTTAACATTTTAAAAATCGTGATCAGACGGCTATAACTTTTATTATTAATTTGCAATCAATTTATTAGTAAGGATGCTGCTAAGTAATGTCAAGTAATTGGGCTTGATCTAGATTACTACAGTATTTATGTTTAAGGCGAGTGAGATGGCTGAGCAACTGCATCGTATTTCTTAACTGATCTTATAGGAAACGGGGCACTGGTCGAGGTCAATAATTTCATTTATTTCATTCCATAGGTCTTGCGGCCAGGGGGTAGCAAGGGGGTCGGGGAGGGAAAACTGCACTACACAGAACATTCCAGGGGTATATGGAGACAGCAAAGAGTCAAATGTCCTTAAAATGACAAAAAATTGACAATGGGGACGAAAATTTGGCTTTGCACCCTCACGCTACTGCTTGCGGTTATTGCGTTTAGCCCAATAATATATCACAATGAAAGATTTGTGTATTTTCCTCCCCCCCCCCCAGAAAAATTATGCACATAAGGTGGAATCTCCTTTCTAGAACCCATAAAATACCTCATGTGTGTCAGCCTTATTTGTCTCAACATTTGAGTACGAACACCACTAGTTCATGCTAGATGTGTCTTTCCTTTGGTTACGGCGTTTCTGAATATTGCGAGTTTCCATACGACTTTAAACTTGTTCTATGTTTAAAAAAACTACTATTGAATGATTTGTTTAGCCAAATCTTTATTTTGATTCTATTTGGGTGATCTGAAGGACTACTCCGGAATCAGTCCAAACTTAGTGGATTTCACACTAGCACTAATGATACTTATCATACTATGATTAACTTCCGGCATTGATGACACAGAATCCTATTTCGACATTAATGCCATACCGAATAGCCGTATATGTTCAGTAATGTTGGTGAAACCAACTAAAAACAGCTAAATGTGATATCATGCTAATGTATACAGATGCTTTTGAGTCTAGATGTACAGACTCTGACACATAATCGGAGGGTTGTAGTCTCGAACCCTGATGGTAGTGTTATCCTGTTATCTCTACCTGATAGAAGGTTCTTAACCTTTATTGTCTTTCTCTACAGAGATATATAATGGGTAGTGTACCTGTGTAATATTCACCGTAGAAGTGACGATGTAACAGGACTAACTACCAGTAACCATAGGAATAGATTAAATCAATTTTTGAATATAGCGCACTGCACTAGTACATGTACGTTCATGCGGTACCGCTGCATTGAACCATAGATGTCAAAGAACAGGGATAAAGACCTGTAATTGTATAGAATATTCATACTAGCTAATCACTCGCACCTGTAATATTACTATCTTTGAAAAGAGCTGTAGTGTATTCAATCTATGATTGCAGACATACACAGGTGATGAGTGCAACCTGCTATAAGTGCAGGGCGATATATTCAGAAATTGTTTCAATCTATTACTATAGTAGTTAATCCTTTTACATCAACATTTCTAAGGCGAATATTTCTGGGAAGGAAAAACGGACTCCTTGTGTAGGAGAAGTGGCGAACCCGATCTTGTTCTTTATAATTCAGGGAAGTCTGGCCCAAACACCAAATAAAAAAGATAGGCACTTCCGTCTGTAAACTCTACCTTACCTAACTAAGACGATATATTTCCCCGTCACAGCATAGCTCAGTATTGCCATGTATCATGATTTTGATGTATCACATTTGTCATGAGTGAAGTGGTACAGAGTTCAATGTTGACATTATTGACTTACAGAATCGGCCTTTACTGCTTTGCTGAAATAAACACAGTCAATGCTTTTTTACAGAAATCGATGGATGGACAACAAACTTCAATTCGTATTTGATATAACACGTTTTATCAATACCTCTTATTAACCAGTAGAACGGCTTGACAGTTTTGACCAATATTTATATGACCACGGAACTGGAAATTTACCAGTGATGAACGTTGTTATGATTACAGACAAAATAAATGTTTGGCATTGGTTTAAGAGTACATTTTCTGACACAGTTTTCGCGCGTAGGATGCCACTGATCAGTTCCAACCATCATGCCATGCCGCATAGCCAAACTATTTTGAGTAATGTTGAACTAAGTAAGCGAGTTCATTTTCCCATCCAACCATTGCCGTGTATCATGATTCTAATCAATGATGCATGTATTTGTCATTAGTGAAGTAGTATATTTTCTCTGATTCATCATAATACCGCTTAACATGAATTTTTCCCATAGAGCAATCGTGATTTTTGTCATTGTTATAGAGTGTATTTCTCTATGATCTAACTTTGCCGCAAATTACGAGTCTCGTATAATGTGCGGGGTTTTTTTCCCGATTCAATTTTGCAGTATGTCATGAAATTAGTAATTACTAGAATTCATTTCTCGTTGCCACATATCAAATATGCATATAAAGCAAGTTTTATCATGGCCCATTTGTAATTCCTCAAGCAACTCTGTAAGCAACTTCAAGTTACTCTGTTATAATTTCATTAATACCAAATCCATCGAAAATATAGAATAATAAATACACGAAGACAATACATGGGGTTATTCCAGTTGAAATCCTCACTCCCAATGTGGAAGAGTTTGGAAATATCTTCCACAAGAGGAGTATGGTTTTCAAATGTAATTGGTCAGGGTTTAATATGAAATTTAACTCTGATAGTGTTTTATGCGTTAACGGGCGGCGGTTAAGCCTTGTAAATGCGGCACAACGCGGCAATAAATGCGGCATAATTGATGTCACTACCAATCTCCAGGTGACAAGATGTATAGTCAATTATTTCGCTAAATAATTTTTCAAATAATATGATTCCATTGTATTCTTAGACGATAATAAATTAAATGCTGAAAATGCTAGCGAAAAATATATTGATATTGCAAGCAAATAATAATAAAAGAAATTGAACTTTTTTCGGGAATAAATTAATAAAAGATGTTGACCTCTTTTTTCATCAATAATATAACAAAAGAAGTTTGATACTTTCTTTGATCATATCTACAAAAAGTTTTGTTGCAAAAAGTTTCTCAGTGGCTTAGATTGTGTCATATAATTAATCATTCGGTGAATGTATTGGTTAAGCGATCAAAAAGAGGGCTGCTGTATACCATGTAAATATTCTACTAAACCTTTCCGCAATCAGAATTAATATGGAGCCTTTTCTTACGTGTAGGTTAAAAGGTCCTACACGTGATCTGGGTATAATCATGTATATTTTGCTTATTGTTTAAACGTAATTGACATGAACTAATCTATTTCTATGTTCTCACAACCATCAACTGACAATTGTAATTAAAGGAGACTGAGGTCACTTGCGACAACGACGTAACATCTTCAGCGTTTCAGCAAAAGAATATCTGATGAATCATCGATTAAACCAATTCTCATAAATAAGCGAATAATATATTTTGTCACTTAGCGCGGACAAATATTACAACGCCTCGAGAAAACAAAAGTTTACAATATTCGTCGATATACTTCCCTCCAAATCATTGTCATACACAATAGTAACATTTGAGTAAGACTGAACAGGTAGAAAATGACGCCAATCAGTTTATAAACCGAGAAACTAAATTAGCCTATCCCTGTTCTCTACCAATTGTGTTTTGTCCTTTGATTACTTAATTACCATATCTAATCGGTAGTGACAAACATGATTTGTGGATCCACTTGTGAATTCCTGCAAGTGTGAACATCAGAAGAGACTTGAACGAACCAACCCACGAGAGCAGTGAGTGTCGAAAACCACAGAGTCGATACGCGTTACTCGTGCATAGCAACACCCATAGCACGTTTGCCGTCCCAGGAGTACGTCTTTATCGACGTTCATAACCATTTTGTGCCAGCTCAGACCCCACTTACAATGTTTTGTTTTCCCATGGAAAACGTTGAGAGAGTCTTAGAGACAGAATGTTTACACGTATTGAGCACTTCTCCACTCTATTATTCCCAGATGTGTCGCTATCGACCAGTTCGTAGTTTGTTCAGAGGTTTCGTGACATTTCCAACATTGGTGTCGGATGCACAGCTTCCATGGGTCAAGTTACTAGCTAACACCAAATTACTCCTTAAATTCGTGTAAACACAGCGATTGTCAGGCATGCATACTCTATGTGCCTTTGTACCATCAATAATTTATTGGAATCCTTTTTCCCAAGATTGATCAGAGAAGCAATCTGGATTAGAAGGCTAGGGACAAAATAGTTAATCGGGACATTGGTAGTTACCCTCTAGACTGTGTGTACGATCCTCTAAGAACCAAGCAACCGAGGGATACGAAAATCGTCGGAAGTAGCGGCCATTCTGGTCATTCTGAAGAAGCCATCAGCCAAGATGGCCAAAGTCTAAAAACATTGAGTAATTTTGAACTTGTCAATCAGAAAATCTATAATACATTTGAATGTTGGGGAAAAGGTTAAAGGGCACTGGACCTCGACTATTGTCCGAAATAGGTGACGGAATTAAGTATTATTGAGCTCCTCCTAACTGCATAGTGTGGAGTCAATGAGCACGTCAATTGATAGTAATACTTGTACAAAAATAAAGATTACCCCCAAACAGTTGTGGAACGTATAATACTCACATTTTCTTAGTTTTATAACTTAAAATACACGTACATTAAAATAAGTCAACAATATAAATACAATCATAATGAACAAAGAACTAAATAAGCCTTGATAGCTTTCTTAAAGATAAAAATAGAAGACGAATCTTTGATATTAACAGGTAACTTAGGGATGAAATCAAAACTCGACCGGCGGTTGAACCGCGTTCCAATGTTTAGAACAATAGAAACCGGCTCCATCTGGACAGGACCGTCGGTCGAGTTTCGATTTCATCCCTTATTCCTTTCTTTCAACGTACTAACTGTAAAAGTTCTCTCATCTGCTGTTGAAGATTAAACAGCAGAATACCGAAAAATGGAAAACTGTGTATTGCCAATGCAAATCACATCGCCACAACGGTTTACCACCAACGGGATAGAGTGAGCGAATGAGTGAAGAAATTTAATGTTAAAAACTCCAGAAAAATCAATTAGATTGACATGTTCCACACAGGCGGCGGATGACATGATCGAGCCGGCAACTCGTGAAACCGCTCGGCCGTATGGCATTTTCCATATACTCAGTTAGTTTTGTGGGGTTCATTATCGAACCCCAACGGTTTTAGCTTGTATTTATATTATTTATCAACATAGGCCTATTTGTTTGTGATATTTCAAGCGTTTTAAAATTTCAAAATAATCCCATTCAATTACACGGTTGACGATGAAAATTTACTGAATTTAGGGAATGCACGTCATACACCACCTGTTCCACACGTCAATGAAATAATACAAGAAGTTGAACATTTCCTTCGGTCATATATACAAATCGCTTGTAGCGACAAGTTATTTATATGCTTCGATCGCATCATATAATTATTCCGTGATTTTATAGGTTAAGCGAACAGAAACAGGCCATGTACTATTACAAGCCATTTAAATATTCTGCCAACCATTTCCGCAATCATGATTTATTTGGAGTCTTTACTACGTGTAGGGTCAACGTTAAAAAGGTCCTGAACGTGATCTGCGTAAAATCTTGTATATTTTGCTTATTGTGACAGTGTGACTGAAGTGGGATTACCTATATGTTCTCGCCGGCTTGAACTGACAATTGCAATTAAAGGAGACTGTTGTCATATGCGACCACGTTTTCAGCGTTTCATATGTGGAATGAGTCGGGTTTTTCCCGCAATCACACGTTGAGCGACCATTAAGTATTAATGAAATTAGGTATAGAAAATAGAATCGTGCAGAAACAAAACAATAACTTGGGATAAAAAGATTAAAGTCAGAATGTATCTGTCTTTATGCCCACTGTTTCATCTCCAGATAAAAAGATGTTAGAAGAACAGTTATAAAATGCAAATAAAATCACAATTCACATACATGAGCGAAGAATATAATTATTTTCGTGTTATACCCGTTACTGTAGATTAAGTCGTTAAAATATTGCTCCGCGAGGAAAATTGTTTCAACACTTCCTTCAGGAAACAAAAGGTTACAATATTCATCTATAATTTTTCCAAGATTCCTTTGACAGCGTTAACCATCGCGTATACGTGCGCGACGTCAAGCGTGTGCATTGGACCTTATGCAAAATAATACGCACTGGACGGCTAGCAGTACGCTTAATTTGTAAAGGGAAATCTGAATAATATTATAATCTACATCCTTTCAACCCCTTGCCGTTCACAATAACACGTGTGAGTGAGAATGAATAAGATACAGAAAATGGCACAAAACAATTAAAAGACTGAAATTAACCTATGGAAACAGAAACTAAATTACCCTATGCCTGCACTCTAAGAGGAAGAAGGGCCCAATTCCATCAAAACTGTTTTTGAGAAAAGCTTTAGAGCCAGAACCTTCAGAGGACCTTTAAAACATGAAGTCCGTTGATTACTCCATTACAATGTCTGATGGGTAGTGACAACGTGATGTGTGGCTCTCTTTGTGAATTCCTGCAAGTTTAAGTATCAGAAAAGACTTGAACAAACCAACCCATTGAGCGTCAAAAATCAAAAACACATAACTCTTGCCTAGCAATACCCAGAGCACGTTTGCCATCCCAAGAGTGTGTTTTTCTCGACGTTCATAATCATTTTGCGCCAACTCAGACCCAACTTTACATTGTTTTGTCCCCCCCCCCCGACGAAAATAGTGCTGAGAGACTCTCAGATACCGAATGTTTATATGTTTTTGAGCACTTTTTTCCACTGTCATTCCCACATGTGTCCCTATCGACCAGTTCATAGTTTGTTCAGCGGTTTCGTGACATTTCCAACATTGGTGTCGGATGCTCAGCTTCCATGGGTCAAGTTGCCTCCTAACACTGAATGGCATCTTAAACTCGTGTAAATACAGCAATATTGTCAGGCATGCATGCTCTATGTACCATCAATAATCTATTGAATCCTTTTCACAGAAAAATCCTTTATTAACCTTTAAAAGTTTGATTTTTCCCACAAGATGGAACATAAAAAGCATTAAAATATTTGATAATCCCTATTTTATTGTAGATTTAAGGGACGAAATCAAAACTCGAACCCTGGTGGACCGGCGGTTAAACCGCATTCCATTGTTTAGAACAATAGAAACTAGCTCCAACCGGACGGAACCGCCCGGAAACGGCGGTCGACCGCCGGTCGAGTTTTGATTTAATCCCTAACCTAACGTTAACCTAATAGGTTTCGACCATGGCCAAGGTATGAAATCTTGCTCAGCAATCTATATGTATATGGGGGATATGGATGGGAACGCGGAGAACTCTAGTAAGATGTCATCTTTCTTGCTACCGGAGAGCTTTGAGCCTTAAAGTCAATATATGTTCCAGCAATAGCAATAATTGATAACAAAGGGAGATTATGTAGTGTCTAAGTGAGATGTGTCTCTGACTAGATCTCCACCGCCTGTGCTTTCACCAACCAATATAGATCTAACGTACAGCATCTTGACCTATTTATTCTCAGGTTGATACCACCGCCTTTAATCATGTGTTTGCGCCGTATGTTCTATAGGGCTTTAGTATTTATTTTGTTTGTTTTTATCCATGAATTGCTATACCGGACTGGCATCTTTTACAACATAATTGGTTCATGCAGTATGCTCCTCTGCTTTAATCAATTGTGAGTTTCTGATATAATGTATTTTGCATGCGTACATTTAATTTTGACATGGTGTTTTACATAATTTTGTATTTGATTGCTAATGTTCTTTCAAAATTGAGCTGGTCTTGTTATGTATATTCACTAAATATTCTGTATTTATCTTGCTATTAATGATGCTTTCATATCATGTTAGGCCCACCAGCCTGCTTATTATTATTATTATTATTATTATTATTATTATTATTATTATTATTATTATTATTATTATTATTATTATTATTATTATTATTATTATTATTATTATTATTAGTATTATTATTATTATTATTATTATTATTATTATTATTATTATTATTATTATTAGGGAGTGTTCATAAATACTCTGGTGGGGGGCTGGACAATATGTAGGGGGGTCCTAAAATTTAGGAGTTCTGAATAGGGGGGGGGTTAAAAAAGTTTTGGGTGTATGAACAGGTGGGGTTAAATGTTCCCATATTAAACCAGAACAAAAGTACATTTGATCCAGTGTTAAAAATTGTTGTCTATAACTTAATTTTGAGGTTTGTGTCAGTTCTTTCTGGTCAGCTCTTTAATTGGGATTCCAGGTAAAAACCACATGTGTCTGCTCACGGTCAAAAAAATTTTATTGCATGAGGCGAAAGGGCTTTGGTAGTAGGTTACAAAAAGTCACATCAAAAATTCCTCCGGAGCTTGTTGCCATAGCAACGGCAGATTTTATGATTTTAGTGGTTTTTGCTTATTTTTGGGTGAAAATAAGAGAAAATATACACTTTTCTGAATTGCTCTTGACTTAAAATTTGAGGTCACATCAAAAAAGCAACCTTATCACCATAAAGTATCATCTTTGCACTTTTCCCAGGTGCAAGAAATATTTCAATAATATTTTCCCGATGAGCAATTTTAGGGATGGGCAACATTGACAATTTAGCACTTTTGAAAAAATTACATTTTTACCCTATCTTTGAAGTCAAAAATCTAATTTTGCGTGAGCACTCAGAATTATTTTCTCTTTTGTGGAACTTGAGCAGACATTGCCCCTTCCAAATCTGGTGAAAAAACTCTGGGGCTATTTGTCCTGTAAAGCCAGTGTTGCCAGAAAGTTTGCCAATTTTCAAAAAATGCATTTTTCGAAATAATGCATTTTCTACATATTTACTCATATAATTTTTTATACGGCCAACTTAATTGAAATATTGACCCTTTGCGTACAAGATTTGACACACAACTGCTTCCGGAAGCAACACTGAAGGGCTGCAGAAGAGTCGTGTTCTGCAAAAACCGGTATTGCCAGAAAATCTGACTTTTTAAATCTATATTTCCAATAAGCGCATACTACAGGCTCTAGGGGGGAGTTTGTGTACATGACTCTTTCAGAAATTTACCTTACATTTTCATGTTATATATGCAAAGACCTTCAAAAAAAGTTTGGGTAAGAAGATCAGATCAAGTGCAATTAAAGATGGCGTCCAAAATGGCCGCCAAATAGGGGTTTCCATTAAAACACACTATAGCAACATGCAAGTGATCTAATGATGAAAAAATATCGATGCAATTGATGTTTCTAATCAACGGAAATAAACATGTGCCCATTTTGTTTCATTCGGATTTTTAAAATTCAAAATGGCGTCCAAAATGGCCGCCAGAATAGCATATTTCCATTGAAATACACTAGAGCAACATGAAATTGATATAATAATAAAGTATTTTCAATGGAGTTAATTTTTAAAACTAAAAGAAATAAATATGTACACAATTTGGTTCATTTGAATCTCTGCAATTCAAGATGGAATCCAAAATGGCCGCCAAATTAGGATATTTCCAGTTAATTGTCCTAGTAATAATTAAATACAAATAGAATTCATATTTCCGATTCACGCCAAATGGAATAAGCAGTGTGATGCCATGATTACTTATTTGGAGAGTACAAACTTCAACTTTCGTAACGTAGCTGGTATGTAGCAGAGTCAATTTTCCTAACTTCTGAGTGCTAGTACCTAAAATCTGTTTGCAAGGATGGATTCTGGCTAATAAAGCAATCCCACTTCCCACGATGTTTCGCTTGATGAGATAAAGTGCCCCCAACCGGGGTCGGTATGCTCCACCGGAATTTGGAGATGGTGGGTCTTTGGGAGCTGACGGCGAACCGGTAAAAGGCGGCCTTTCGGACCTGCAAACGGTTAGAATCGAGGGTCTTTCTTAACTTTCTGGTTGAAAATCGTCTGGAATAACCTAGATAATGTAAGGTATGACCAATTTAGGGTCTTTTACAGCTGAAATTATAAAAATCAGGAGTCTTTCAGAACTCTACTTTCGTAAAATGCATGTGTTTTTCGGAGCTGCGCGGTCCACACCATAGACCCTAGATATGAGTTTATAGGGTCTGTGTCCAAATACAGGTTTTTTTTGGGTAACTGGTGATAACACTAAGCACCAGCAATGTTACAAGTACCAGCAATGGTAAAAGAATGCGAGAGTCGGTGAAATACATAATGACCAAGTTACCAAGAGGCCAATGCTAGTTGATTGAGACACATTTATTTCATCATGTGACTAATCAATGTTATTAGAAATAATAGCCTAAATCCATTCTAGCAATGTCTTGAGACAATTAAACTGTTCTAGGCGGATGTCGGATAACTGGGTTTTGTAACACCTATGTTGTTCTACTGAGATGCTTTTTGGTCTTGAGTCTTAGGATTCCGTTTTGATATTATTTCTAGAATGGATTTCATGGTATACTTCTTTTGACATTGATTAGTCACATGATAAATGTGTCTTCATCAACCAGCTTCTTGGTAACATGCATGGTCATGGCTTCATTAGTAATACATAATCCATCCTTGCAAAACGATTGTAAGTACTACTAGTACTAATATGTTAGGAAAGTGGACTCGGCTACAGTTACGTTACAAAGGTTTAATAGGCTACAGCTATGTTGAAAAAGTTAACTAGGCTATTATAGCTATAAAGTTAACTAGGGAAAGGCTATATAGGAACTTTGACTAGACTATACAGCTATGCTACGGAAGTTGACTAGGCTACACCTCTGCACTCTCCATACTTTTCACCGAACTGAAAAGACAAAAGAAAAAGTCAAATTAAATGTAAAAAACTAGTTCTAAATGGCTTCAAATGGTTTTGATGGCTTTGTTATTTCAAAAGAAGTAACAAAAGCAGTGATAGGTGACTGGTTGCTAGCTGTTCAAATGGATATATAAGGGTATTTGGGTGACAAATTGAAAGGAAAATGAAGGGGTCTTTGGGTGACGGCAGTTTTTCATACTATCTGGCAACACCAAGCCCAAGTTTCAAAACCTGTATGAGATCGTGCTAGCATATGTACAGATAAAGCTAGATAAAATAACGGTAACAGTTAAAATAATTAAATAAATTTAATTATGTAAAATGCACTTATTGGAAATATATATTTAAAAAGTCAGCTTTTCTGGCAATACCGGCTTTTGCAGAATACGACTCTTCTGCAGCCTTTAAGTGTTGCTTCCGGATGCAGTTGTGTGTCAAATCTTGTATGCAAAGGGTAAATATTCCAATTAAGTTGGTCGTGTAAAAAGTTATATGAGTAAATATGTAGAAAATGCATTATTTTGAAAATGCAGTTTAAAAAATTGGGAAACTTTCTGGCAACACTGGAATTTGAGAGATACCAATGAAACAAATTGTGTGCATATTTATTTCCTTTGGTTATAAAAATTAATTCCACTGAGAATTATATTATATAATTTTATTATATCAACTTCATGTTGCTCTAGTGTATTTCAATGGAAATAGGCTATTCCGGTGGCCATTTTGGACGCCATTTTGAATTTTAAAAATCCGAATGAAACAAAATGGGCATATATGTATTTCCGTTGATTAGAAACATATTGTATCAATATTTTTTCATCATTAGATCATTTGTATGTTGCTATAGTGTGTTTTAATGGAAAATCCCTATTTGGCGGCCATTTTGGACGCCATTTTTTATTGCACTTGATCTGATTTTCTTACTCAAAATTTTTGAAGGTCTTTGCATAATTTATATAACATGAAAATGCTCATGTAAAAGAGTCATGTACACGAACTCCTCCCTAGAGCCTGTAGTAAATGCGCTTATTGAAAATATCTATAGATTTAAAAAGTCGGATTTTCTGGCAATACCGGTTGTTGCAGAACACGACTCTTCTGCAGCCTCTAAGTGTTGCTTCCGGAAGCAGTTGTGTGTCAAATCTTGTACGCAAAGGGTCAATATTTCAATTAAGTTGGTCGTATAAAAAGTTATATGAGAAAATATGTAGAAAATGCATTATTTCGAAAAATGCATTTTTTTGAAAGTTGGCAAACTTTCTGGCAACACTGGCTTTACAGGACAAATAGCCCCAGAGTTTTTTTACCAGATTTGGAAGGGGCAATGTCTGCTCAAATACCACAAAAGAGAAAATAATTCTGGGTGCTCAAGCAAAATTAGTTTTTTAACTTCAAAGATAGGATAAAAATGTCATTTTTTTCAAAAGTGCTAAAATGTCAATGTTGCCCACCCCTAAAATTGCACATGGGGAAATATTATTGAAATATTTTTTACACCTGTGAAAAGTACAAAGATGGTACTTTATGGTGATAAGGTTGCTTTTTTAATTTGACCTCAAAGTGTGTATTTTCTCTTATTTTCACCCCAAAATAAGCAAAAATCGCTAAAATCATAAAATCTGCCGTTGCTATGGCAACAAGCTCCGGAGGAATTTTTGATGTGACTTTTTGTAACCTACTACCAAAGCCCCTTCGCCTCATGCAATACAAAATTTTTGACCGTGAGCAGGCACATGTGGTTTTTACCTGGAATCCCAATTAAATCACTAAAAGCTGCAATATCTTTGCTCTTCTTTAGTGTTGACAATTTTTACAATAATGTTTCATGTAGTACAGATTATTCATCTATTATCACTAATATATACAACTAAATCATGTTGCATTACAATTATAGGCGGAGGAGGCTTGGAGAACCGGGGTACACGTCCTCCCCTCTCATTTTTTTTTCCATGGGGGGACATCCCCTAAAAATCCTTAAAGAAGAAAAAATAAAGCAATAATTGCCATGTGCAACTTTTTTTAGCACATCGAAAAGCACCATGTTTTGGGCCGAGATATGGTAAAATTGCACAATTTTGCGCTATGCGAACTGGCCCATCAATTTAAGAGCAAAACACACCATTTCGGCAGTAGTGTAGACAGGGGGCGGAAGGGCCCCTGACAAAAAATGAAAGAGAAAAGTGCCCCTCTGACAAAAAATGAAAGAGAAAATCTGGAGGGCAAAGAAAAGGAGCAAGGAGATCGACCCTTTTCCATATAAATTCAACCCGATCATGGGCCAAAATAGTGTAAAATACAAAATGTTTGCACGCTGTGTGCCCACATTGTCACAATAAAGGCATTTTGATCCCATCATGGGCGAAATACACAATTTTTGCATGCGTTTTGTCCCAATAAAGCCTTTTTTTAAGCTCAAATACATGTACAGTCTCTCTAAAAACCAAACGGTATATGTATTTGCAACTGCAATTTATTTTCTCGTCTGTGTCCCCGAAATTTTATTCACCCCCCGACCAAGAAAACTGGCTACGCCCCTGTATTTTGGGCTAAAATACATAGGCGTAGTAAACATAGGCGTAGATCCCGGGGGGATGGCACATTCAACCATCCCCCCAATGCTGACGCTTGTATATGTTTCTGACCAAATTAAGCTCATATTTGGCCATTTTAGCCCCCGAAGTACAAATTTGTGCACGCTTCGCGCGTATGTTATCCACTTTTACATCAAATTTCATTTGTTTAGCTTCCAAATGGCAAAAAGTTTAGCGTGTTACTTAAAACATTTCCACAATTCCACATCAATGACATGCGTACAATTTCATTGCACTTGAATGTAACAATTTTAGTACCATTAATGCCATTTGAATGGTAGTAGAATTGAATTAGTAGAATGGTACATTATGATGGTGGAGGGGTCAAAATAGTTTTGAACTTATATGAGGGGGGGTCAAAAAGGTTTTAGGTCCATTAAGAGGGGGTCAAAAAAGTTTTGGGTTCGCGAAGAGGGGGTTAAAAAAATTTTCGACATGAAAAAAAATATTTTCCAGCCCCCCCCCACCAAAGTATTTCAGAACACTCCCTTATTATCATTATTCAGCAGTCCATAGTTCTCAAGTTCAGGTCTCGTTCAGTAAAACAGAGTAGGCTACAATTATAAAGAATCTCGACCTATCGAGATGCGAGGAACCAACGAGTCAAATCACTGAGTAAGACATTTTGTGTAGTAGAACAAATTGAACTTACAAAGTTCATACAGTCGTAAAAAATTAACAAATTCCTAATGTTATTATTCCATACGGACGAATCACATATTTATAAAATACATGTATAAACCAATTCGCCGTAGAAGTGATTATGTAACAGGATTAACTCTCATAGCAATAGGTTTAAACAATTTTTGAATATATCGCACTGCACTAGTACGTTCATGCAGTACCTCTGCATTGAACCATAGATGTTAAAGAACAGGGATGAAGACCTTGTTCTATAGAATATTCATATCATGCTGATCACTCGCACCTGTAAGATTAGTATCTTTGAAAAGAGCGGTATTGTTTTCAATCTATGATTTGAGACATACACAGGGGATGAGTGCAACCTGCTTGTAGTGCAGGGCAATATTTTCAAAAATTATTTAAACCTATTGCTATGGTAGTCAATTCTGTTACATCATCACTTCTACCGCGAATATAAACAACAATATCAACACAATCATGATTAACATGGAAATACAGATTTCTTAAAGATTATCTTTTTATATATTTATCATGTTTTAGGCATCTTATTCGATTCTTTTGAAACAGCGTAAAAGTTATATCACATAAAGCTTGAAGATAAGTTCTGGGTATTTTTTAGCTAATATAGCCATTTCTAGATCTTACAGTACGATTTTATAATGTACAAAAGAAGACACTCATTTATATAATCTGGTGATAAATTGCTCAGTCTTGAAAATATGACAGGAGCAGTTTAAAATCTCTGAAGGGACCCAATGAAAATATGACATTAATGGTTTTGGATTGTGTTTGCGTGATACATTGAAGACGAGACGAGCCCATTTTGAAGACACTACAGACGTAAAACATATGAAATGTAAATTGAAGACAGGAGCACATTGCGGTAGTCGATAGGAGACAGGTTTCATTGTCAATATATTTTGCCGACGAGATATTTTGTAGATGAAATGTAAGTTATGGTGCGTGACAAGTCTGAGTACATATGGACATACTGGTATCCAAGTTTGGCCGGAGAAGTTTACGATAATGAGTAACGATAAAAAGTCTTTTATTAATTATCCAGACGTCTCCTCCTACGCCAATCGAAAGTGTTTGTGTCAACCCATCACCTGTTAGCATGTTTAGGATATCTTCGCGAGAAACAATATCTGATGCTTGAAGATATTTGAGAGTAAAATATTTCTCTTACGGGGTGGGGTATGAACGTTAGTACAGTATTTTTGTGGGACATGAGAGCACATCAGAAATATTGAATTGCATTCTGAATACGAAGAATGTCCTTCTAATATCAAATAATTTTGATTTCTTGAAAATTGATATTTTTGATATTTAACGGTCCTCGAAGTACTTTATAAATCTAATGATATGTACATAAAGTGTATGTAGCTGGGATGAAGAGCCGACGATCAATTGAAAATTTCGACCTATCGTATTGAAGATATGGATGTTTGTCACAAAAACACCAAAAACAAAATGTATATTTTTCTGGTTTAAAATTTATGCCTAATATGTTGAGAGGTCAAATGTCATGAAGTCAAAATTTGAGCTTTCTTTGTATATTAGGGTCATTGTGCTATGCCATTTTGGTAACCCAGGTCATTCTGGTAACCCATGTCATTTGTCATTAATATCACTATACCAAAAGAAATATAATTGCATATACTTTATTCCCAACTTGTAAGCTTACCCCACAGATAACCGTGAATCAAAGTGGCCGTGTTTCCATCTAAATATAATGATAATATAGGATTTTGAAACAAATGTATAAAAAAGTGCTTGTTGGTCGACATTTCTCGAAAGATGAATCTAAAAGGAAAGGTGAATTTGTCGTTTTGACATAAACAATTTAATGTACTTTTAGTCGAAATCATCGATTATTATGTACTTTTCTAGCTGTACCTTAAGGGTCTACTTGCTACCCCTTATGAAACATCGACTAACACTCTTTTCTCCAATGATTGTGATATATTATGCACAAGCAATTCGATGTTCCCCGTGCCCACAAATCCTTCAGATCATCCTCGTTCAATTTCAACTATGCCTCAAGTATGCACACACTAGCGGGGTTTTTCGTGGCCAATTTTTAAACGAAGCAGCCCTTGTTGCACACCTGTATGCGGTGAAGGCGAAATCGATAACCAATCGCGTGCGAACAAGGTTTGTCGTATTTTTTCAGTTCTTAGAAGAATGAAGCCTTAGTGAATGCTATCTATAAAAGGGAAAGCATCTGCGTGTTGCATTACAAGTGGTCTTGTCCATAGAACTCAATAACGATCAACGTGGAGGTACAACAAGGGCAATTAAAAGATCCAAACTTCATCTTCTTGTCCACGAGCTGTAACTTTTACATGTAAGATGTTCTTGACAAGCTAGATGTAACGGTTTGAAAGAAAACAATATTTATGTTGTACATCGTGAGCTTAATTTCAATTTGACCATATTTCCTTCTAGCATATGTTTGACATGACAGCCATGAGCTGAACTTGGTAAGAGAGTATGTGTAAATGCACGCATGTACAGATTTTGCCCTATAGCGGGTCGTGCTTTAAATAGGTAACCGGCTGAAGGCAAGGTGTGGAAACATCTTTGATTTTAAAGCGCAAATTATATCGAGCAAATCCAGAAATATTAATAATGTTTAACATGTACAGGACGCCAAAATCTCCAATCTCGATCATTGTCCGCGGCAATTCCCTTCTTGTGATATTTAATTTTCTTATTTTTGTTGTTAGCGTTAACCCTTACAATAATCACGTGATCATCAAAAACCAATTACGGTATGAAAAGACGTTCAATAACACTCAAGATTTAGAAACAAATGGCTTAAACGTTAAGGGAAAGCCCCTGCAGAGTTTGTTAAATTCAAAAATAATTCATACATATATCTAATTAGAGGAGTTTATCTTAATGAAGTTCATCATTGGTAAATACTGGTATTTACTATAATAGAGTAATTCATTTTGGTGCGTTGCTGCTACGCATCACCTTATTCAATGTACATTTCGTCGGCTTCAATCCATAGTGGCATATCGTGGGAAAATCGGGTTTGTCGAGTTGTGAAAATCAGACATTCATTATATCTTGTTGTTTATGCGAAATTTCTGTAGTGAAATAGATAGATTTTATCTTTATACAACTTTCAAAATAAAAAAGACACGTTATATTTGGCAAATTGAAAACAATAAGTACAAACCAATACGTCACTATGGAAAACACGCAAAACACAATACCCTAACCGTACGCCACCTCGGTAGCCGTGTAATCCCAGCCTATGGCGTTACTTTTCATGTGCTTCATTCCATAGTGGCGTATACTATGGAATGTAGCGATGACATACTCCACTATGACATGCAATGTTTTTCATTTTTTGTTTACTATTATAAAATGTGTAATAAAAAGTGGCGTAAGGTCGTTACGCCACAATCGAAGACACAACATTTCACTTTGTAACGATATGTGAAATTTAATTTTGACTGTTGAGAATGAAAATGACAGAAACCATCATCAAAAACATATGTGCCAAATTAAAAAAATTACCAAAAATCACCATACGCCACTATGGAATGAAGCCGGCGATTTGTCATAGTATTTTCGATAGTAATTTGCTGAAAATGTTAAATCCAAACGAAATTGCCTTGGCCTCACGCAATTACCTCCATTAACAAAATAGTTTGAAATATCGAAACATGGAACAGGCTCTTACTGCTACAATAAACACATTGCTCCTTTACATAAATCAGAAGGATGGGCAGCTTCAATACGTATTATGCAAGCCTTTTCATCGAAACGTGTACCTCTTAACAACCGGTAGATCACGTCATGACAGCTTTTACCAATATCCATGATGATCAATAATGTTTATTATTACTGAAAATTACTGACAAATTACCAATGGTAAACATATTGTTATGATTACAGACCAAATAAATGTTTGGCATTGATTTAAGAGTACATTTCCCTGACCCAGTTTGCTCAATTTCAACCTTTGTTACATACCACGTATTCTGACTATGTTCAGTAAGGCACCACATCCCATTTGGTCCTATAGAACTATCGTTGCCCGGTTAGGTACCGATGACTCTTACCATTGATCCCTGGAAATGCAATACATTGTATCAAGCATAATAAGTAACATTTGCATAGTGTTATTGTTTTTCATTTAAATAAAAAACAAATGTACTGTACAAATGTTCAGGGTACGATAAAAAGTGCCATCGGTACCTCTTCGGGCACCGATAGCTCTATAGGACCAAAAAAGATGTTGTACCTAATGTTAAACGAAGTGAGAGAGTACGTTTCCCCGTGCCAGCATTGCCGCGTATCATGATTTTGATCAATAAAATGTGTCATTAGTGAAGTGGTACATTTCGCTGATTCAGCATTACCGCTTAACATCAATGTTGTCCATAGTGCGATCATGATACTATTAGAGAGTGCTATATACTACCAAGGTTGAAAATAAGAGCTTTTCTACTTGGACTCCGTTGTGAAAAAAGTGAGTCCTGGTTCATCTGAATTTAGTCGGGACCAGGACTCACTTTAGTCAAAACAGTTTATTATGTATGGTCTTATACCCATTGGTATTGTTCAATAACCTCCGTGGCAATAATACCTCAAAATCTAACCTCAAATTGCAGAGAAACTCCATTTCGGTTCACCATCTCCTATTTCTTGGGTACATTGTGATGGACTGGTTCAGGACTGGAAAAAAGTGCGGCCTGCTTTTTAATCTCAATGGGCTACAGTAGGCAAATAATGGGTCTGAAACAAAGCCCATAGCCTATTTATTGTCACCCTTACAGACAGCATCTTATTAAATTTGTTGAAAATTATGACTCTCCGACAAATGTGTTTTTGTTTGTTATTAAAAAAAAACATTTCCCGATTAACTTTGCCGCATATAATGAAATTTATATTATTACATTACTAAACGAAATCATTTCCCATCGCATTAATGCAGTTGTTGCAATATATTAAGTATTATATAAAGCATATGTTTCAAGTTACGTTAATAAAATACTGAATCTATCGAAATATAGTAATAATATTTGACTAGACATGCTAGATCACGTCATATAGTTATTTGGTGATTTTATAGGTTAAACGATCAAAAGGAGGGCAGGCCATGTAGATATTCTACCAATCCTTTCCACAATCAGGAATTATTTAAAGCATGGGCGTATATCTGGTGGAGGTATTTAGATGGAGGATGGTCCATACAATCATCCCCTGTATGTGGGTTTCTGAATAAATTTGTCCGCGATGCGCCCGAATTTATTCCCCTTTTGCACAATATTTCACAAATTTAGCTTTAATATTGCAGTTTTTTGCGCGCCATTTGTACCATATTTTTTCAGTTGCCAAAGCCCCATCCCCCATGTCAAAAAGAAATCTACGCCACTGATTTAAAGTCTTTTCTACGTGTAGGGTCATCCTTAAAAAAAGGTCCTGAACGTGATCTATGTAATACCGTGTATATTATGATTCTTGGGAAAGTGTAATTGACATGGGCTTACCTATTTCTATGTTTTCAAGAACTGCCAATTACAATTAAAGGAGACCGACCGAGCAACAAGGACGTAAGGTGTCACCGTATCTATTATACAATCTTTCACTTGTTCATTTCTATTGTAATTATGCTTTAAATTACATACTAAATAACATAACGAACATAATATCAAGGGCTGAGAACCAGAAAGGAACTCTTTGTGAGTTCTCTCAAACCTCGATATCTCATAAATAAAACCATTGCTGCCGTGTTTAAACAATGCAACCAAGGTAAATCGAAATTCACATAAATGAGTGAAGTATATACTTTACGCTAGCAGGAGCAAAACAAGTTGGTATCATAATTTGTATAATGGTCGTTACTCTTGAATAGTAATGTCAACAAAATATTGATAATGATTTCAACAATGCCTTTAGGAAACAAAAGGTCGCAATATTCGTCTGTATACTTCCTTCAAAATCATTCTTATGCACAATAACGTTTGGGTGAGACTGAACAACATACAGAAAATGACAGGAAACAATTATTAACAGACAAAGAAACAAAATCAGCCTATGCCTGTACTCGTACAATTATATTTTGTCCTTTGATTACTTCATTAAGAAGCCTAGTCGGTAGTGACAAATGTGATTTGTGGATCTATTTGTGAATTCCTGCACGTTTGAAAATCAGAAGCGACTTGTAAAAAAAATAACCCACGAGAGCAGTGAGCGTCGAAAACCAAACACAGAGTCGATACGCGTTACTCGTGCCTAGGAACACCAGGGCACGTTTGCTGTCCCAAGAGTGCGTCTTTATCGATGTTCATAACCATTTATGCCAGCTCAGACCACACTGAAACTGTTTTGTTTCCCCAGTGAAAAAAGTTGAGAGAGTCTCAGAGACAGAGACAAAATGTTTACATATCTTATAGCAGTACTCCATTTTTCCTCTGTCGTTCCCAAATGTGTCGCTATCGACCGGATCGTAGTTTACTTGAGGTTTCGTGCATTTCCAAAATTGGTTTCGGATGCACAGTTTTAATGGGTCAAGTTCCCTCCTAACACTGAATTCTACCTTAAATTCGTGTAAACACAGCGAGTGTCAAGTACGCATGTTTTCTGTACCTCCGATAATATACCTTTTTCACACTTATAAAAATCTGTATTACCATATAAAAGGGAAAATAAATAGCCTTCAAAATCTTAGTTAATCGTATTGTTATTGTTTTTTACCTTTTACCTTTGATCCTCGGAAAGTCAATATACAAGGATGGCGGAAGCGAAGGGATAGAGGGGAACGTCCCTAAATATGTCTTGTGGCAGCGGGTACCCCCTACCTCGACCTGAAAAAAGCCTTCGATACGGTCAACCATGAAGTGCTTATTGAGTGCTTGGTTTGGAACTCGGATGGTTCTCATCCTATTTATCTGACCGGTTTCAAGTCACCAGAGTTAGTAATCACTTATCTAGTAAGGCCCCTGTCACGTTTGGGGTCCCCCAGGGCTCCATCCTTGGCCCCTCCTTTTTACCCTATATATCAATGACTTGCCAACCATCCTAAAGAGTGTTGATTGTAGAGTAGATTTATATGCAGATGATACTGCTATTTTCGTCAGGGGAAAGACAGTTGATACACTTAACAGAATTTTGAATTCTAAATTTTCTTATGTTGCTCAGTGGCTATCTCACTCTCAACGTCAAAAAAACAAAATCCATGCTTTTTGGCACTCAACAAAAACTTGCCCGTACCCAAGATAAGCTCAACATTCAAATTAGAGGTGAGGCAATAGAACAAATTGACCAATTTAAATATCTTGGTGTTTGGTTTGACCCATCACTTACCTGGTGTATAAATATTGACAAAGTGGTCTTAAAAGTCAACAAGCGTATTGGTCTTATAAGAAGGGTACGTAATGTATTGCCAACAAAAACTCTTGTCATGTTGTACAAATCTTTAATTATTCCCCACTTTGATTATTGCGATGTAGTATGGGGTAATGCCAACAATACTCTTTTGTCTAAATTGAAATTACTTCAAAATACTGCTGGTAAAGTTATTCTCGGACTTCCACGTCGTTTTCCAACTGATGTCTTATTAAGAAGACTGAGCTGGGAAAAACTTTGTGATCGTCGTTTGAAACACCTTTATATTGTGGTTTACAAAAGTCTTACTGGCAGTCTACCCACAAATCTGTGCAATATTTTAATACTGTTTCTGACATTCATAGCTACAAGACAAGAGCCGGTTCTCAGCGAAATTTGGTCCTATCTCTCTGTCACAACACATCGGACAGTAGAAAATTTAGTTATAGGGGGGCTTTAGCATTCAACAACCTTCCAACTGCTGCTAAAGCACCACTTCCAGCCAAGATTGGAACTTTTAAAAGAATTGTATCTTAATGCTATTTTTATATTTTTAATATATAATTGCTATCTGTACCTAAGTGTCTTTTAGTTCCAGAGTTTGTAATTTTAAATGTATTTTAATATATAATATTTATTATTTTTGTAAATTGTTAACCATTTTGATGTATTTTGTTTGACCCCTGGGCACCCATGAAAAACAGTGTTCACACTGATTGGGTTTCCCCAGGCCAAATAAGATCTAATAAATAAATAAATAAATAAATAAATAAATAAATAAATAAATAAATAAATAAATAAATAAATAAATAAATAAATAAATAAATAAATAAATAAATAAATAAATAAATAAATAAATAAATAAATAAATAAATAAATATCCTAAAAAGAAGAAAACAAATGTCATTTTTTAAGAACAAAAGGAGACCATGTAGTGTCTAAGTGGGAAGTGTCTAAGAGGTATTTCTGCTTATCTGCGTTCACAAATGAATTGGATTTATCATAAAATCTTGACTATGCCATTTTTAGAAGTGTTAAAACAAGTATGTGAGAGTAGAGTCTCATAAGGCTGTCGATGGTTCTCACACCCGGTTCTTCGATAACAGGGAGTAGGCTACAAAAAAGCTCGACCAATCGAGATGTGAGGAACCATCGAGTCACATCACTGAGCATGACTTGTGATGCAGTATATTAGGTTCCCATTTCGGTATGCATCGGCTATACCAAGTGTTTATTTGTTGTACACAGATTTGGGGTCGAAGGCAATTTAGGGGTAATTTGCCGGTATTGGCCAACAAACGCTATTTTCACTTTAAAAAAAAAGCTACTCTTCCATAATTACATAGCACAACGACTTCACTACCACATACGCTCCGGCAATATCCATATCTATTCATCCATTTTATTCGACTGCGGAGCAAGCGACTACAAAGTTTCTCCGATTACCACAATACATAGCTAATCAGGCAATAGCATCTGGTTGTAAATCGTTGTTGACATACCGAAACAAAAAAAGGAAGGTTTTATTTCAAACTCTAATGGTGACCCGCAGGTCAAATTGCTAGAATTGTACATTAAACACAACTAAACAGACACAATGCAATTTGCAGGCAGCAGCGCCAACAACTTCTGCATATAAGTCAAATTGCTGGGCCTTTCTCGCCCTGGTTTTCTTTTGCTATGTGATTGAACAATAAAGCATATCTCCTAAAGGGCACCTCCACTGGCATCCTGAGGATTGTGTCTAAGGAAGTTGATGCTGTTTTACTAGGTTGATGAGAGTTTTGGGTACACTAATAATGGACCCTAGATGTTGTGATATGCCTGCTGTTCTGGTCAGTTGAGCCTGTACCTGGAAGATTCAAGCAAAGTAATGTAGTCAACAAAATCAAGAACGAATGTAATTGGGGAGCCCGCCGTATCAGAGAAGCAATCTGGATAAGAAAGAGAGCACCGAACACTATGAACAGAGACGAGGGGCCCATTATCTTCGTCACGTATACGATCCACTTCTGGGCGCAGGTGCACCCTCTGTTGGTGTACAGAAGTTGGATAAAAACATCACTCTGAAGATGGCCATCGCCCAAGATGGTCGAAACTGTCAGGTCAGTAAACATAATTGGTTTTGACAAGATGAAATGTATATTTATGAGTAGTTCCTACAAACCTAATGAACCTCTTCAAGAAAAAGAAAATCTGCTGACTACACCATAGTCAGCAGCCTCGGTAGACTATGCTATAGTCGAATTTTATTTAAAATATGTTATTATTAGTCATGATGAACCCATTTCGTTGAACTCAAAATTATACTGATGTTTATTAAAATTAGTATTCAATAGTAAAATGGTCATAAAGAGTTTAAAAAAATATCAGATGATTAGTGACAATAAAAGTAATTGAATGCAACATTATCTTGCATAATTATAATGGCTAACTTTAATACTGAACAATTCTGATTTTGGAATCTACCAGTTTATTGATAGCGAACCCCGAAAATTCGACTATGGACTTTGAATTGTAAGCAGAACTTTACCCCCTGGACTTTGCTCTCTAAAAAACACACTGTCAAGCATACTTGTTTATCAGTCCATTAACCACAAGTACGCGCTAGATGTTTGATGAGAGATTAACTTTCGCGTCAACACAAAAGCGCCGCAAATACCACAGACAGTTGTGTACGGTGTAGTTAATGGTAATGGCGCGGGCCCAGAAGATTTAAACCATAGCGAGATATGGGCGACCAATCACAAGGCAGATCCATTTAAAGATGCATTACATCATGGCCAATTTTAGTTAGGCCAGAAATTGGCCTAACTCTCCATAGAGTCCCGTGTTAAAAATCTTAACCGCAAGGCAAAGTCAGTAGTCTACAGCCTCGGTTGCATTGTAATACTAAAGCCATGTGGTAACACCTACAACATAATTTCAACAATTTCAACATTTCAAAATTATATAGAGTACTCATTATCTCAAGTGATTCCTTATATATCTCGTATCCATTCTAAATTTAATTTCCAATTAAATTGGAGTAAGGAATATGGAGGTTACTACAACATATTGGCCTCTATTTAATATCTAAATGAATCATGTTGTTGAGCATCAATGGACATTTTTGCCAGACTGCTTCGCTTGAGGCAAAATACATCCAAAATTATACTTGGACGATGCAGTAACACAAGAAAACGAGGCACATTTACCGGTCATTGATGACGGTTAAAGTCAAGTCAGGGCTCAAACATTAGATAAGAATAATAATAGGATGGATGAAACTTTGTTTTATTCAACGTCAGATTTGTCACTACATGACTGTCTTTACCTAGTCGGCCCGGTCAATTTTGTTTTATTTCGTGTTTAGAAAATATATATCATAAGCTTTAAAATGGTATATCATTTGACTTCAAACGATATCCAGAAGCGAGGTTACGGTTTGTTGAACTTTGCTCCTTTCCGTTTTTATTCGGAAGGGAGATTAGTCAAAAAATGGTACAATGGTCGTTACTCCAAAAGAACAAACAACCTCTCAAGGATATTATTGGAGAAACGAGATATCGGAGCAAACTCTGTTGTATCAAAAATACACTTTTTTAGAGCAATGACCCTTCGGAATATTAACTCTTCAGAGTATAAAAGCTGTTGAAAAAAAGACATATCGGAGACATATTCGTTCGGATCAAAGACCATTCGGATTAAATTACTTTTGGAGTAAAACTACTTTCGGAACTACATTCGGATTAAAAAACAATTGGAATATAGACCTGCGCCCGTTATCCTACCTCTATCAAAACACTGTCAAGTCCAGTACAGTATTTACAAGATTTCCATAGATCTATGGTCAAGAGTGACGTGTGGATGAGTTGGGTACAAAAACCCATGTCCCACAACTTGAGGTCAAAATTTGAGCTTTGCTGGTTTAGTGGAGGCCATTATAATTCCACTGGGAATGATATCATCGTGGCTCATAATAGGAACATTGGGCTATTCCAATTAAAATCCACACTACCCCTGTGGAAGATTTTGAAAATATCTTCCACAGAGAGAGTATGTTTTTCAAATGTAATTGGTCAGGGTTAATCATTTTGAAACCTACACTCCTCCTGTATTATGGCTTTACTTATATCTTCCACAACTAGAGTGAGTATTTCAAATGTAAGTTACCCAATTGTCTCTTCTATTTGCATGATTTGAAACTCATACATGTACTCACTCTGTGGAAGACAGGGGTAGTGTGGATTTTAAGTGGAATAGTCCACTGCAAGGTTATTTGAATTGAATTTGAAAACCAGGTCAATTTTTATTTATGTATCAACTAATTCTGAATGTAATTCCAATCATACTACCCCAATATTACTGTCTTTATCCAATACCCAGCTTGCGCATTTAGCCCGAAGATAATCCTCAATTAAAGTGGCCATGTTTTTGTATCAAAATCGATGCCAGAAAGAGAAAGAAATTAATTAAAAAACGTTTTAACCAATTTGAATTCACTGGCGTATAAAAAAGTTCTTCGTGAGATAAACCTGGAACGAAGTATTTTGAAGTAAACAATTTCAATACTAAAAGGGCAACGAATACGTGGGTAGCTCGCTAGCGTACTTTTAGTCAAACCCATCCATTACTATGTACTTTTCTAGCTGTACCTTAAGGGTCTACTTGCTGCCCCTCATGAAACATCGACTAACACTCTTTTCTTTCATGATTGCGATACATTATGCACAAGCAATTCGATGTTCCCCGTGCCTACAAATCCTTCAGATCATCCTCGTTCAATTTCAACTATGCCTCAAGTATGCACACACTAACGGGTTTTTCGCGACCAATTTTTAAATGAGGCAACCCTTGTTGCACACCTGTATGCGGTGAAGGCGAAATCGATAACCAATCGCGTGCGAACAAGGTTTGTCGTATATTTTTCAGTTCATAGAAGAATGAAGCCTTAGTGAAAGGTATCTATAAGAGGGAAAGCATCTGCGTGTTGCATTACGAGTGGTCTAGTCTATAGAACTCAATAACGATCAACATGGAGGTGCAACAAGGGCAATTAAAAGATCCAAACCTACTTGTCCACGAGCTGTAACTTTTTATTTCTTATGCAGAGCTTGCTCGACAAGCTAAATGTAACGCCGTGAAAGAAAACAATATTTATGTTGTACATCGTGACCTTAATTTCAATTTGACCATATTTCCTTCTAGCATATGTTTGACATGACAGCCATGAGCTGAACTTTTAAGAGATTATGTGTAAATGCATGCATGTTGAGATTTTTCCCTATAGCGGGTCGTGCTTTAAATAGGCAACCGGCTGAAGGCGTTGTGTGGAAACATCTTTGAGTTTAAAGCGCAACTTAAATCGAGCATATCCAGAAATATTAATAATGTCTATTACTTCCAAGTGTCTAACATGTAAAGAACGCCAAACGCTCTAATTCCGGTCATTGTCCGCGCGGGAATTTATTTATTTCTTCTATAATAAGATTTTTTTTCTTCTTATTGTCATTCGTCGCATAGCGTTACAGCTTATTCAAAACCAAGTCCGGTCTAAGATGGCTTGTGATTACGCTCAGAGTTCCAAATAATTGCTTAACCGTTTAGGGAAAGCCCCTGTAAAGTTATTAGAAATTAAAAAATACATATATAATATAACTGGTAAAACAATTTCATATTGAGAAGGGTTATTTCGAAGAGGTTGTTATATCAATGTCATCATGAATATAATACTTCTATACGCTAAAGAATAAAAAATAAAAAACAACAAAGAACAACAATATTTTTTTTATTCGTTGCTGCTACCATAAATTCAGTAGACATAAATAACGACATTTCATTGGTTAATCGCCAAACAATATAATTCAGTTTTCATATGATTAACGTACAATATATAGCTGTATTGATCACCCCATAATCAGCACCGGTAATCGACGGATCTGTACATTCGCGGAGTGTTTCATATCGCGTATGCGGTAGAAACGGCAATTACGTGCTACCTCGCGTTGCGCGCCGTATTACATGGCCTGGCAGTAATCACATTACTGAAAACTTTAAAACAATGCATGGAAGAGTTAGGAGTAGTATAAGAACTTGATTATTTTAGGATTGTGGTGTTATTTATTTATTTATTTATTTATTTATTTATTTATTTATTTATTTATCTATCTATCTATCTATCTATCTATCTATCTATCTATCTATCTATCTATCTATCTATCTATCTATCTATCTATCTATCTATTTATCTATTTATTTATTTATTTATTTATTTATTTATTTATTTATTTATTTATTTATTTATTTATTTATTTATTTATTTATTTATTTATTTATTTATTTATTTATTTATTTATTTATTTATTTATTTATTTATTTATTTATTTATTTATTTATAGCTACTGAATCATAGATTCGTTAGGGATCAAATAAAAACTCAACCGCCGGTCGATCCCGGCTGGTTGATTTCATCGAGTCGTCCGCGCAAGTAATACAAGTTTGGAGCGATTTCGAGTGGTTTCTATACAAATGTAGTACAATAGGAAGAATTGAGTTTCCTTTCCTGGAGTTGATCTCATATTACACATTCATTCTTGAATATTCATTTAGCAATGACCTCTTACAGGTGGTCAACCGCCGGTAGAGTTTTGATCTGATCCCTTATCCCCTGTCCGTTCATGCAATACAAAAATATCACTGATATGAGGTTGTATCACACTCGGTGATATTTTTCGAACAGTGGATAACTGATTTATTGATTTAAAGCATATTATTACAACTTTTATTACCCAGTAGATCGACTTGACAGCTTTGACCAATAGTTATATGGCAATGATGACTCTGATCAATAATGTTTATTATTACTGAAAAATTACCAATACATGTTCGGCATTGACGTAAGAATACGTTTCCTTGCCACATAGACATCATTGGTAAATTTCAACCTTTATGCCATACCACATAGTCTGACTATGTTCAGTAATGTTAAACAAAGAAAGAGAGTGCATTTGCTTGTCTCAGCATTGCCGCGCATCACGATTGTGATCAGTAATATTTGTCATTTAGTGAAGTGGCACATTTCTCTGATTCAGCATTACCGCTTAACATCAATGTTGTGCATAGAGCCATCATGATAATGTTACAGAGTGTCTGTTACAGGCAGTATCTGACCTTGCCGCAAATTATGACTCTCCGTCAAATGTGTTCTTGTTTTTTACTAAAAGAGTTAATTTCCGAGATTCAAATTTGTCGCTTATCATGAAGTTTGGTATTGCAATTTTGTCTAGGTCAAACCTTATATTGGGTGGACTATTACTAAAAGAATGCACCAAAATAACACAAGAAGTTAAAAACTTTCTTCGGTCACATCTGTAAATCAATGGTAGCGACAAGTTACTCATGTCTCTCGATCGCGCCATGTAATTATTCGGTGATTTTATAAGTTAAGCGATCAGAAAGAGGACTGTGTACTATTGAAGGTCATGTAAATATTCTGTCGATCCTTTCCGCAATCAAGATTTATTTAAAAGTCTTTTCTACGTGTTGGTTCATCCTTTAAAAGGTCCTGGACGTGATCTGCGTAAAACCGTGATTATTGGGGAAAGTGCAATTGACATGGACTTACCTATTTCCATGTTCTCAACGTCATCAATTGACAATTGCAATTAAAGGAGACCGATCGACAACGACGTTACATTTTCAGCATATCTATTAGACAATATTATTGAAGACTATATCGTAAACACACATTTAGGTACCGATGAAGTATTAATGAAATCTAGTATAGAAGTAACAAAGAATCATGCGTATTTGGAAAAAAAATGGGTCAATACATATTTCAGCACTGGCTGTATATTTTAAAGGAAGGTGACCTGATATATTTAGAAAATCAAATTCTTTAAAACTAACAATGTATAACATAATATGTTGTCCATTTCAAGCATTCATGAAAAAAGAACACGTTAATGTGAC
Organism: Amphiura filiformis; assembly: GCF_039555335.1. Lineage (NCBI taxonomy): Eukaryota > Metazoa > Echinodermata > Ophiuroidea > Amphilepidida > Amphiuridae > Amphiura > Amphiura filiformis. The sequence goes on along the minus strand of NC_092643.1, from coordinate 21,501,898 downwards.
TAAATGCCTTATGAAATTACTAACATTTATTCAGCGTGATACTGGTAGTCTACAGTGTTTTTACTAATGATAACCATCATGATCCCTGATATCAAATGACAGATCCTATTTTTCTCAACAACATATTGAAATTAGAAGTTCCAAATCGGTGTATTTCCGAAGATATCATCAAAAAACTGTTGAATTATTTTCAAACGTGGTATACCACAATTGAGACTAATTCGACAGTTTTTTGATGATTTCTTTGGAAATATACAGATTTGGAACGCCCAATTTCCATATGTTAATGAGAAAAATATGAGCTTTCACCTGATACCAAAATCTGCATTTTGATGGGGGTAAAGTGGGGGGGGGGAGAGGAAATGAGGCTGTCAATCAGGTTACCCTTTAAACTTTTAAACCAATCATTTGTTTATCATCATGTCAACTTTTTCATCCCCATTGTCACTCAGCTTTATGTAGCATAATGTTAAACCATATGAATTACATAATATCTTGTCACAGGCCAATTGCCGTCAGATTAACAGTCGGCCTGAAGATGCAACTAGGATCAAGTGCGACCGTGCGATACGGTTGCCACTCAAAAACGTGAATCCAGTTGTCATAGTTTTATGATTTCAATTTTATAAAATATAATATCTCATAAATAAAATCATTGATGCCCTGCTTAAAAAATACAGATGCGGTCAATCAAAATCCGCATAAATGAGCGAAGAATGTAACTATTTTCGTCTGTTATGTTATCAGGAGCGAAACAAATTGGTATTATTTTTGCATTATACCCATTAACTCTTGAATATTAAAAATAAAATCATTGATGCCCTGCTTAAAAAATACAGATGAGGTCAATCAAAATTCGCATAAATGAGCGAAGAATATAACTATTTTCGTCTGTTATGTTATCAGGAGCGACACAAATTGGTATTATTTTTGCATTATACTGTTATACTCGTAACTCTTGAATATTAAAATCAACAAAATATTAATAATTACCGGTATTATTATAGAAATATCTCTATAAAACTCTATAGCTCTATATAGCTTTCAAATTCTTATTATGCACAGTAACGTTTGAGTGAGAATGACTAAGATACAGAAAATGACACAAAACAATAATAGACTGAGAAACTAGATTAGCCTATGTATTTACTCCTATTTTGTCCGTTGATTATTTCATTATCATGCCTAATCGTTAGTGACAAACATGATTTGTGGATCTGTTTGTGAATTCATGCACGTTTGAACATCAGAAGAGACTTGAACAAACCTACCCACGAGAGCAGGGAGCATCGGAAACCAAACACAGAGTCGATTTGCTTTGCTTGTGCCTACCAACACACAGGGCACGTTTAGTCCCAAGAGTGCATCTTTCTCGATGTTCATAACCATTTTGTGCTAGCTCAGACCCAACTTACACTGTTTTGTTTTCCCCGTGAAAATTTTTAAGAGATTCTCAGAGATAGAATGTTTACACGTTTTGAGTACTCCTCCATTTTTTCCTCTGTCATTCCCAGGTGTGTCGCTATCGACCAGTTTGTAGTTTGTTCAGATGTTTCGTGACATTTCCAACATTGGTGTAGGATGCGCAGCTTCCATGGGTCAAGTTGCTTCCTAACACTAAATTTCTCCTTTAATTCATATAAACATAGCGATTGTCAGGCATGCACGCTATATGTACCATCAATAATGTATTAAAATCCCTTTTCACAGAAAACTCCTTTATTACCCTTTAAAAGTTTTGATTTTTTTTCTCACCAGAGGGAACATAAAAAGCTTTTTTAAAGCTTTGGCAATCCCTATTGTATGATGAATTTAAGCACATCGTGATCTCAATAGGTTTCGACCTTGTTGATGGTATGCAATATTGCCCAGAAATCTTGAATGGGGAAATCAATAAGGAACATAGAAATCTCTCCCTGTCTAGTAAAAGAATTGTGATTTAGAGTTCAACGTCATGTTTTTCCCACTTATTCCGTTCTTGTTACCAGAAAGTTTTATTTCCGATTTGAGATATACAATTATGTTGCATGTGTGCATTTCTTTTCAGCAATAATAATAATAATTATGAATAAGATGATACCATTTAGTGTCTAAGTGAGTACGGTATGTGTCTAAATGGGATTTTAAGTAGCTGTGACCAGATCTGTTTCCAGCAATGAATTGGATCTAACATACAATATTTTGACCACAAAGTACCTCGCAAGTGGCAAGGGAGGGAGGATAATTAAACTAATCGGAAGAATGGTGTATGCGGGCAGGCCTTTATAACTTAAAAGCAATGTAGAGTGTAATACAATATAAACTAATAATATAAACACAATCATAATTAACATGAAAATAAACATTTTTGATGTTTTTTTAAACATAGGATCAAAAGATGAATTTTTGATATTAACAGGCAACTTATTCCATTCTTTGGAAGCCGGTGAAACAAGGTATATACGTACAAAAAACACACACTCATTTAAATAATCTGGTGATAAATTTCTTGAAAACATGAAGGAGCAGTTGAACTGCAAACTAAAACTGGAAAAATATTGCTCCGCCATCTCACTCGCCTTAAACATAAATACTATAGTAATCTAGATCAATCCCCAATACTTGACATTACTAAGCAACATCCTTACTAATAAATTGATTGCAAATTAATAATAAAAGTTATATCCGTCTGATCACGATTTCTAAAATGTTAAAGCAACCTGACGCAGAAACCCATTTTCTCGCCATTTTGGTTCCTCTGAAAACTGTAAACGATAATTCACAAATTGTCACATGCACATGATAAAGCTATAGTAAAACTGTTTCTATGTGATAAAATGTGTGTTTGTTTACCTAGCCGTCAAATATCAGATTAACCTTGTCCATAGACCCTGGAAAAAGCAAGGGGTTTTTCAGTGCTTATACCTTTTCTTGTTTCAGGCAAGAAGACAGATCATTAATGTCATTGAAGGCCATATATTGAACACATCCTGTTTGTTTATATTCTTTGAGCCTCTCAATAGTCTCATGCCCCGGTGCAAGTATATGTGGGTACGAGCTGGTTCATGCGTGTTGAACCATGATGTCTTCGACGAGTTCGCATGAGGGAATCTGCTGCTGAAAAATGTCTCCAAACGTTTATTTATCAGGTTGTTTGAAAATAACGATCAGTATTCGCAGTATTCTAGAACAAAATCATGCTACCTATAACCTTAATACACCGTGCACAACAATTATATTGGCACTTAAACCTAAAATTAATTGATTGAGTAAATTTATTTTTTCAATAAATATGCCATAGCTAATACTGCATATTTTGCACCTCTTAGGATCTGCTGCGACATCAATAATCGAAGTTGAAAGCATTTGATTGGTTGAAGGACGAATTTGTAAAATGTCAGAGGAGTCAAAGAAGCCATTAAAAAGACATAGCACATTCCCTGTATGTTTTTGTCTCGACATTTTCTTTGTTTCTTTTCACAACTTTATTTATTTCCGCTCTTATGGGTTTTTTTAGTATTTGTTGTGCATGCTCCTGGCGAGGTTTCAGATTTGTACTTATGTTCTTTGTTCTAAAGGGTTGAAATCTGGACTTCTTGAGATCTAATCTAGTCTCTCTCTCTGTCGACATCGTCTGTTTAGAAAGATCGCCTCCAACGTTGCTGATGTAAACACATGCAGTAAAACTCCGCCTCTCTAAACAATCAAATTTGTTTTACCATCTTCACAGTGCTTCTATATAGAGTCACTGAAGATATTTGTGAATATCTGCTTCGAGGATAGGTCTTTATAGCGTGTCCCATAAGTTCTACAAAGTTGATGGCTGCTCTGTACGTTGTCCGATAGAAGAGAATGAAACACCTTCAATGGCAGCAGCATACAGAGTAAATTTTGGTTCACAGATTTGCTGATGTAAATACATGCAGTAAAACTCCGCCTCTCTAAACAATTAAATTGGGTTTACCCTCTTCACTTGCAGACAAAACATGAAACAAAAACACACTGCCTCAATATTAATGTGTGTGATGTCTGCTTGGAGGATAGTTCGAGAAATAAATGAGTCAGCAAATACCATTGGCAATGGACTGAATCTGCAAAAAAGGTCATGTAGTCCTAGGTTTTTGATGGTAAATTTCTTTCTTGAATAAGTTGGGTAATGGGACTGCGCATCACGAAATGCTCCTTTAATGTCATGTCTTCGCATATTCTTTGCGAATGACGTCACCAATGGATTAAAAAGTTAAATGTTATCCCCGCCTTTTTGTTCTCACCCTAGATACTGCAATAATCTGGGTCCCGTCCATTACTCGTCAATTTCACCACTTAGCATTGCCCTTGATACTTACAAACAAGCGTGACAACAATATTCAGAAAACATTGTTGTTATTCTTAAAACTCATCTGCCAGCGATACATTCATCAATCACAACAACAACAAATTTAACATTGTAGACCATTTTGTATTGATGATAAAATATGTGTTTACACAGCCGTCAGATATCAGTTAAACTTGCAATATTGTATTATAACATTATCTTCTTTCAGTCCGTAAATCTCAGGGCAAATCATTGAAGGTCATACCGAAAACATTTTACGCCTTTACTTGCTAGGAAACAACCCACAAGATCGCAAACGTCCAATAAACAAGACAATATGCTTTGTATTGTTTGTATTAGTTTATGGTTCATGCTGTATATATTCTTTTGTAAAGCGCTCCGTTCTTTGTGGGGCGCTCAATAAATGCCTATTATGTTATGTTATGTTATGTTATGTTATGTTATGTTATGTTATGTTATGTTATGTTATGTTATGTTATGTTATGTTATGTATAAAAGAAACTAGTTTAGTTAGGGAAGGGGTAAAACTTGATTATGTTTCTACTATGCCCTTCAACAATAATAGATGTTATTTTACTCCAGTTTCGTTACATATGTGGAGTGGGTGGGTCAGATATGTTACGTTTATCCGTTTATATAGGATGTTGTTATATAGGATTTCTGGGTGGGGGTGTTCCCTATAGTCTTTTCATGTCAGGTGTTGCAATGAGCATTATAAAAGATCAATTATAAAAGATCTGTAGAAATAAACTGTATTATTAATGCAAAATAACAAAAACTAAAAGATATGACCTGAATACTCCGACGCGCTTTGATCATGTTCACAGTTGAATAGTGGTTCTTGGGAAGGGCTTCAAAGATAAGCAAATCATCCGTCACGCGGCGTGAACAACAACATCAAATCGGGAAAAACAACACAGATAAAACACGACCATCGTGGAAACCAACTGCATACACTGACGCGAATCTAGAATGTTCCTTATTCCAGAGCACGCATTTGGTACATCGATTTACTTGTTGCAAGAAAGGGTAATTTCTAACTGTTTTAAATCTTTGCTATGTGATTCATGTTTTACATACAAATTTCTCTCTTTGATGAACCTTTTGAAAAACACCACTCGGAAACCAGCGAACTTCAAAGATACCACAACGCTTCCGAAAATCGATAAACAATTTATTTTTGCTCCCAGATCTTTGGTACAAAGTGTCCTTAAAGTACAAAACCAACAATCGTTTTAAGTAGGGCATTATTAGATGATGCTTCATTTCTTTATATATTTATTTAGAGAGAGGATAATGATTTTGGAAGATTTCCAAATTAAATCAGAACAGATCGATATTGTTGATTTTACTGGTGTTTCATTTTGATATTTTGAAATACAGCATCAAGTGTGATACTAATAATGCGTGTGTCAATCCAAACATTTCCAGTAAGCATTACTCACACCAGACAACATGTGTTGGGTACTTCAATTGTTTTAATATAATATTGGTGTTATATTTTCCAATTCAGACGTGTCGTGACCTGGAAAACATTTACCTTGCTGGTGGCATGATAAAACAAAAACGGAGACATTATTTTACCTCCAGCACCAGATGTTTGTTCTCAATATGTTATTATGATGTATCATAGAACAGTTCCAACACCTCTTATTCAACACGCTACAAAGGACGTTCACTTGAATATAGTGTTGTTTTAAATAGGGGAGATAAAGAAGTGTATCTGTTTATACGTCACGTCTAACATTTGTATCATGACTATACATTTTTCTTTGCATCTAGGACCATTATGGGATCGGATATCAACGTTTGCACAGTATTTGTGTGGGACATGAACAATGATGAACGCACATCTGACATATCGAATTGAATTCTGAATACGGGGATTTTCCTTATGTTATCAAGTAATTTATATTTTTTTAAATTGGTGATATAAAACACATTTTATGGTAAATTATTAAAAATTGATATTTGTTTATATTTCATATTTAACAGTTCTCGAAGTAAAATTTATAAATCTACTGATATTGATTTAAAGTGTAAGTAGTTGGGAGGAAAGGCCGACGATCAGTTGAAAATTTTGACCTTTCGTATTGAAGATTTTTATCCCAAAAAGTTTTTTTGGAAAAAATGTATATCTTTAATACATTATTTTTCAAATGATCGTCGGCCTTTCTTCCCTAGATTTATAGATATTTACTTCGAGAACTATATATAAAATATAAATTTTTAATAATTTGCTATAAAATTTGTATTATATTGCAAATTTCCAAAAATTAAAATTATTTGATATCAGAATTTGATATGTCTGATATGCTCTCAGGTCCCACAAAATATACTGTGCAAAGGTAAACATATTTTGTAACTTTTTACAGTCGAAACTGATTACAACTTCGTAATAGAAAAGCGAGTAAGAACGAACACGTTAAAAGGTTACGACACTTTTGTAAAACACACCACTAACAGACTAAGAGAAAAAACAAAAAGTGGCGTAATATAAACGAAAACGGTTTGGAGGAGATCCGTATGGATACTGACAGCAACACGTAATTGAAAGGAGTTTTTTTCAGCGATCGTGTTTTTTTGAAAAAATTTCTTCCTTTTTTGTAAATTTTTCATTTAAAATTCTCCTTCACTTAATCATTTTAAATTATCCTTACAAATTTTAAGTATATTTTGCTTTTGAGGGATTACTCACTCATTAAAGGATTACAAAAGGGGCGCATATGGAATCCACTAAAGACGTTCTGGTGAACTGATTAGCTGCGAGGACCACTCAAAAGGTTCAGCCTCTTCTCTTGTATATACCTCTGCTTTGATATGGTAGATTGCAAATTTGACTGAAATTAATATACTTAGATCTCTGGATTGATTGCTAGGATGAACTTGAACTTGGCGCTCTATCTAGGCTCTTTATCTCTTTATCTGTATGTTTTTTTGTAACATGGATCATAAATCTTAGAAAGAATTACAGCTCCAGAAAGGTACCTGTGGATGAAGTTATGGAGGAGTTTGTGGTTGCCTTATTCTCTAAAATATTTGTTTTAATTTAATTTAATTTCATCACAAGACACATTGGTACGAATAAAGAATAATAGGATACATTTTTAGAATTACTTAGTATCAATATACACAATGCAAAACATAATAAATAATAAACAAAAGAGATAATAATAGCTTCAATATAAACGTGACTGACAGCTTCCAAACCAACAGTGCTTTTTAAAGATGTGCATCTAACTACAACTAGAGTGATTTTATGAAACAGGTGCCCTGTTCAATTCTTAACAAATCAATGCTGTATTGATTATATGTTTATATGCTCGATTGCATTTACACTCACAAACAGAGAATGGAATTTGTCCAACGTGACGTCACAAGGTGTCACCGTATAACTTAACCGTATTCGCTGACGTTGTGCACGTAGTATCCATAAACTGGTTACTGGTTCAAGCCTAGGTTCATACAGCTATTCCGAATTATAATATGCCATAAGCTTTGTGTTGTGATCATTTCGATCAGTAGTAATGTGGGACACCCAAACGGGACAATGTCTCTAAATGGTCTGTGTACAATCTAATTGTAGCAAAACTCAATACCGTAGGAACATGTTTTACTTTGTATAATGCCTTTTAATATACTGTAGTTCAAAAGAGAGATCAGGAAACAATGACGAGTTGAATGGTGTCACTCATATCACATCACAACAGTTTGTCAAAAGAAAATCAATAAAGGAAACATTATAGTTATGTGTTCATCAAAAGGTGAGTTGGTTTTCATATTATCAGTCCCAGAACAACGCCAAATATGGATTAAAAGACCTTTGACCTTGGATGTACAACAGCATGTTATGATCTAATGGGAAACTGTGCACATCAACAAACACCATTTCTATCAAAAGGCAACAGCCGATATAATTTGAAACCACATAAGTTACTAGAGTTGGTTCCTCTCTTGGATTTGGACCAAGCTTTAGAATATCGAATGTTGCGTTTTGAAATAAAACAAACCAGAAATTTATCACCCATTGTAAAGATATGGAACATGTACCGAATACATGTACATACATTGGCTGACCTTGTGGATTTCCTGGCCCAGCCATGCTAACCACATAAGGAGATTATACGATTAAGCTAGTGCAGCTATTGTCATAGCCGGGTATTATTATGTAATACTCCTGATCCATATTTGGCGTTCTCTTGGACTGATTATATTCTTTTGGTCAAGCTGGTCAAGCTGTTGTCATAAAGAAACATGCTCCATTGTTATAAACATGCAAATCATACATCTATGTCACATGGCAAAACGTCGGACTGTTTAGTCAGCTCTTTCCGAATCCCATATGCCCTATTCCCTTAATGCTTAACACAATCCTTATAACTACAAAAAAGGTCTAGTGTGGATATAAGTGGCTGCATTGATTTGTTAACACATTCTTGCCATGCATGCCGTGTGCCATCATGACATGAAGTATGTCGTATCACGCCCACGTAATAGATGCCTGGAAAGGCGGATTAAATGTAGAAGTATCAAGTCTCCGGCACTATGCCTTTTCCTTGTGTTTCTCAAAGGTGTAGAAATCGGAAAGAAAAACGCTGTCACCTTCAATTGCTTTATGAACATCTGTAAACGACTGTTAGAGTAGGGCATGATTTATGAATGCACGCCAGGCATCAAAGGTGTACCAATTCAGAATTTATTTTTATGGCATTTCGAAGGATTAAAATGAGGCAAAATAATGTAGTGTGGCCATCGAAACGCCTGTAATAATTGATTGACAAAAACAACAAAAACGAATGAGCATTTATAGCAGATGATATTGGATTAAGAACTTCCTCTCTTGTGACCTAACAGTAAGACTAAACTGTAACATTGTTCCGCTCGACTTGTTGGGAATGTCCGTCTTTTCTTTAGTTCTTTATTTGTTAACATAACGGGAGCACGGTGGCCGAGCGGAACGGGCTAGGACTCATAATCAGAAGGTTGCGGGTTCGAGCCCCGGCGACGCCATCGTGTTGTGCCCTTGAGTAAGGCACTTTATCTCGATTACTCCTCTCCACTCAGGTGTGAAATGGGGAGCTGTTATGAATACTGTCCATTGAGCGCCGCCCAAAGGTATGAGCATGCCTTGGGCATTGTATGGCAGCTGACATATTCTAATGACGGCGGAATAAATGTAAAGCGCTTTGGTACATGTTCACATGTGAAAGGCGCTGTATAAATACCAACATTTTATTTGCAGTCTGTTTCTTTCTTTTCGTTCCATACATTCCACAATGCATTAAGGCTTTAGCTTGGTTTAATAATCTGTTTGAGCTTGGTCAAGCAAATGTGGATACATTATATATTGTGTGACTGGACAACATGCATTGGACTGGATACAGGACTTTGACTTTTGACTGCGTCGATTGGATATGAGCAAATTTGGGATCATTGCCGGTCAGTTACACCTCATCTGATGTCCAAAACATCAATGTAGCGACGCAACACTATGTATTAAATAAAATGAGCACATTATTCCATGGCCTAGTACTGCACTTATTTTACCATAATGGATTGAACCGTGTAAAGTATTACAGAGTAATACTTCACTAATATTTGATAATAAATACAATGAGCTTTTAACTCGTTGTGGTGTAAAACCTTATAATGCGTTTTGAGTTAAGGGGGTACTACACCCTTGTGGCAAATTTGTGACTATTTTTGCATTTTTCTCAAAAAATAATAACACACTGGTAACAAAAGTTATGTATATTATTGGAGCATGGAATCCATTTACTACAGTGAAATTTCAGTGACTCAAGACAAGCGGTTCAGTATATATAATAGGAAATAAGGTACATCCTAGCGGTACCTTATTTCTTATCATAAATAACTAACCGCTTGTCTTGGGTCACTGAAATTTCACTGTAGTAATTGGATTTCTTGCCCCTATAATAGACATAACTTTTGTTACCACGGTGTTATTAGTTTTTGAGAAAAATTCAAAAATAGACACAAATTTATCGAGGGTGTAGTACCCCCTTAAAGGTTTAAACAACTAGTACTTAATCCTGCAAAGAATGGCCAATTTTAAAGCTTTTACATGTATGCTAGAACTAGGGAGCGTATTTTTGTAAATTTGTTTAAGATTCTTTAGTTGGGGAATTGAGAGCACAGATAAGTACTTCAAATCCTAATATGAATATTATCATACATTGCACCGTGATCATGCAACATGTGTCAACAATCTTGCATCCAAGATCCGAGAAAATATTGGTAATCATGTACTTTAAAATGCATTCCATTTATAAAACAAATTGAAAAATCCACAAAATGTATCCCATAAATATACTCGTTTCGTCGTAATTTCAGTTTCAATATTGTATCGTTATTATGTATATAAACAACATGCATGTAAGAATTACCATTGCCGTGTTCCAGAATTCAGAATTTAATAACTGTAGGTTGTAATGATTAACATACAATTCAGCTTCCGTAACACCAATCACAAGTTGATCAAGTGTTTTTTCAATTTCACCAAGTTGTTATCAAGAGTTCTATGACCAGTGTACTTCGGGTATATTTATAAATGCGCTTTCATAAATACGCACGTGACCAGATGACCAGTGCCGTATTTGCATTACGTCATTGGAACTGACTGCCAATCACATGAAATGACGACTATTATGGGGGTGGCTACTTGTAAGACATTGTTTCGTGGCTAGCACTGGCAAGGAACATTGGCTGGAGGCTCAATGCTAATTTGCAAGGATAATTGATATCGAAGGAGTAGCAATAGATTACGTAACGCATTGTTCTTTTGATGCCAATTTCATTTGCCAACAGGCTATTCATAAAAGTGGTACCATTGTTTCGAACAAAGGGGTCTAAAAAGGAGGCTTTAGCTGTCCATGTACACTTCGCTATCACCCTCCTGACTTTAGGCGCTTCATTTAAATAAATGTTCTTTGAATGTTCTTTCTGATCGATTACACATCAGAATATAACGCTGCTAGGTCCACATGTCTATAGACGAATCCAATTTCAAAAGTTCATACGAGCACTATATTACAGTAGATATGTTAAACGTTGATCATATACTATAATGTTTGGTAATCCGTTTTGCCCTACCCTAATTCTGATCCATGACCCGGTATAATTATTTCCATTTTTTTTCATTCGTTACATGAAAGACAATAGCTTGACAGGTACAGCATAGCCGATAGTGCTTTTTAATAAGTGCAATCTCTGACATTAGAACGGTTTTGTGTGTGCGCAACTTAAAATTGCGAGCTTTCACTGAAGCGCTATCAAATAAATAGGTGCTTTTGAACATTTTCTATGGGATAAACAACATTATTACCACGGGGTGCCGTACTCCAGAGTACAGAATAACCAACTTGTAATGTTTGTTACCATTTGATGCCATGTGTTGCTGCAAATCGCCAATTCTGCATGTTGTATGTTGCTATAAGCCATCGGTTCATAAGGGCTAATTTGGTATACACAATTTATGTGTGGGAGGTCTAAGAGATGTAGGATGACACACACTTTGAATTATTCAAGTTGAGTTCTACAAGTTGATTCCATTAAAAGACAACTAGGAAGTCAATAAACTTTCAGAACAGGGACACATTTAAACAGGTTTGTTAGTATTCAGGTTTAATTTATTCTGTTGAGTGAGGAGCAGTTTGTTTAAAAATATCCGAGAAAGTGTCTGGCATTTTTAAAAGGCTGCACAAGTATGTGCCGGGAGGTGGGAAAGGCATTTTTGACTTTATCTTTACGCTATTTAAGTTCTAAACATCGGCTTAAAACAATTGTTTTGCTCAGCTCTATAAATAAGAGGATACGTAGCAACAGGGTAATAATAAATAGACAGATTGCATGCAAAACGATGTTTGAAGAAACATTTTCATCAAAAAAGATACGAAACAGTTATATTATGTTCATGTGTAGTTATTGAAGTAAATATACCCATTCTATAACCAAATTGTCAAAGATATAACCCTTTATCCTGCCCTTTCTGCATAGACGGTCAATACAAACGCTTCCAACTGCAATCGGAGGTCCCGGGTTCAGTCATCTCACCACCGACTGAGTGCTCTTTCATTTCCATCACGTCTTAGCTTAACCCATGAAGACAGATCAGTCCACTTCTATAGTAGATATTTCGACATCACTATGGTCAAGGAGAGTCAGCTTTATCCCACAAAACTGACCGTTTAAAGACAAAAGCGTGATTTTAAACATTTATTGAGTAAGTTTTGCATTTTTCCTTATATCGTGTCATTTTAAACTCACGAATTAGAGTGTAACATCATATCACTAGTGGCTTTGCTTAAAAGAAATCACTCTAAACAGATGCTGGGTAAAGATGATGAAGAAAGTAAACGGTTATTGTCTGCTCTTTCTTTTACCAGTACGGATGAAGCTAATTGGTCGGAATAATTTGGCTAAGTAATTTTAAGCCACGCAGTTTACATGCCATTTCAGAGTATTTAAAAACAACCAGGTTAAAAGACAAAACGTGATTTTAAACATTTATTGAATACATTTCATATGTTTCCTTATACCATGTCATTTAAAACTCCCGAATTAGAGTGTAACATCATAGAGCTAGTGGCTTCAAAAAAAAATCACTCTAAAGAGATCTTTATCAATAAAATTCTGAAGCATAGGTCAAGTGCTGGGTAAAGATGATGAAGAAAGTAAACGGTTATTGTCTGCTATTTCTTTTACTAGTACGGATGGAACTAATTGGTCGGAATAATCTGGCTGATACAAAAGCTTAAAAGAAGCTTGTTTGCTACAGCGGATAACACTACTTTAAAGTTGGATGACCCCATAGATTAAAGAGCTACAGATATTACACCAACAGGCAAAGTCCCCATACTTTGTATACAATGACAATTCTCGGATATTTATGAGGACTGATCGTTTTAACGTCCATGTGCCTATCACGGAGCTGTGTTTAAAGATTTTTATATACAGTTCTAGGCGTTTACGCGAAAGATGCGCGTTCATGGAACGATTTGCCCTCATTAACAAACGATGCTGTAACTGTTGGTGAATCGTCTGTATCTTAATTAGTCTATGGGTGATCCGATTAATACCCAAACTCTCCCAAACTTAGCCTTACGTTGCCTTGATGCCGCCGGTACCTTGCCTTGATGCCGCGATTGGCGACCATGTCTGCGTACGTCCCCCTCTTCACTTTGTCCTGTTCTGTGACAGTCTCTTGGTTTGAATGTGAAGTGATTTCTCACCATTCTATGATGTTTAATGGTCTAACGACCTATTTCTTTGGCGATAGGTCTCCGTGTAATGTAGGAAACATCAAAACTCGGGAACTCGGGAAGTTCAAGTCACGTTCTACATCACTATATGTATAATTGGTGGCCATTTTTAGTTTACGTTCTTGAACAGATCCTGGTAGATGTTATTGTCGATAATTTAGGACACTTGACGTAAAAAGTAGATTGTTACAGCTGGTAAAATATATAAATTGTTATATTTCACCATAACTTTGGAAGTACATTGTTAAGCTAGTAAAAATTTACACATTATGTTTGACACCACAGAATATATAAATTATAAATTGTTATATTTCGTCTTGACTTTGGAAGAATTTTTTTCCGTCTACTACAACGCCATAAAATAATAACTTCCGCTCTGAGTCCACTCTTAGACAAGTCATGACTTCCGCTGAATCCGCTCTGAGTCCGCTCTTAAACAAGTCATATTGAATATAACTTTAGGAATAAAGCTCAAATCGTAGGTTTATAACATGAAAGTAACGTAATTTGTTATGGTCGTTGTAAACTGGCAGATGACAAGATATTATTTACTTCATGTGGTTTAAAAGACTGACAAACTAGATAATTAGCCAATGCATGTACTCCAACAATTGTTTTTAGTCTGTTAATTATTTTATTAATTAAGAAGTCTAATCGTTAGTGACAAACATGATTTGCGGATCTGTTTGTGAATTCATTCACGTTTGAACATCAGAAGAGACTTGAACAAACCTACCCATGAGAGCAGGGAGCGTCGAAAACCAAACACAGAGTCGATACGCGTTACTCGTGCCTAACAACACATAGGGCACGTTTAGTCCCAAGAGTACGTCTTTATCGATGTTCATAACCATTTTGTGCCAGCTCAGACCCAACTTACACTGTTTTGTTTTCCCCGTGAAAAAAATGTTAAGAGATTCGCAGAGACAGAATGTTTACACGTTTTGAGTACTCCTCCATTTTTTCCTCTGTCATTCCCTGATGTGTCGCTATCGACCAGTTCATAGTTTGTTCAGAGGTTTCGTGACATTTCCAACATTGGTGTAGTAGGATGCACATGGGTCAAGTTGCTTCCTAACACTATTTCTCCTTTATATCGTGTAAATATAACGATTGTCAGGTGTGCATACTATGTACCATCAATAATCTATTAGAATCCTTTTTCACAGAAATCTCCTTTATTAACCTTTAAAAGTTTGATTTTTTTCTCACCAGAGGGAACATAAAAAGTCTTTTTAAAGCTTTGGCAATCCCTATTGTATGATAAATATAAGCCCATCGTGATCTCGACATTGTTCATGGGATGCAATATTGATCAGCAATCTTGAATGGGATAATCAATGGGGAATATAGTAATCTATCCCTATATAGTAAAGGAATTGTGGTTATCCTGCACTTGTGCTTTCCATAGCGTCGTGGAGAAATGTAGTCTATATCTTGCCGAAATTGTACTTCCCTGATTCTATCTCTATCTAGGTCTTCTTCCTCTTCTTCTATATAGTAGACACAGAGGAGTAAGATAAGACAGAGCGCGTACCACCAGTCAAAGTCTCCGCCTCATCCGATAATGAGGGCCGATTGTTCCATGAAATGCGCCAGGCGAGACTGCTAGGCAATTACCGCGTATTTTCACGGTCTATCGCGTTATCGCGAAAGCACGCAACGCTCTATCGCGTATACACGAAGGCACGCAACGCTGGCGTGATTGTCAGGCGCGAATAAACGAACAATCGGCCCTCATGAATATGCGAGAACTGGTAGCATACAATACACGGGGACTTTGACTGATGGTACGCGGTCTGTTTCTCTTTCGTCCATGATAGTAGACCACACAGTAGATTGAATCCACAGCCACGCATGGCCATTTGTATCGACCTGTTTAATAGTTTTGAGTGGCATTATAGGCCGAAGGACATCTGACTAAGGCTACTGACAATAGCCCCGATTACCTCGGTGACTGACCTCGCTGTGTGTCAAGTCGAGCATGGTAGCCATAGGTCATATTCTTTTAGACTACCTTCACGATTGGCCGATACACTGCGCTATATAATTCGGCACATATAAATCAGAATTATTGCGGAATTATTGTCAGTTTTTGACTCAAGACGCAAGCTGCTGGCTCAAAGCGCAAACTAACGACTATCATATCTGTTCAAAATATATATTCATGTGCAAGGAACCACATCTGGTTTCTTTATACGAAATCATTTACGGGAGATATTCATCATTTTGTACACCGGCATCCAAAGATGTTCTTCTCATATCAAACTCGTGCATAGCAAATTCACGTGTATCGATCGCGGGTATTTATTTAAGTATCTCTGCTGACAAAGTAATTATTAGCCAGGCGATGTCGGTGTGGACCATTAATTGAATGGTTGAAGGTTGAATTTGTAAAATGTCAAAGTCACAGAAGCCATTAGAAAAGACATTTCCTGTATGTTCTTCCCTCAATATTTTCTTTGCTTCTTGACTGAAGAAATTTGCGTGATGTCTGCTTCGATGATACTAGTAGTAGTTATAGAAAAGAATGAGTCAACAAATATCATTGGCAATGGACTGAATCTGCAAGAAATGTCATGCACACACACGTTATGTACTCCTAGGTTTCTTATGGTAAATATCTTTTTTGAATAAGTTGGGTAATGAGGCTGTGCATCACGAAATGCTCCTTTAATTCCGTGTCTTAGTTTTCGAATGACGTCACCAATGGATTAAAAAGTAAACATTTTATTCCCGCCTTTTTGTTCTCACCCTAGATATTGCAATAATCTGGATCTCGCCAATCACTCGTCAATGTCACCACTTAGCATTGCCCTTGATGATTACAAACAAGCGTTACAACAATATTCAGAAAACATTTTTGTTATTCTTAAAACTCATCTGCAAGCGATAGATTCATCAATCACAACAACAACAAATGTAGACCCTTTTGTATTGATGATAAAATATGTGTTTACACAGCCGTCAGATATCAGGTCCTGGATCAGTTAAACTTGCAATATTGTATTATAACATTATCTTCTTTCAGTCCGTAAATCCCAGGGCAAGTCATTGAAGGTCATACCGATAACATTTTACGCCTATACTTGCTAGGAAACAACCCACAAGATTGCAAACGTCTAATAAACAAGATAAAAGAAACTAGTTTCGTTAGGGAGGGGGTAAAAATTTGATGATGTTTCTACCATGCCCTTCAACAATTATATATGCTATTTTGATCCAGTTTCGTTACATATGGGCATGGGGTGGGTCAGATGTTACGTTTATCTGTTTATAGGATGTCATCTATCTTTCAGGGTAGGAGGGGTGTTCCCTCGTTGACCCATATAGTCTCCTCATGTCAGGTGTCGGTCAGAGGATGATTTAAGGAAGCCCCATCATGCACTGTAAAAGTGTTATCACTAGAGTTTCAACTGCCACTTTACTTTTCAAATCCCATTGAACTCTGTGCAAAAGATGTTGTTTTAGAATTGCCCGTGTGTCATTATTAGTTGGTCGATTTCAGATCTAAAGTGATGTATGCATGAAGGATAATCCACACCTTCTGTAGATAACATAAAATGTGAAATCGACCAACCTTTAGAAAGCGTTTATATTGTAGATATATCTGTCCAAATTCAAATTTAACCATGCACGTGAGGATGCAGTGGGCGGGCAGTGGTGTGTGTTCACTCACACAGCTGTGCTAACCGCAAGACTTGCTGGGAAGTGCCTAAATCATCCTCTGGGTGTCGGTATGAGCCCTAATAAAAGATCAATGTATTACCATGATTACTCTGAAGAAATAAACTGTATTATTAAAGCAAAATAATCAAAACTAAAAGATATGAACTGAAGGCTCGCTTTGATCATGTTCAGAGGTGAATAGTGGTTCTTGGGAAGGGCTTTAAATGTTAAGTGAGATTATTGCGAGTCACGCGTCACGCGGCGTGAATAACAAAATCAAATCGGAAAAAAAAACACGGATAGGACATGACCATCGTGGAAACTAATTGACGCGAATCCAAAATGTTCCCCATTCCAGAGCGCACATTTGGTACATCGATTTGCTTGTTGCAAGAAAAGGCTAATTTAGTTTCTCGGTCTGTAAACGGGTTGGTGTCATTTTTTACATGTTCAGTCTTACTCAAATGTTACTATTGTGCATGACAATGATTTGGAGGGAAGTATAGACGAATATTGTAACCTTTTGTTTTCTCGAGACCTTGTAATTATTGTCTGTGCGGAGTAATATTTTGTTGAATTTAATGTAAAATATGATACTAACTCGCTGTTTTACTCCTAATAACCTATTGCTATGGTAGTTAATCCTGTTACATCATCACTTCTAGAGAAAGACAATAGAGGTTTTAACCTTAAAAGAACCTTGTATTGGGTAGGGATATAAAACGATAGCACTACCATCAGGGTTCGAGACCACAACCCTCTGATTATGTGTCCGAGTCCGTACAGCTAGACCCCGTACCCTCAGTAACACCAAACATTACTGAACATAGTCCGGCGTAGTATGCGGTATGGAATTAATGTCGAAATTGATCAGTGGCATATACGCAGCAAAGCTGGGCCAAGGTAATGTACTCTTAAACCAATGGCAAACATTTATTTGGTCTGTCAACATAACAATGTTGGTCATTGGTAATTTGTCAGTAAATATTGGTCAAAGCTGTCACATTGATCTCTGGTTAATGAGAGGTATTGATGAAAAGGTATAGTATAGTATAGTATAGTATAGTATAGTATAGTATAGTATAGTATAGTATAGTATAGTATAGTATATTATAGTATAGTATAGTACGCGTCAAATCTAGTCATCCTTCCGATGTCTGTATTAGAGAACTGAATATGATTATTGTCGCAGCAAAGACATATTCTATGTTTCGACATGTCGACATATTTTGTTAATAAAGATAAATGTATGAAGTCAAGTCAATTTTGTTTAGATTTCATATTTGCTGTGACAAAATGTGCATAAATAAAGTAGCAACAAAGCACATAAATAACGCATTGTAACGTGCTGCAATAAAATATAGTAGCAGCATTGATGACGACCTTGATATGAAAACTCCTCAATATAACCTTTATTAATGGGACATTGTTTTTAACAATGGCATTAAATATATTTGTAATTTATTTTAAATTTAACAAACTTTGCAGGGGCTTTCCATATGTTTAAGTCATTTGATTGTAATCTTACGGGTTATTGAACGCTTCACGCCGTAATAGGTTTTTGATGGTCACGTGATCATTGTAAAGCATTAACGCTGAATAACAATAAGAAGAAATAAGTGCCATAAGAAGTGCGGACAATGACCGGGAATAGAGCGTTTGGCGTCCTTCACATTTTAGACACTTGGAAGTAATATGACATTATTAATATGCTAGATTTAATTTGCGCTTTAAAATCAAGGATGTTTCTACACTGCGCCTTCAGCCGGTTACCTATTTAAAGCACGACCCGCTATAGGGTAAAATCTCAACATACATGCATTTACACATAATCTTTTAACAAGTTCAGCTCATGGCTGTCATGTCAAACATAATTATGCTACAAGGAATTCTGGTCAAATTGAAATTAAGGTCACGATGTACAACATAAATATTGTTTTCTTTCACGGCGTTACATTTAGCTTGTCGAGAAAGCTCTGCATAAAAAATAAAAAGTTACAGCTCGTGGACAAGAAGATAAAGTTTGGATCTTTTAATTGCCCTTGTTGCACCTCCATATTGATCGTTATTGAGTTCTATGTACTAGACCACTCGTAATGCAACACGCAGATGCTTTCCCTTTTATAGATACCTTTCACTAAGGCTTCATTCTTCTATGAACTGAAAAAAATACGACAAACCTTGTTCGCACGCGATTGGTTATCGATTTCGCCTTCACCGCATACAGGTGCGCAACAAGGGTTGCTTCATTTAAAAATTGGCCGCGAAAACCCCGCTAGTGTGTGCATACTTGAGGCATAGTTGAAATTGAACGAGGATGATCTGAAGGATTTGTAGGCACGGGGAACATCGAGTTGCTTGTGCATAATGTATCGCAATCATTGGAGAAAAGAGTGTTAGTCGATGAAGTTTGGAATTAAATCAAAATACTGGACTTACTATTTTTAGCAAAGCTACGTTGCTTGTGATACCATCACACTTCATCAGGCAACTGACCCGCTGGACTGGTCATGTAACAGACGACTAGGGATGAGCTTGATGGCTCTGTCCCATGCGTGAGATAGGTTGTATCGTAGGCCTCCCCTTTTATTGAGTGATGGTGATTCTACTCTCTCCCAAATAGCCTCTTTGATGCCTCGGCGGTGCCACTGTTCCTCCCTGTCTAAAATGGTAGCATCCTCGATGTTTATCGAATGACCACTTTCTTTGAGATGTACGTACACAGCGGAGTTTTGGGCTTCGTTGGTGCTCGGCCGCCTATGTTGTCACATGACCAGTCTAGCGGGTCAGTTGCCTGATGAAGTGTGATGGTATCACACGCAACGTAGCTTTGCTAAAAATAGTAAGTCCAGTATTTTGATTTAATTCCAAACTTCATATACTACAACTGGATGACTGAAAACATTCATCAAAGTGTTAGTCGATGTTTCATAAGGGGTAGCAAGTAGACCCTTAAGGTACATAATAATGGATGAGTTCGACTAAAAGTACGCTAGAGAGCTACCCACGTCTTTCGTTACCCTTGTTTAGTATCTAAATTGTTTATGTCAAAACGACAAATTCACCTTTCCTTTTGGATTCATCTTACGAGAAAGCACTTTTCATATACTTTTTAGTATTTAAATTGTTTATGTCAAAACAGCAAATTCACCTTTCCTTTAGGTTTTCTTTGTTGCGCTATTCCAGTTGAAATGAACACACCACCTATGGAAAATACGACCTTCACCTCCCACACCGGGGATGTAGATTTCAAATGAAGTCACCCATTCAGGTAACCTCATTTGAAATTCACACTTAGCACGGAAATTATCGGCCTCTTTAAAACTTTTGTTAAATGTCCGGAGTAGAATGTTAGTATGCCCTCACCTTCGACATCCAGTTGGTCAAGTGACATTTGTGCCACCGGCCATTGGTCCCAGCGACCAAATGACCTCATTGTAATATGTAATGCATTTTAGCATTTTAAAGGTATTTGGTTGCACACTGGAGGTTGTAAGCAATGCATAAGTGCAAGTGGTGTCACTGTGCTATATAATTTGTGGAAAGAGCAGTATTTTTTAAATGTCCGGACTCGAGTCGAATGTTAGTATATCCTTACCTAACCCAATGTTACCTAACCTAACCCAGTATGCTTAGGTGGACATGTGCAATATCATGTAACTTGTATGTATCCAGCTTTTATTGACATATATGAGTACGACATACACCCTTAATTACTATTCACCTTTATTAAAATGCATTAAAGATGCATTGATGCACCTAACAATGAAGTCAGGTTACAGATCAACTCACATAAGCCCGTTTTCGTTTCTGAATAATAGACTGCAGAAACTGAAAAGATTTTTAAAAAAAGACCCTTAACAAATGCTGCGCAGTGGTTAAGAGAATTATTTTACTCTTTTTTATCTTTAAGTATCAGATATTGTTTCTCGCGAAGATATCCTAAACATGCTAACAGGTGATAGGTTGACACAAACACTTTCGATTGGCGTAAGAGGAGAAGTCTGGCTAATCAATAAATGATTTTCTTATCGCTATTCATTATCGTAAACTTCTCCGCCAAACTTTGGTACCAGTATCTCCATATGTGCTCAAACTTGCTACGCACCATCACATACATTTCATCTACAAAATATTTCGGTAAAATATATTGACAATGAAACCTGTCTCCTATCGACTACTGTAATGTGTTCCTGTCTTCAATTTACATTTCATATGTTTTACGTCTGCGATGTCTTCAAAATTGGAATGTTCGTCTCGGCTTCAATGTATCACGCAAACACAATCCAAAACCATTAATGTCATATTTTCATTGGGTCCCTTCAGAGAATTCAAACTGCTCCTGTAATGTTTTCAAGACTGAGCAATTTATCACCAGATTATTTAAATGAGTGTCTTCTTTTGTACATACAAAATCGTACTGTAAGATCGAAAAATGACTGTATTAGCTAGGAAATACCCAGTACTTAACTTCAACCTTCAGGTGATATAACTTTTACAGTCGCTGTTTCAAAAGAATCGAATAAGATGCCTGTAAATATATAAAAAGATAATCTTTAAGAAATTTGTATTTCCATGTTAATCATGATTGTGTTGATATTGTTGTTTATATTCGCCGTAGAAGTGATGATATAACAGAATTGACTACCATAGCAGTAGGTTTAAATAATTTTTGAATATATTGCCCTGCCCTACTAGCAGGTTGCACTCATCACCTGTGTATGTCTGAAATCATAGATTGAAAACAATACCGCTCTTTTCAAAGCTACTAATCTTACAGGTGCGAGTGATCAGCATGATATGAATATTCTATAGAACAAGGTCTTTATTCCTGTTCTTTTACATATAAGGTTCAATACAGAGGTACCGCGTGAACGTACTAGTGCAGTGCAATATATTTAAAAAAATTGTTTAAACCTATTACTATGATAGTATACATGGGGGATTTGCCATTTGGTCTAATGCCATTTGGTCGTATATCCATTTCGTCTACATCCATTTCGTCTAAACCCATTTGGTCTATATCCATTACGTCCAATAATCATTTGGTTCTTTAACCATATGGTCCGATAACCATTTCGTCCGATAACCATTTAGTCTAATAACCAATAAGTCTAAAACCATTTAGTCTAACAACCATTTAGTCTAATACCCATTTGGTCTATAACCAATAGGTCTAATAGCCATTTGGTCTAATACTCATTTGGTCTACAAACCATTTAGTCTTAGCAAGCATTTAGTTTATTAATAAATAGACGAAATGGCATTAGACTAACTGGTTATTAGACCATACGAGTATTAGACCTAACGGTTATTAGACCAAATGGGTATTAGACCAAATGGTTATTAAAGAAATATTAGACCAAATGGTTATTAGACTATATGGTTAGTAGACATACCGGTTATTAGACCAAACAGTATTAGACTAAATGGACTTTAGACTATATGATTATTAGACTACGCGGCAATTAGCATTTCTGGTAATAGACCAATTGAATATAGACTAAACGGGAATTAGACGAATTGGTATTAGACCAAATGGCAATAGACCGTATACATGTATTTTATATATGTGTGATTCGTCTATACGGAATAAATGTTTCTTACTCAGTGATTTGACTCGATGTTTCCTCGCTTCTTGATAGGTCGAGATTCTTCATAATTGTAGCCTACTCTGTTTTACTGAACGAGAACCGAACTTGAGAACTATGGACTGCTGAATGCACCAACGTTCCGATTACTTTCCTACACCTAGCTGACACTTCTGAATTAATAAATAATAATAATAATAATAATAATAATAATAATAATAATAATAATAATAATAATAATAATAATAATAATAATAATAATAATAATAATAATAATAAATAATAATAATAATAATAATAATCAGGCTGGTGGGCCTAACATGATATGAAAGTATCATTAATAGCAAGATACATAACGAGAATAAATACAAAAGCTCCATAGAACACAAATATACAGGGCAAACACATGATTAGGCCCATGAAAGTCAATTCTGAGTTTATCGTCACTTTTTTTTCCCAAGTTGGTGAGGTGACTTTTTCATTTTTCATTATTTCATCAGATTTCATTATTGACCTAAAATGCGTGTTGATTTAAAACCAAACTCATACATGTGATTTATAAGCATGTTTTTTATATACGGACTAGAAAAGTTAGAAAAGAGCCTGGTTTTGCTTCCAAGTTATGAATATATGTTTTACAAACAAAAATATATGTTTCCAATATTATTGCTAAAACTGGTGAAAACACTGATACCTTGAAAATAATGAATTATTTTGGCATTTTTGAACATTTGACGCGGGTTTTTTGGTTTCCACAAAGTGACGCGGGCGGGGGACGATAAACTCGGAATCGACTTTCACGCGCCTTAAGGTGGCTGTGTACTCTCAGACATGCATGTAGTAAAAGTGCAATAACTTTGTAATTATTCGCGCAAAACATATAATAGTATACATTTTTATGAAGGCAAGACATCAATAAATCTTAATATAAATACAGATTTGGGGTAAAAACAACAATTTTGAAGAAAATCACAAAAAAGTGAGTTTTTGGCAATATTTGTTAGGTACATCATAACAAAAAACACTCTTTCCAAAATATTTTATTTTGTTTTTTAGCTCAATCTTGAGGCTCCATTCCAAAAACGGTTTTTTTATTTTTTTGATATTGGCCTTATTTTTTGAGATATTGACCATATAAGGCATCAAAATGAACTTTTTAAAATTCAAAAACGCCTATTTGCACAAAATGATGCCCAAAATCGGAAATAGACCAAAATATAAAAAATGAGAAAACCGTTTCTTGAGTCGATCATGCTTTTTACGATGATCATATTTGCTTACCTATAGATGCTGTATTTATTGAGTTATCGTGTACCTAAATCGTCATTTTACCGAGAAAATGAACATTGAAATAAAGGCCGTTGAAGTTTAAAGTGGTCACATTTTGCACTTTCATCGAATCTCACAGGAGAATGCGACAGTTTTCGTTTTTGTAACTTATATTACGTCAACATCGGGTAAATCCACAGCCCCTTGAGAAGTTTGAGCGAAATCCATTCATAACTTGATATTTAAATCGGGGGAAAGAACTTGAAAAAAACCACATTTTATCAGCTAAAACGGAGCCATTTGACCACTAGGTTTTTGTGAAATCAGTGCTTCCGTGGTGTTTCCATAAGATGCGCCTCGCATGCAGATAAGCGTCGCGTATGCGTCGCGTATTTGTGCGTTAACAAATTGCGCGATACGTAACGCGATGAGTTGTTGCGCGCGTGTACCTTGCTGGTACAACAAAGATTTTCTTTCCTTTTCAATTTCAAACACGAGTGGAATAGTGAAATAAAATCCTTAAAATATTGCAGTTGGAGTTTACAAATCTGGATTTTCATTCCTTGTATTTATAAAAACATAACAAGGTACAAACATATCATAAAAACTCAATTTATCAGCTGAAACAATGGCTAGAGTACACAGCCGCGTTAAAGGCGGTGGTATCAATAAATAGGTCAAGATGCTGTATGTTAGATCTATAATTCGTTGGTGAAAGCACAGGCGGCGGATCTAGTCAGACGTACTTACACATCCCACTCAGACAAATCCCACTTAGACACTACATAATCTCTCTTTGTTATTAATTATTGCTATTGCTGGAACATATATTGACTTTAAGGCTCAAAGCTCTCCGGTAGCAAGAAAGTTGAAATCTTACTAGAGTTCTCCGCGTTCCCATCCATACCCCCCATACACATATAGATTGCTGAACAAGATTGCATACCTTGGCCATGGTCGAAACATATTAAGATCACGTTAGGTTAGGGATTAAATCAAAACTCGACCGGCGGTCGACCGCCGTTTCCGGGTGGTTCCGTCCGGTTGGAGCCAGTTTCTATTGTTCTAAACAATGGAATGCGGTTCAACCGCCGGTAACCGCTGCTCCACCGGGGTTTTTGATTTCATCTCTTAAATCTACAATAAAATAGGGATTACCAAATATTTTAATGCTGTTTATGTTCCCTCTTGTGGGAAAAATCAAACTTTTAAAGGTTAATAAAGGATTTTTCTGTGAAAAGGATTCAATAGATTATTGATGGTACATAGAGCATGCATGCCTGACAATTGCTGTATTTACACGAGTTTAAGATGCCATTCAGTGTTAGGAGGCAACTTGACCCATGGAAGCTGTGCATCCGACACCAATGTTGGAAATGTCACGAAACCGCTGAACAAACTATGAACTGGTCGATAGGGACACATGTGGGAATGACAGTGGAAAAAAGTGCTCAAAAACGTATAAACATTCTGTATCTCTCAACACTTTTTTCGTTGGGGAAAACAAAACAATGTAAAGTGGGGTCTGAGTTGGCGCAAAATGGTTATGAACATCGAGAAAAGCATACTCTTGGGATGGCAAACGTGCGCTGGGTGTTGCTTGGCAAGAGTAAACTATGTGTTTTTGATTTTCAACGCTCACTGCACTCTTAGGATGGTTTGTTCCAGTCTTTTCTGATATTTAAACTTGCAGGAATTCACAAAGGAAGCCACAAATCATGTTGTCACTGCCCATCAGACATTGTAATGGAGTAATCAACGAACAAAACAGACTTGAATGCCTATTCCGGATATTTTCATTGAATAAAAACAGCCTAGCATAGCGTGATGATTTTTCGCGTACACTGCGCGATGTGCGTGGGCGACTGTCCGTGCATACGTGGAAGTGAATTCAACCATGGCAACTCACTCGTGATTGGTTAGTATTTTAAAAGATATGACCTTGTGAAAAGTTATAAGTTTCTTTTTTAGCTTAGTGTAATTTCTGTTTCCGTACCATTTTCTGTATCTTATTCATTCTCACTCACACGTGTTATTGTGCACGGCAAGAGTTTGAAAGGAAGTGACCTTAGCGCAAGAAGACCGTAAGTCCACTTGGCCCCTTAACATGTGTACACTAAAGTTACGTATAGTTTCTTAGGGTTTTATAATGCTTAATACATGTTCCCGGGTAAAAACATCATGAAAGGTTGTGAAAGATTTGTTGTGGCCCCTGAACATGTATAAAACATTACCAAACTATACGAAACTATACGCAACTTTAATGTATACATGTTGAGTGGCAAATGGACTTACGGTCTTCTTGCGCTCAGCTCAAGTAGATTAGATGAATATTGTAACTTTTTGTTTCCTGAAGGAAGTGTTGAAACAATTTTCCTTGTGGAGCAATATTGTAATGACTTAATCTAGAGTAACGGGTATAACACGAAAATAATTCTTCGCTCATGTATGTGAATTGTGATTTCATTTATATTTTATAACTGTTATTCTAAGATATTTTCTTCTTTTATCTGGAGATGAAACAGTGAGCATAAAGACAGATACATTCTGGCTTTAATCTTTTTAGTGACCCAAGTTATTGTTTCTGCACGATTCTATTTTCTATACCTAATTTCATTAATACTTAATGGTCGCTCAACGTGTGATTGCGGGAAAAATCCGACTCATTCCACATATGAAACGCTGAAAACGTGTTCGCATATGACAACAGTCACCTTTAATTGCAATTGTCAGTTCAAGCCGGCGAGAACATATAGGTAATCCCACGTCAGTCACACTGTCACAATAAGCAAAATATACAAGATTTTACGCAGATCACGTTCAGGACCTTTTTAACGTTGACCCTACACATAGAACAGACTCCAAATAAATCATGATTGCGGAAATGGTTGGCAGAATATTTAAATGACTTGCAATAGTACACGGCCTGTTTCTGTTCGCTTAACCTATAAAATCACGGAATAATTATATGATGTGATCTAGGCGAATAAATAACTTGTCGGTACAAGCGATTTGTATATCATACTGCAGTTACTGTCCGTTTTCCTATACACTATACACAGTGCTCTCACCATTGACGCGCGACCTTTACAAATAGTGTATGTTAGAAGTTTATTGCATTTGCCTAGTTAACATCACTGTGTGAAAAATAACCGGCCAATATTTAAAGTATTCTCCACACTTCTAGCAAAATATATTTCTCTAACATGACCTAAAATTACAGCTAGGTTAGATGTTCAGAAATAGTCGCACTTTCGTAAAATATGAGTGAGGGCAAGGCATAGCTAGCTCATAGCTAGCCAACTCCCCGTGTTAATGGAATGGAGATTTGACCGAAAATATTGAGCTATATTGGTAACGGACCGCTCAGTTCTGAAGGATGCCACAAAAAAACGGTACAAGCTACATTTAAAGTATTCTATGAAATTCTAGAAAATATAGTTTTGTAACATGTCCTAAATTTTAGCTAATTTAGGTGTTTGGAAATAGTCGCACTTTTGTGTTTTAGGAAGGATATGTAAACGACAGATAACACCAAAATATGAAGAAATTATTTCCAAACCGTGTTAAGTCAACAATCATTATGTTGCTCATTTTCAAGAATGCTGGTTAACAAAAAGCAGACCATTGTCTCATTTCGTGAATAAAGGTCCACATACCATTGTTTCCTTGCGTTTCCTTTATAATCGGTTATCCAACTGAAGCTGTATTATACCAGCTCATTGCGATACCGCACATATAAAACAGACACATGTGCACAACCAGAGAAGATCCGATTTAATCAGTTGAGCTGTTTCAATGAGTGTTATCTTGGTTTAATAGCTTTTAATGGGGTTTAAGTCCTGCAAAGGTCGAGGTGAATTCTACTGTAGACATGACTGCATCATGTATGACCGAAGAAAATGTTCAACTTCTTGTATTATTTCATTGACGCGTGAAACATGGGAATCTAATTCATTTATCTGGAGTTTTTAACATTGAATTTCTTCACTCACTCGTTCACTCTGGTAAACCGTTGTGGCGATGTGATTTGCATCGGCAATACACAGTTTTTCATTTTCCGGTCTGCTGCTGTTTAATCTTCAACAGCCAGCAGATGAGAGAACTTTTACAGTTAGTACTTTGAAAGAAAGGAATAAGGGATGAAATCGAAACTCGACCGACGGTCCTGTCCAGATGGAGCCGGTTTCTATTGTTCTAAACAATGGAACGCGATTCAACCGCCGGTCGAGTTTTGATTTCATCCCTACGTTACCTGTTAATATCACAAATTCGTCTTCTATTTCTATCTTTAAGAAAGCTATCAAGGCTTATTTAGTTCTGTCTTCATTATGGTTGTATTTATATTGTTGTCTTATTTTAATGTACATGTATTTTAAGTTATAACGCTAAGAAAATGGGACTATTATACTGTTTTGGGTAATCTTTATTTTTGTAGAGGTATTATTAGCAATTGACGTGCTCATAGACTCCACACTATGCAGTTAGGAGGAGCTCAATAATACTTAATTCCGTCACCTATTTCGGACAATAGTTGCGGTCCAATGCCCTTTAACCTTTTCCAAATTCTCCGATATCTCATGGAATCTATTATAGATTTTCTGATTCACAAGTTCAAAATTACTCACTTTTTTTAAGACTTTCGCCATCTCGGCTGATGGCTTCTTCGGGATGACCACTGGGATCCATCTTTCCCGCGGGATTGGCCGCTACTTCCGACGATTTTCGTATCCCTCGGTTGCTTGGTTCTTCTTAGAGGATCGTACACACAGTCTAGAGGGTAACTACCAATGTCCCGATTGACTTTTTTGTCCCAAGCCTTCTAATCCAGATTGCTTCTCTGATCAATCTTGGGGGAAAGGATTCCAATAAATTATTGATGGTACAAATGCACATAGAGTATGCATGCCTGACAATCGCTGTGTTTACACGAATTTAAGGAGTAATTTGGTGTTAGCTAGTAACTTGACCCATGGAAGCTGTGCATCCGACACCAATGTTGAAATGTCACGAAACCTCTGAACAAACTACGAACTGGTCGATAGCGACACATCTGGGAATAAAAGAGTAGAGAAGTGCTCAAAACGTGTAAACATTCTGTCTCTAAGACTCTCTCAACTTTTTCATGGGAAAAACAAAACATTGTAAGTGGGGTCTGAGCTGGCACAAAATGGTTATGAACGTCGATAAAGACGCACTCTAGGGACAGCAAACGTGCTCTGGGTGTTGCTCTGCACGAGTAACGCGTATCGACTCTGTTCTTGGCTTTCGACGCTCTCTACTCTCGTGGGTTGGTTTGTTCTCTTCTGATGTTCACACTTGCAGGAATTCACAAGTGGATCTACAAATCATGTTTGTCACTACCGATTAGATATGGTAATTAAGTAATCAAAGGACAAAACACAATTGGAAGAGTACAGGGATAGGCTAATTTAGTTTCTCGGTCTATAAACTGATTGATGTTATTTTCTGTATGTTCAGTCTTACTCAAAAGTTACTATTGTGCATGACAATGATTTGGAGGGCAGTATAATGACCAATATTGTAACCTGTTGTTTTCTCGAGGCGTTGTAATAATTGCCCGCGCGGAGTAATATTTTGTTGAATTTAATGTAAAGTATGATACTAACTCGCTGTTTCACTCCTAATAACGTAAATGACGAAATATAGTATTCGCTTATTTGTGTGAATTGCACTCATCGATGATTCATGAGATATTCTTTTTGTCCTGAACGGCAGAAAACGTTACGTCGTGTTCGTAAGTGACCTCAGTCTCCTTTAATTGTAATTGTCATTTGATCGTATTGAGAACATAGAAGTCCATAGAAGTCTAGGTTAGTCCATGTCAATTACGTTAAAAAAAAATATACAATATTATACCCAGATCACGTTCAGGACCTTTTCAAGGATGAAAAGGCTCCAAATTAATTCTGATTGCGGAAAGGTTTAGTAGAATATTTACATGGTATACAGCAGCCCTCTTTTTGATCGCTTAACCAATACATTCACCGAATGATTAATTATATGACACAATCTAAGCAACTGAGAAACTTTTAGCAACAAAACATTTTTGTAGATATGATCAAAGAAAGTATCAAACTTCTTTTATTATTATTTGCTTGCAACATGAAACGTATCAATATAATTTTTCGCTAGCATTTTCAACATTTAATTTATCGCCTAAGAATTCAATGGAATCATATTATTTGAGAAATTATTTAGCGAAATAATTGACTATACATCTTGTCAACTGGAGATTGGTAGTGACACCAATTATGCCGCATTTATTGCCGCATTGTGCCGCATTTACAAGGCTTTGCAAAATAAGTTTACGACAAGAGTTACAAATGGGTCATGAAAAAACTTGCTTTATATGTATATTTGATATGTGGAAACGAGAAATGAATTTTAGTAATTACTATCTTCGTGACATACTGCATACTGCAAAGTTGAATCGGGAAAAATTTACTCTTTTAGTAACAAAAACCGCACATTAACGAGACTCATAATTTGCGGCAAAGTTAGATCACAGAGAAATGCACTCTATAACAATGAGAAAAATCACGATTGCTCTATGAGCAAAATTCATGTTAAGCAGTATAATGATGAATCAGAGAAAATGTACTACTTCACTAATGACAAATGCATGCATCATTGATCAGAATCATGATACACGGCAATGGTGGGATGGGGAGATCTTACTCTGTTCAACATTACTCAAAATAGTCAGGCTCTGCGGCATGGCATGATGACATAGAGTTTGGAATTGATCAGTGGCATCCTACGCGGCAAATGGTAATGTACTCTTAAACCAATGCCAAACATTCATTTGGTCTGCAATCATAACAATGTCGGTCATTGGAAATTTGTCAGTAACTTCCAGTTCCTTAGTCATATATTGGTCATTGGTCAAAGCTGTCAAGCTGATCTACTGGTTAATAAGAGGTATTGATGAAAGGTGTTATATCAAATACGAATTGAAGCTTGTTGTCCATCCATCGATTTCTGTAAAAGAGTATTGACTATGTGTATTGTAGCAAAGCAGTAAAGGCCGATTCTGTGAGTCAATAATGTCAAAATTGAACTCTGTACCACTTCACTCATGACAAATGTTATACATCAAAATCATGATACATGGCAATACCGAGCTATGCTGTGACGGGAAAATATACCCTCTTACAGTCCGCAAAAGTATTAGGTACCAGTTATATTTTTACCCTGTATATTCTAACCAAAGGCAGATGTGTCATAATTAGAAACAGCATCCAATAGATGCATCTTTTTGCTCAGATTTGAAACCTCATTCGTTAATATCGGTCTAGAAATAAAGACACAATGATCAAACAAAAACCAAGGAAGATGCAAATTCAAAAGTTGCAGTTTTGCCCTATTCGCCGTAGAAGAGATGATGTATTAACTACCATAGCAATACGAGGGACGGTCAATAAGTTCGTAGAACAAGGTACTTGAAAGATTACTAGCCAAATTCTTTCTATCTCTCTTGAGCATGATCACTACACACCTTAATGTACCCGTCGCAATTTTTCTTGAAACCTTCTATGTCAACAAAATGGAAGTCTTCCGATAGCTCCTTGAGCCACTCTTCAGTGAAGGCTCACCAGCATTAATCACCAGCAAACCTGATATTATGACGGTAGTACTTAAAATTCTAAAATAGCTTTCAGTAACTGGACCACAATATGGTTACTTTAATTAACTGACCCCTCTGTCCTGAATGGCAGCTTGACAAACTAAGAATAGCGTACAGGACACAATCCCTAAATAGCCACATTCCTACCATCAACCTTCTTCACATGATAGCTTGCCTCAATTTTGCTATCAAAATTGTATGATATATGCCTATGAATGTACTTTCATTTGGCAAATGATCTGTCATCAAGACTATCCCTGGATCTCAGAAACAGCGATGAAGACCTTGCACTACGGTGACCGAATGATGATCTTCTTAGGGGTGTGAGATCCAGGTGCTTCCACTAAATTCACTCATAATTCCAGTGATTAATGTATGTCTTATCAAATTTAATCACATAGAGATTAAACTTGCCTTGGCCTTCATTCTAAGTGTATGGAAGGTGTGGACCTGAATATGTCAACTGGTATCAATTTTGTACATGAAGATTCCGGGGCCCCATCTAGAAGACACCCTGGAATACCCAAATGTTAATGGATTAATATTGAAAATACATTCATCAGAGTTATCATACTTTGTGGCTATCTTATCTTTCTTATTTGGCACTTTATTTATTATCAATGCCATTGTACCAGCATGTATATCAATTAGTGGTGATGTCAGCAAGTCTTTTGGACCTTGGATGAACCATTTCGTTGCTGTTGAATACCAAGGACTTCATTACCATTTACAACAACTCTACATTGTTAAAATTTATTTGAGTTTTCACCACCGTCGGGAGAAATTTCCATGATGACCCTGTATTCACTTCTGGTAGTACCTGTGAATTCATGGAGATAGGCTTCCTCTGAAGAGTGTCCTGCCCATATACAGTGGTGCAAAAATATAATATCTTTGCAGTAATGTTTTGAAGGAACATGCTTTCAAATGAGACCAAATTCAATACCGTTCGACAAAGTAGCATACAGAGTTCTACAAACTTTTTGACCGGCCCTCGTATTCAATTTTTGAATATATCGTACGGCACTAGTTCGTTCACGCGGCATCTCTGCATTGAACCATATATGTCAAAGAGCATGGATAAAGACCTGGATCGTAATTCTATAGAATATTCATATCATGCTGATCGCACACACTTGTAAGATTTGTATCTTTGAAAAGAGCGGTATAGTATTCAATCTATGATTGGAAACAAGCACATGCTTGTGATGAGTGCAAGCTGCTTGTAGTGCGATATATTCAAACACATTTGTTATCATATTGCTATGGTAGTTAATCCTGTTACATCGGCGAAGTGATTTGTCCACAAAGCGTTCTCAAAGAAGAGAACTGTCGCCGTGCTTCCATTGATTAGCACATTAAAACTAGCGCGTGGATTAGAACATGAAAGTGTAACTTTTGATTTCGTTACTTCCTTGGGTTTTAGATTATCGTTTCTTTAATTCTCCACCAATTTCAACAACGAGGTCTTAAATTAGAGCTAAAGAGTACAGATACTGGATGCTTGTTTTAATTTTGACATATTTATCTTTGTTTATGATATACGGGGGTGAACATAGCTGGTACCTTAATTATTTTGCACATTGTAGTTAGGTAAGGTAAAGTCATACCGGAGCAAAGTTTACAGACCGAAGTGCCTATCTTTTTTCCTTTGCATTTGGGCCAGACTTCCCTGATTTATTTTTGTGGTGGGTCGCCACTTCTCCTACATAAGGAGTCTGTTTTACCTTCCCATACAGCACTATTCGCCTTAGAATTGATGATGTAACAGGATTAGCTACCACAGTAAAAGGTTAAAACAATGAATATATCGCCCACTCTTTTGTGATACTAATGATAATCTTACAGGTGCGATTGATTAAAATGATATGAATATTCTATATAATTACAATCAAGGTCTTTCTCCTTGTTCTTTGACATATATGGTTCAATGCAGAGGTACTGCGTGAACGTACTAGTACAGTGCAATATATTTAAAAATTGATTTAATCTATTCCTATGGTTACTGGTAGTTAGTCCTGGTACATCATCACTTCCACGGCGAATATTATACCGGTACACTACCCATTATATATCTCTGTAGAGAGAGACAATGCAGATTTTAAAAGAGGTTTGTATCAGGTAGGGATAACACGATAGCACTATCATCAGGGTTCGAGACCACAACTCTCTGCCAGAGTCCGTTCATCTAGGCTACATGCCCTCTTTTACACCAAAATTACTGAACATAGTCCGGCTATGCGGTATGGCATTAAGGTCGAAATTGATCAGTAGCATATACGCGGCAAAGCTGGGATAATGTACTCTTAAACCAATGCCAACTATTTATTTTGTCTGTCATCATAACAATGTTGGTCATTTGTAATTTGACAGTAAATATTTTTCAAAGCTGTCAAATTGATCTCTGGTTAATCAGAGGTATTGATGAAAAAGGTTGTATAGTACGCCTTAAATCTAGCCATCCTTCCGATTTCTGTATTAGAGATATAAATATATATATAATAATAAATAAATTATTGTCGCGGCAAAGATATATTTTATTTTTCTATAATTATGTCAACATATTTTGTTAATAAAGATAAATGTATGAAGTCAATCCAATATCGTTTGGATTTCACATTTACAGCCAGTTACTATAGAAAATGCTGTGACAAAATACATGTGCATTAAATAAAGTAGCAGCAACGCGTAAAAATAACGCATTGTAACGTACTGCAATAAAATATAGTAGCAGCATTCATGACGACCTTGATATGAAAACTCCTCAATATAACCTTTATTAATGTGGCATTGTTTTTAACAATGGCATTAAATTTATTTTAAATTTAACAAACTTTGCAGGGGCTTTCCGTATGTTTAAGTCATTTGATTGTAATCTTAAGGGTTATTGAACGCTTCATGCCGTAATAGGTTTTTGATGATCACGTGATTATTGTAAAGCATTAACACTGAATAACAATAAGAAGAAATAAATGTCATAAGAAGGAAAAAAATAAATTAGCTGCGGACAATGACCGGAAATAGAGCGTTTGGCGTCCTTCACATTTCAGACACTTGGAAGTAATATGACATTATTAATATGCTAGATTTAATTTGCGCTTTAAAATCAAGGATGTTTCCACACTGCGCCTTCAGTCGGTTACCTATTTAAAGTACAACCCGCTATAGAGTAGAATCTCAACATGCATGCATTTACACATAATCTCTTAAAAAGTTCAGCTCATGGCTGTCATGTCAAACATATGCTAGAAGGAAATATGGTCAAATTGAAATTAAGGTCACGATGTACAACATAAATATTGTTTTCTTTCACGGCGTTACATTTAGCTTGTCGAGAAAGCTCTGCATAAAATATACAAAGTTACAGGTCGTGGACAAGAAGATAAAGTTTGGATCTTTTAATTGCCCTTGTTGCACCTCCATGTTGATCGTTATTGAGTTCTGTAGACAAGACCACTCGTAATGCAACACGCAGATGCTTTCCCTCTTATAGATACCTTTCACTAAGGCTTCATTCTTCTATGAACTGAAAAAATACGACAAACCTAGTTCGCACGCGATTGGTTATCGATTTCGCCTTCACAGCATACAGGTGTGCAACAAGGGCTGCTTCACTTAAAAATTGGCCGCGAAAAACCCGTTAGTGTGTGCATACTTGAGGCATAGTTGAAATTGAACGAGGATGATCTGAAGGATTTGTATTCACGGGGAACATTGAATTGCTTGTGCATAATATATCGCAATCATTGGTGAAAAAAGTGTTAGTCGATGTTTCATAAGGGGCAGCAAGTAGACCCTTAAGGTACAGTTGGAAAAGTACATAGTAATGGATGGGTTCGACTAACAGTACCGTCGCTAGCAAGCTACTCATGTTTTTCGTTGGTATTTAAATTGTTGATACATTTGAACAACTTTCATTTTAGATTCATCTTACGTTTGATCAACAAGTATGTCTACTGTTTTTATACGGGTGACTGTCAGTAAACTCCCATTTGGTTTGTTTAGTTACAATCTTTGTATTTCAAAATCACAAATTGTCATCAATTTTTAAATTGAATCTCGGCCACTTTAATTGAGGGTTATCTTTGGGATAAGTATGCCTGCGGGGATGAGATTATTATTGCTCATAGAGAACAAGAACATTGACAGTAATACAATTTAAAGGCAACTGTTGGTTAGAGAGTGTAACTCAACTTATTCCATGTATTTAAAATAGTTAAAAAACACATTTCGGAAAACTAGATCATTTTTCACTTATTGTAATATCCAATTATAACATCCAAATCCCAAAAGCAATCTAAATACCTTTACCATACTTGATTAACCCCAATTAAACCCCATTGACCCCTTACACTAAACTCTGTTCACCCACT
This sequence comes from Amphiura filiformis, assembly GCF_039555335.1. Taxonomy (NCBI): domain Eukaryota; kingdom Metazoa; phylum Echinodermata; class Ophiuroidea; order Amphilepidida; family Amphiuridae; genus Amphiura; species Amphiura filiformis. The sequence goes on along the minus strand of NC_092643.1, from coordinate 21,465,749 downwards.
GTTGTACACATCTTTGAAGCGTTAATTTGTACAGTGCATAGTACATGTTTCCTCAAGCAGTGGACAATGTAATAGATGATGTTTTGTCTGAGACGCAAACACAGATGGTTGATCCCTGGTAGTATCCCCATTTGCTCATTGTAATCGTTGACCGATCTGGTGAAAAACGTCTACCATACCACATATTTATCCTAGGAGGCTGCAGGTTTGATGTGCAGGGATATCACAGTTGTGCTAGCCATAAGGCTCTTGCTAGGAAGAGGAACATTGTTGAACAGTGGGTGTTTTTGATATGTCATCTGCCTCATCCTCTTTACCTAATCTGCAACAGCTCTTCGAATATTCTGGAGGAAATGCCAGCTAATATGTACACGCTGTTCATTTCGTAGATCTCAGGCAGCGAGTGAAGATCCTACAATTGGTGCTGAGTATTGAGTCAATCATCTTGGTATGGAGAGATCTTCCCAAGCAGCACAAGTATACTGCATCAGATAAGAGAAGCTGAGAGCTTAGGTAGTGATTCGTACTGTTGCTGGACCTACCTGATGTCGGTAACTTTGCCGAGGATGTTGTTTCGGGTTTCTGGTGCTCACTTTAGTTCTTGACCCAACACATATGTCAAAATAAGAATAAGAAGGAATATGTCAAAATAGGAAACGAGGCAACAAAAGAAGTGAGGAGAGCAAAGAAAAGCTTTGAGAAGAATCTAGCGGAAGATGTGAAGGTTAATCCCCAGGCGTTCTGGAAGTATGTAAGATCTAAAACTAAGGTGAAAGCTGGAATTAAGGATCTAAAAAAAGATGATGGATATTATGCACAAGCTGATGGTGATAAAGCAGAAGTACTCAACTCCTTCTTTGCTAGTGTTTTTACAGAAGAGGACACAAGGCACATTCCTAAACCAGATAAGATGCACCAAGATGTAAAGTTAGAGAATATCAACATAAAGTGTGAAGATGTCAGGAAGGAGATACTGAAGTTAAAACGGTCAAAGTCACCAGGCCCTGATGGCCTGCATCCAAGGGTCTTGAGAGAAGCATGTGAGGAAATTTCAGAGCCCCTGGCTGTTATTTTCAATAAATCCATGGAGGAAGGTGTCGTCCCAGATAGATGGAAGATAGCAGAGGTAACAGCTATATACAAAAAAAAAGCCCTTCTGATGCTGGTAACTATCGACCTGTCAGTTTGACATCAGTTGTATGCAAGATGCTTGAGTCAATTATCAGAGACCAACTGATGGATTTCATGAAAGAAAATGAAATAATTTGCAATGAACAGCATGGATTTAGGCAAGGAAGATCTTGCGTTACACAGCCATTAGAAATCATGGATATCTGGACCAGGATGCTTGAAGAGGGTGATGGCATTGATGTGGTCTACCTGGATTTCAGAAAGGCCTTCGATTCGGTCCCACACCAACGCTTACTGAGGAAAGTTGAGGCCCATGGTATAGATGACAAACTCGGATAGGAAGCTTCCTGCTTGGAAGAAAGCAACGTGTCTCTGTAAATGGAGTCAAATCTTCGTGGGCAGAGGTGAAAAGTGGTATCCCCCAAGGCAGTGTACTGGGACCGATCTTGTTCATAATTTTCATCAATGATCTCCCTAATGAAATTTCAAGCTTAGTAAGAATGTTTGCGGATGACACTAAGGCCTTATCCAAGTTCACAGTGATGATGATTGTGCCAAGCTGCAGGAGGATTTGGACAAGCTGGGAGATTGGTCGAATAGATGGCAAATATACTTCAACGTAGGGAAGTGTGGAGTGATGCATTATGGCAAGGACAGAGAAGTCCATAGTTATTCCATGAAAGATGGGGATAATAGAAGACCACTGAGAAAGCTGGAGGAAGAAAAGGATCTGGGAGTCCTGTTTGACAGTTCGCTTACCTTCAGAAAGCATGTAGGAGCAGTCACAAATAAAGCAAATCGTATTGTGGGAGTGATGAAGAGAACCTTTGAGTATATGGATATTCCAATGTTCAAAACCCTATACAAGACCATGATTAGACCACATCTGGAATATGCAAATTGTGTATGGAGTCCATTTCTGAAAGGCGATATTAATAAACTGGAGAAGGTTCAGCGCAGAGCAACTAAGTTGATTCCCGAGATCAGAGATCAGCCATACGAAGCACGTCTAAAAAGGCTAAAACTCATTAGCATTCAGAAGACTCAGAGGAGACCTCATCCAAGTATATCGCATTATGAGTGGTCTGACAGACATCCAACCCCATAATCTATTCGATATGGAGAGGAGGACGGTAGGGCTGAGGGGACATAATATTTAAAGATCAATAAAGTGACAAGCAAGGACACGCTTAGAAGAAATTGTTTCACCCTAAGGGTCGTAAATGCTTAGAATCGATTGCCAGCAACCGTAGTGCATGCCAAGTCTACCAACTGCTTTAAAAACGGCATTGACACCTTCTTAGAGAACCATATAGACAAGTATGATTACAGGGGTAGCACCACCCTGGAACAAATTACTTGCAGTACACATTAATTTCTCTCTATTGTAGTCAAGTAATGATGAAATTGGATGGGCGTTATAAGGCTTTATAGCCTTCCAAAAGAGTGCCCGAGACGACAGGTAAACAGGTAAACAGGTAAACATCCAAAGGTCTGAGAAAGGTTTTTTTAAACACAAGTCTCCACATACATAAATGACAGCCAGTGAAAAAATTTCACTGATCATCTAGGATTTGAACCTGGGACCTTCGGATCACCGGATCGATGCTCTGCCAACTGAGCTAATGAGTCAGATGGAGAAGAGCAGTGATGTTATTATCTATAGGCCTTCAGTTCAATACCCGACCTCTATCATCTTCTCATCCAAGAAACTTCCAAGAAAGAGGTTTGGAAATCATTCCGAAATCATAGTCGAGACGGAGAAATAAAGGTCCAAATGTCATTCTTGTGGTTGTAGAAGCGTATTAGGTTAAGTACTCTCTTTTCCTGCTAAGCGAACAAGACTAATAACGAGTGGTTAAAATTGTTCATGCTATTGACCATATTGACCGTAGTGGCAATGATAATGTATTTGTCGCGCTGAACATACATCATTATGCTAAAGCAATATTGTGTGTTACACTCTCTAACCAACAGTTGCCTAAATAGATTTTTATTTTGTTACCAACAAAATGTAAGTTTTTGCCCAGACATCATGGACATGTTTCTTTTTAATTTTGAGCCGAGCGAATTATGTAAAATATGTCAATATGTGTATCATATCATATCGCCGATCTTTTTGGAGCGGAGCTTCACGTAGCTTCGAATAGTGACATATAAAAGACGTATAACTCGTTTAACTAAAGAAGAATAATGATATACGCACAGTTTATATGTCAATGATTCACGCAAGAACAGAGAAATTTCAGTCATTATTATTATCTCGTTTGGTAAACATGGTGCATAAAAACAGGGTTCCACGGATTTTATTATAAAAACATTTTTAAATTTTACTGTTATTAAAGCGCTTCAGGTTTAGTCTTTCATATTATATTTTAGTATACCATTGAGCATCACTATCGTAAAAAAAAAAGAATAGAAATTCAAGAAAAATTAAGTGCGTTGGTGTCAGCAAATCACACATTATTGCTTTGAATTAAGTGGAAACAAAATCCGAATTAAATAAAACAAAGTTTCATCCATCCTATAGTCACCCCTTGTAATCAGGGAGGTAAATAACATGTTAACTGGGTGGTAAATTATTTTGTAAATTATTTTGCCCACCCAGTAAATTCAACTTGCCCACTGCCCAAAAGTGCCCACCCAGTAAATTATTTTACCCACAAAAAATTGGGCACCATATAATAATTATCATAAAACTAGTACTAACGTGTATCTCTTGAAATCAACTTGTATTTTGAAAGTGATGTATCTTTTCTTTATATCTGCCAATTTATTCATGTTTACAACTTCCGAGTACTAGAATTATTATCACACAGTACAAAATGGTATAGGAAACCAAAAAAAAAAAATTATTCTTATGAGCCCATACATTTGGATATTCTTGAATAAGACATGTTTTTCAATCTAAACTAAATGATGAAAGAATACTTGTTATTTTACATTATCATTACTTTTTACACCTTTTGACTGTGATTCTACATGGGTCTTTATTATCTTGTGAGCATTTGGGCCTATGTTATTCAATTTAATTAACAAAATACACATTTTAATTATAGGTAATTATTTTCTTATGTAATTTTTTGGTTCATTACATTTTACACCTATAGTACATTGGTCTTTATTATTTTGTGCAAAATTGGGGCCTATGTTTTAAGAATGATAAGAATTGGCAAAATAAACAAATGGGCTGAAGGTAATTAAAAGTGCGGACATTTTGACTAAATAAAAGAAGGAATTCAGGCATGAGAAGGAATAGTTGCATCTCTGATACCGGAAATTACTGGGAAATACTTGTAAACATTGAAATTACTACATGTAGTAAATACCTAATCCAATACTGGTTTGGCAATATTTTTAAATTAATTTTAGAAATAAAGTATTGTTCATGTTTTTAACACATTTTCATAATATCTTATCAAATAATTTCAATACACTTTAGAAAATGCCACTCGTCCAAAAGAGGTATAATTAAATTTATATTTCATTAATCTGTGAGTGATGTGTGTTTGTGACAGGAAGTCAAAGCATCTACAGAGTAAACGTCAAAACATTATTTCACTGTAATACCAAACAAAAACATCACCCTTCCCATCTAACTTTACTGCTTATTCTCTACCTAGGAGTAATGGTGAGTGATAATTAGTGTAAGATTTGTAAATGTTCAAAGTGAAATATAATACAATATACAATTTTTCTTGAAAGTTGCAACATGAATATGCTAATATCTATATAAAATGCATTTTAGGGGAGGGTAAAGTCCACTTTTTTACATGAAAGCAAACTTCCACGCCAAACCAGGTCTACATTTCCGAAAATCCAAACGCCCAGATGGCATTAATTATTGCTGCCCATCCAGTAAATTATTTTCCCTAATTTGAGGGCAAAAATAAATTAAATTGCCCACCCAGTAAATTATCCTTATTTACCTCCCTGCTTGTAATGTTTGCTTCCTTACTTGACTTTACATCAATGACCGGTAAATGTGCCTCATCTTCTTGTGCTACTGCATCATCGTAAGTTTGGATGTCTTTTGCCTCAAGCGAAAATTATCCGATGATGCTCAACAACATGATTCATTTAGACATTACATACCGGCCGATATGTTGTAGTAACCGCTCTATTCCATGTTTCAATGCCAATTTAATTGAAATTAAATTTAAAATGGATATGAGACATTTTGCAGGAATCATTTGAGTTAAGGAAAAGCAAATATGTATTTGGATTTAATTTCACCATATGGCTTAAGAATTACAATTCATATATCTTCAGTAAACCGGGAAACTTGTGTTTTCCTTATTTTCATTAATCTTCTGAAAATGTATGTACAAATATTTCTTTTGAGATGCAAGTAAGAGATCACTGCCTGATTTTTGTGCTCTGAAATGTCGTCACACAATCGCTGTTTGATGGCATGTAAAACTGGGTCATTTTAAAGAAAAGTTGAACAATGGTGGCGCTAGTTATCTTAAATCTTGTTTGCATCTTTACAAGGGGTAGACACTTGTATAATGGTATTAGAATATCAGAAAAAAGACTTACAATGGCAAAGAAATTTCCAAAAAACTTTGTTTGAAATATTAATAAATTATCACATCAAACAATTGTGCTTTCAGATACAACATGTTGTTGGATCATGGTTGGCATAGCAGGAACCAGGCATTATATGTGCAACTATTTGGAAGTGTTTGTCATTGCACAGCTCTCAATTGTCCAAGCTACAGAAAATGCAACCGGCAACAATGATGGTACTGGCGCGTTGAAACAATTGAAACATTGTGCAACTTTTGAGCAACACAAGCAGTATCGATGCTATTTTTCTCCCATTCTAATTTTAATGATGTTGTTTTACTCAACGTTGGACAATTTCTACCTTTAACCAACGCCCGATTTTCTACATTGAATATTGACTTGGTGGACTGAATAACTTGAAGTAACCCAGCAAACACAAAACGTTTTCGACATCATTCGCCAAAGGTTATAAAAGGTTGTCAGAAAACGTTTAAATGTCGGGTTATATAAAGGGTATATTAAGAGTATAAAACGTATTCATAACCTTAATATAAAAAAATTTGATAATCTACTACAAAGCAAACAAAAATGTTTTATAGAAAACGTTTAAATGTCGGGTTGTATAAAGGGTATAAAAACGTTTTAATAACATTCCAAAAACATTCTTGAAAACTTGATACAAAACATTCTAAACAGAATGTTATTTTGTGGTTGAAAAAATATTTTGCGAAAAATGTTTGCCCAACATATTTTCAATAACGTTTTAAAAACGTTTTCATGACCTTTATATAACCCGACATTTAAATGTTATTAAAAGGTTTTGAAAAAAACATTTTAAGAACATTTCTGTGTTTGCCGGGTTCAAATATTTTGACATAATGTTATTTAAGTATTGACACAATATTTGGCAAAAATGTTTGCAAAAATTAGTTTACAATAATATTTTTGAAAACATTTAAAAATATTGTTGTAGTGTGTTTTCATACAAAACGTTTTAAAACGTTATCATGACCTTTATATAACCCGACATTTTAATGTTATTAAAACGTTTTTACCTAAACCAAAAGCCAAAATATAACTTATTTAAAACGTTTTTAAAACGTTTTTGTGTTTGCTGGGAAGCCACCAAATAACATAGTTGTGGGACCATTCTTTGCCTTTATTGTGGCGAAGAACACATCCCCATGTAAGACCAACCATCAAGCTATCAAAGGAGAGATTTAGTAAAGCCCATAAATGTTTATAGAGACGAATCCAATTTCACGCATTCCTACACCTCAATGGTAGCCATAGCTGCCCAGTAAACACAAAAACGTTTTAAAAACATTTTAAATAAGTTATATTTTGGCTTTTGGTTTAGGTAAAAACGTTTTAATAACATTAAAATGTCGGGTTATATAAAGGTCATGATAACGTTTTAAAACGTTTTGTATGAAAACACACTACAACAATATTTTTAAATGTTTTCAAAAACTGTTATTGTAAACTATTTTTGCAAACATTTTTGCCAAATATTGTGTCAATACTTAATTAACATTATGTTAAAATATTTGAACCCAGCAAACACAGAAATGTTCTTAAACTGGTTTTTTTTTCAAAACCTTTTAATAACATTTAAAATATCGGGTTATATAAAGGTCATGAAAACGTTTTTAAAACGTTATTGAAAATATTTTGGGCAACAATTTTTCGCAAAATATTTTTTCAACCCAAAAATAATATTCTGTTTAGAATGTTTTGTATCAAGTTTTCAAGAATGTTTTTAGAATGTTATTAAAACGTTTTTATACCCTTTATATAACCCGACATTTAAACGTTTTCTGCAAAACATTTTTGTTTGCTGAGCAGTAGATTATCAAAAAATGTTTTTTAAGGTTATGAAAACGTTTAATATACCCTTTATATAACCCGACATTTACACGTTTTCTGACAACCTTTTATAACTTTTTGCGAATGATGTCGAAAACGTTTTGTGTTTGCTGGGTGGGTTCCCCCTTAGGTCTATCCCACCTAAAATGTGAAATGATTTGGACTAGGTGGGGACATCAAACTGCATTTCATCACCCGTGTTACACGTAGACAAAAACACGATGAAAGTTTACAACAAAATACAATTCAACATCGATTTTTAAGCGGATTTAACCCACCCAATAGGGCAGTAACAACACCAGTTTGGTGCAGACGGGACCCAGTAATGGCCGACTGAATTATGACCATCACTTGGCTCGTTGGATTCGTCTATAGCTATTTTTGGTGTTACTTATTGGCACCACAACGAACAGTATAAGAGACGTTAAACGGAAACTCTTTGTTCGAACTTTGAGTTTCACCTTGTAGATATATACATTAGTCCCATTTTATAGCGCATGTTTTAGTATGCATATAGCAACCATTCAAATCTTTTGAACACCTGTCATACATTGACCTTGAAGGTTTAAACTATCAATTTTGCAGGTGTATACACACAACTATATTCTGCTCCGTTTGTTGTATATTAACGTGATGGCACATTTGTAAGCCAAATAAGGCAGACAAATTTTTAGTTGCAAGTAAGAGACAGATCAATATGTATTCAAGGTGGTATGGGAATTCAATTTTTTCCGGACACGTGCGCTTAAAAAAATTGTATTCATGTTTGTCCCTCTTGGCAACATTTCTGCATTGAAATTTTTATGTTCCTTCTTTTTGCTGAAAACATATGTTACCTCTAAACACCCAACACCACTTAACCAATAAGTGAAATAGCTTTCATTTCTTCAGTATTAGATTGGATATCAGACATTTTCAAAGATGCCCAATCTGTCTTTCTCCTTTTTTTTAAATTGATTTTTGCGATTTTTTGACTTTTTGCTACAAAATTCTACTAGAATCCAGCAATTTATAATTATACATCTAGTAAGTTATACGTTACAAGTACCCTATATTACCTTTTGCCGATAAATCTAGAAATTGCACCTGTGTTCATTCCGGGCATATGATCCGGCTCAACTGCCAGATCTGACAATATTCCCTTTACCTGACAATTATCGCCAGATCCAGTATCCATGAGTGATTTGCTGATTTTCTCGGCACGTGTGGTTTAAGGAAGTGGGGATTAAGGTGAGGGTCAGAACCTTGTGTGGTCGTTAATAGGTAGGGATCATTTTTTTCTGTTCAGGGTCTAAAATGAATAAGAGTTATGGAGATGGAAGATGGTAGCAAGAATTAGTGACTATATACAAATATTAAGGAAGTGGGGATTAAGGTGAGGGTCAGAACTTTGTGTGGTCGTTAACAGTTAGCAGCCTGGACAACCGATTCTTTTGTTCTGCAAGACTCACTCAGTCATTTAATGAGGCAATACAAACGATCGAATTTGGTGTTGAAATGAGCTAAATTTTGAGTTACAAATTTTCAATGTAAAATTTATTTTCTCGGCCAAATAAAAAGCAATCATTTTCATTTTTTCAGTAAATGTCAGGTCAAATTGTAGTGCTTGATACTGTATTTTTTTTTCAAATCCTAGTGTTAAACTTAGGCGTGAAATTCAGTCATTTCGTGTAAGATTTTCGATTTTGATAGGCTTAAACTCTGCCCGCGAGCCTTTTTTTGGATTAACCTTTTAGCTTTTCAAAGTAATAAGTTCGCTAATGAAGGATTTTTCCCAACTTTCTAACGCACATCACCGCGAGCGATATATCATAGTTTTGTCAGAATTTCCGTTTTGATTTCATCATTTTTTATTCCCGCCTGAAAAATTTCAAAATCAACGCGTGAAATCTAAAGCTAATACCGGCGTGGGTACAGTGTTGCCAGAACTTCAATATAGCAACGAAATTCCCAGACCTAATAGCGATCCTACTGATCACAGCCGCGTAGCTGGGATTTTTTCCAAGGGGGAGGGGGTAAGCCTGTATGGGGCGGTGGCCCAAATCCACCAAATTTCCCTGCACTTGGGGGGGCGGGGCCCAAATAGACAATGTTTGCCAGGCTTATTGAATATAATCGTATATGGTATTGCATATCGTATGGATTCTCCATCTCTCTTCCTCTCTTCTCCCTCTGTCAGGTTTTTGTTTTTTAACAAAAACCTGTTCAAGCAATTATTTAAAATTGCTTACCTAAAAACAGAATAACTTGGATGTTAATACTTGACGTAGTGTTTCAATTGTGTGACTGGGTATGGTGCCTTTTGTTTGTGTTTGTTTGAAACTGCTTTTGGAAACCCACCGAAAGTCATAGGCCCTAATGAAGCAGTCAAAACAATACCATGTTAAACATGGAAGTTTATAAAAACCTATAAATAACCATAAGGAAAAAAAAAACATTTGTGGCAACAATAAGCCTTGCATTGGAAGTCATGGTTAAAGTGTGTTGAGTACCACCCCAAAGTTTCCCTACATACACCCCCACTACCCACCTCACACACCTCTGCACCCACCCCACCCCATAGGCCTACATGCACATGATATTACATAATAATATATAGCATAGCTATACATTTAGGTATACGCCTACATGTCAAATTAAAAACAAACCCGAACACAAGTCTGAAGGGTGTCATGAAAATGGCAACCCGCGATGGGGGGGGGGGTAGGTCATACAAAATTCACCTGGAGATAGGAGGGACAGAAGATTATAATATATAGACCCACACGATGTGCGTTACAGAGGTGGGAAATATTTCTTTAGCAAACTATATCAGTTTGAGACGCTAATAAACCAATTCCGTATAATAACACGCTAATTTTTCTAGGTTTGGACCGTGGATTTTCCCGTGGACCTCAAGCGTGCGTCTCTTTTAAGAGAAAATACGGACTAACATAGGTAAACAAACAAACAGACAGACAAAATGGTTTTCATAATCATGGAATCCATATAAATTGAAATTGCAGGCTATCACGGGAGAACATTTTTAAAATTCACCTCATTTACCAGAAAAGCCAATTGGGGATTTGGGCTACTAAATCGCTGGTCGGGCAATATGCTTTTCAATGGAAAATTGCCCTGGATGACAACAATGAAAATATCGACTATTTCTGCTGGTTGCTCACGAGATAAAAGTACTAAGTTTGACATTTTCGGAGCATGAAGGGAAAAAGCGTAAAATAAAAACGCAAATTCTGACAAAACTATAATATATAGACCCACACGATGTGCGTTACAGAGGTGGGAAATATCTTTCTTTAGCAAGCTATATTAGTTTGAGACGCTAAAAAAACAATTCCGTAAAAAGCTCGCAGGCGAACTCAAGGCCTATAAAAATCAAAAATATCACACTAAAAGACACAATTTGATGCTAAATTTTAACACCAGGATTTTAAAAAAATATATCCAAGCACCAAGTTTTTAACTGACATTACTGAAGAAAAAAAAATATTGCTTTATATTAGACCGAGAAAATTAATTTCATAGCAAAAAGGTGTATCTCTGAATTGTGCTGATTTTAACATGTATCGATCGACTTTTAGCGCGACTAAGCATTTCTAAAGAATCGGTTGTCCAGGCTGCTAACTGTTAATAGGTAGGGATCATTTTTTTCTATTCATGGTCTAGATGGATAAATTGGTTTATTCAATGTATTTAACATGTAATAAAATGATTGGTTGTTGATCATTAGAATTTGAGTTATATGAACGTGCAAATGTGCGTTAATAGGATGAGTCAAAGATATATTTGATAAAGATGGTTTACAGGTTACCCGAAGGAAAGATCTCATGACTGCAGAATTCGTGCGTGGGTGTGGGTTTGCGGGTGTATCAGTTGTAGGGTGTGTCAGTATGTGTATCTGTCAAACATATATTTAGTATAGACTTTTTTAATTTCATAGTAACCTTTTGGTTAAAATTTAGTTTCACATGAATAGTTAAACCCATTGCAATTAAAGAAATGGAGCTCAGACAAACAGGCATTATAATAAAGGAGAGAAAAAATCAGAACCGTTCGGATTCGAACCAGCGTGTATGGCAAGCTAAGCGGCTCAGAACGTGGGACTAGCTACGCGCAGCTTCTTTCTCGTTACGTGCAGCTTATTAACCAATCAGATTCGCGGTTTTAAACACGTGGAGCTGATGTAAACATCTCTCTCACAAATATTACGTTGTTAATTTTTGTAAATGAAAATATCTGTAGTATATCAGCAAAAAATGGTATAGGTGCTATTAAAGTAATATCTGAACAGAATGATGATTGTTCTATATTTAGGGGCTATCATTTTCTTCGGAAGGGATCCCAAATATAGGGGGTCATACCTTTTGGAAAGAAAAATAAGGGGGGGGGGTCATAAATTGATAATGACAAAATGTAGGGAGTCACAAGATGACTACAGATAGTGTGTTTATTGTATTCAAAAGACTGATTTCAATACAATTTTAGCCTGTCTAGGGGGTAAGGTGTATCGGTGGTGGGAGTCGGGGGTCATAACAGTTTTGATGCCGAAATAGTGAGGGCCGCAATTTATTGACGCCGACTTTTTGTAAATTTAGGAACCCCCATTAAGAAAAAAATGATGACCCATTTTACTCTCTCCATATTTACACAGTGGCATGTGATATCGCTTTCCCTGGAATATCTTTACACAGCGCTTTACATCAGTAGTAGTTGTTGTTTGACCTTCATATCCCCTGCACCGCTAATACAGCCCGAGTATAAAGTTACTTGCTATTAAACACGGTGTAAACTTGGAAACACTAAATAAATATGCTTTGTGTCATTTTAGCCAGGCATTAGCAACATGTTCTCTTGACACGTGCTGTGATTTGGCCTCCTTTACCCGTTCGTTATCTATGCTAATTCCGTAAATTAATTACAAGATAATAATTGTGAAAGAGGATACCTATAACTATACTACGCGCAGCTAACGAACCAACCACGTGATTAAATTTGACTATTTTGATTGGTCAAACAGCTGCTCGTAACGAGAAAGAAGCTACGCGTAGCTGTTCCACGCTTTTGGCCCCCTTGGCTTGCCATAAGCGTGCACTGACGATTAAATGTCGATCAGCTCACCACCACACGCCACGACAGCTCATGGCGGATCTACCGGCGAATAGAACATGTAATGATTTTATACTCTCGTAAATGTCGCACGGCCAATGCAGTTATACTTGGGTCATATCAGAGATTCTTTACTAATGAGATAGGACACTCTCTGCAAACTGCCTATACCATGCTATACCGCAGTTGAAGACAGGCGTCGTCGCCTGCCAAGTCTTACTACGAACGTGTAATGAGAAGATACTATAGAGTCCTACATAGAGATCTGTGGAAGAGACGTCCAAATTGACCTACCTTGACCTATAATTTATGAGGAGAATCACATTTTTGTACCGCTCACAAAACAAAGAGTATAAGTCCGCCCACCGCTGTCAATCATTCTAATGAACAAATGAAACAAGCTCTGGCATTCTGGCAATGACGTAATCCTAATTATAAATGAGAAAATCACATTGTACATGTAACTGTCTGCTGTACTTCATGTCTTCCAACAAGTGCCGGAGTGTCGCGGGCCTGGTCATATCTGCACCATGTAAACCTTAATTCAATTATGGTGTTACAGCAACGAAATAACGAATGAGACGGATCACAACCAACAAACAGCCATATGAAAACCATAATGTGTTCCTTCTGAACACGCAATTAGTATACTTCACATACATTGACATCCAGATTAGTTTATCTCATAATGTAAAATATATAATATAATATGTAAAGTTAGTATGTAACCATTACTTAAGGGATGGGGTATGAACGTTTGGACAGTATTTATTGTGGGACATTAGAGCACATCAGACATATCAAATTGCATTCTGAATACGAAGATTGTCCTTCTGATATCAAATCATTTTGATATTTTGAAATTCGCAATGTTATACACATTTTATGGCAAATGATTAAAAATTGATATTTTTGATATTTAACAGTAGTCGAAGTAAATGTTATAAATCTGATGATATGTACTTAAAGTGTATGTAGGTGGGATGAAAAGCCGACGATCAATTGAAAATTTTGACCTTTCGTATTCAAGACATGGATTTTTTTCCCAAAACACTAAAAAATTAGGTCTTTTTGGGAAAAAAATCCATATCTTCAATATGAAAGGTCCAAATTTTCAATTGATTGTCGGGTTTTCCTCCCAGCTACATACACTTTAAGAATATATCATTAGATTTATAAAATTTATTGAACGAGGACTGTTATATATCAAAAATGTAAAAAATGTCAAATTTTAATAATTTGTCATAAAATTTGTATTATATCGTGAATTTCAAAAATGAAAATTATTTGATATCAGAAAGACATTCTTCGTATTCAGAATGCAATTCGATATGTCTGATGTGCTCTCATGTCCCGCAAAAAATACTGTCGAAACGCTCAAAACGCTCATTCCAGATCCCTTAAAGCTAAATGAAACCACAAGGTGCTTCTTCCGACCATACAATTAATAGTCTTGAGTAAAAACGAAATGGCTCTATATAATCTGATATCCAGATTAACCATATAATGTAAATTACATGGTATTAATATGTAACATGATCATATGTGACCGTCCACCACAAACCGCTCGTAAAGTATGGCAAAATGTGCAATAAAGGTTGTATTCATATGTACCTCAAGTTGGTGCTACATGTTTCTCATTTTACTAGTGCCAGTCAGACCCCTTTTAAACCAAGCATTAATCCTATTTTTGAAGAAGATAATAAGCCTCTACTTATTAATAGAATTCGTAAAAAGCTCTAGTCTTTGTTTGCTTTGGCTAAATCCTGCTCAAGTGGTGGGTTAACCAACAATTAACAATGAGAGGACATTTCTGAACCTCGTCCACTTGGGGATGATTTGAAGTGACCGCCAATTATGACCATTTAATATTTAATACCAGCAATGTGGAAAAAGAGAAATAATTTAGCACCAAAATATAATAATGTACCTTTTTGCTGATAACTCCGCTTATCGTTTAAAGTCAAATGTAAAGCTTATGATATAATATAAACACAGATTTTATAACGTCTCTCTTTTTATTGGTATCGAGCACTGTATAGCTGTCTCTGATACATCTACTTCTTAATAAAGCTTATGATATATATTTTATAAACACGAAATAAAACAAAATTGACCAGGGGCCGACTTTACGAGTGTTTCGTGGTGGACGGTCAAATATTTACAGAAGTCGATGATCTTTACCTTACATCCTCAAGATCACTTAAACTCGTACAATCGTTGTCAAGAATCTGTGTCTGAATATTTAACCCACATGATAGACTTTGTTAACCGTGCTTTTGGATTGCACATAAATCATGTAAATGAACACAAACCAATAACATAATAATAATATTTATTTGAATTACTTGCAAAATACAAAAGTAACAAAATAACAGTACATTTATACACACTCTACATTTCTTACACATGACAAAAGCAAGTAATTCAGGATGAGTGAATGGGCTGAAAAGTCCAAACACAGAAGTGCCCACTCATCCTGCACATGAAAGAATATTTTAAAATTAAAAGTACATAAAATATAGAAAAGCAACATTATGGAAAATAATATAACCATTATCTTGAATCAATATTATAAATAAGTAAAATACAGGCATTTGAAAATACATAAGCCAAAACGTGTAACACCACAAAATCATTTAAGCATATTCAAGTAAAATGATTTACATTCAGACTTAAATACGACAAGGCTGTTAACATGATGTAATTCAGAGGGAATTCCATTCCAAAGACGTGGAAGTGAAACAAACATAGAATTAAAGAAAGAAGAAGATTTAGCAGTTTGGTGCAATAGCCTAGATGCTTAAAACTAAGTCAATTTTAACTTTAGTCAAAATGGACACATCATTTATGAGGTATAGCTACAAATGTTCCATTGTTGTAAGGTAAAAAGCGCGCACTTTTTTCAGTTTACACTAGCCAAACAGACGGCGGCGGTCAGCCAGTCAACTGGTCAGATGGTATTACCTCTAACATGTGTTCTGTAGCAGTCAGATAAAGTCTAAGACGAAGACTAATAAGGTTAAATGTCAATGGGTCTGACAACCATAATTCTCTCGGGGGCGGATGCTTTATATGGTAGTAATCCGTGGCTGGCCCGACTAGCTCTCAGTCGTTTACTCAAGCAAACTCAACACTCTTGAGCTTCACGTACGTGACACGAATTGCGTCAGACTCCTCTTTAATTAGATACTAAAGCTTGTTGCTGAAGATTTTCTAAATTTTGAATTTAAGATATTGTTAAAGTGATGGCCACTTCCACTGTCAACGGTTCAGCATTAAAAAGTTAGGAAACAATTGATTGTTTTCGGTTTGACATTTTATGTCCATTTCATTCGGGCCTGTACACATTTTTATGTATCAAAGAAAAATACAGCATTTTAAAAACAGAACATGCAATTTCTGAGACAATATTGGGGAAACAATTTCAAAATATTATGAAATTAAATTGCGTCGACAAATCGGTTCGAAACATTAAAATGTTAAAATTGTTCCCCAGCGCAATCGTCATAGTTAACGTATAGTATAAAGTGCAAGTTCATTTGGCTGTCAAGTTGGCAAGGATCTTAAACAAGGAGCATCAAGCCTCTTATTGTCTCTCCCTGTAATTGGGATAGAAATGGCCCACGATAGATGTCCCTTTTAGTATACGAGGGTGGCAGATAGTCTACATCCGATAAGCTTAAGGTTTGCTAATCCTAGTTCGCTTACCCTATAAAAACACTTAACACTTACAGTAACCTTAAGTTAACCCCTACCCTAACTTTCGAACCCTTTTTGTTTTGTACTATTGAAAGCATTTTTGGACTAGCAAGCCTATCGAAACGAAAACTTACCCCCAAGCCAAACCCATTCCACTCAGCAAACCCTCGTTGAATGGAACAGTCCATATGATATAAAAAATATTCTTATGACTTACCCTATAAAAACACTTAACACTTACAGTAACATTAAGTTAACCCCTACCCTAACTTTCGATCCCTTTTTGTTTTGTACTGTTGAAAGCATTATTTGGACTAGCAAGCCTATCGAAACGAAAACTTACCCCAAGCCATCACTCGACTCATCATCACTGGTCACAAACATTCAATAGTTGTATACCAGGCTGTAGCAGGCAACGAGACTTGCCGACCTAACTTTGATCCTAACAATAAAACACTTTCTTTCATTCGGAGAAGCCTCCATCTCAGGGAACGCATTACTGAAACAATTCTGCCAGACACAATTAAATATTCTAAAATCTTGTCCTCTCTGTCACAGTTTTACACAAAATTTATAATTTATAATTTATTTTAACGTTGAAACATAACTCAGAAGTAAAATTGTATTTGATCTTAATCTCCAACACATGGATTGTGCATTTCAAATCGGATTACCTGAATGGCTGACTCTATTTGAAATTCACACTCCTTATGTGGAAAATTAAGGACATGTCTTCCATAGGGGTGTATGGATTTCAACTGGAATAACCCATTTTGATATAAAATTGGATCGGTTGAGCCCACATTTATTGGTCTCGCTATGAGTTTTAAAATATTGGACGAGACGTAGTCGAGTCCAATATTTAAAAACTCATAGCGAGACCAATAAATATTGGGCGTAAAGTATCCAATTTTATCATTATTATGTTTTGGATCCATTATTTTCACACACTTGGACTCTTCAAAACATAATAATGTCAGTAGGTCCGCCGAAGAGCATCAGTGTCCAACAACGAATTTGTCATACCATATTTGAGTCTAGAATTAAAATCAATTATAACATAATATTTAGTACGTCTACATGTATTATATATATACGGGCCTCAAAAGTAAATAACTTATCCAAGTCATGCTTCCAATTCTAAACTAGTTGTAGGCAGAAAGTCTTGATATAATTTGACGCACCTGGATTCTTACTTGTTTCCTTTTTCATAATTGTGTCACTGTATACAACAGAGCGTATTTTCTTTCTTTTACCCCCAACAACAAGTTGCTCGTGCATAATTTCGTTTCTAATTTACATCGATAGCACAACGTTAGCGAAACACCTGGGTGAAATTTCAGCATCGGAATAAGCCTGCCAGCAATCTACCAAGCAAAATGACATCCAAAATTACCACAAATTGCTTCTCCATTTCTTCCCCGACCAGGCTAGTCGATTAAGCCAAAATATCAACCATTCACTCCGATCCACTTATTTCGACAACACTTCTGCTCCAAGTGTGTGTCCATTAAAAACGCCGAAGCCCAAAAGCGGGCATAGCTATCTTTAATGCTGTCGCACGATTTCAGTACAAACTGAAATTGAGAAAAGTCTAATTTAACATTACTTCTTAAATTCAATGATCAATCGCAAAATGACCCGAAACGATACACATAATAAATTGTACTTATTTAAAAGCATTTTCATGTAAATTTCAATACTGACAATGCAAATCCAGTTTTGTTGCATTTTAAGGCAATTTGATCAGATATTATACATTCTATAGTCCGCATCACGCGGGCATAGGGCTAAAAGGAGACACGGCTTTCATCCGCGCACTCTTCCCTTTTACACTCATACTATTTCTATCTGACAAGAGTTACCATTAGATTTAGTCCTAACCGACGGCATTTCCTTAAGAATTATTTTCCGGAGGTGCCCAGCCACAACGAAACGAATCATTTGGTTGCATGGCGCCAGTCCAATGTACCGGTTTGCTTAACCACGGAATCCCATTACAGGTGTGTCTTACGGTTGTTGCAATGCTTATTCGGGTCAGGTACAAACTTGGCAGCTTGTTGCTGTAGGGTGCGTCTATTATGACAGTTGCTATAATAAATTCTAGATATCTTTCTTTAATGAAACAAAATGAAGCACATGCAGTTATTAATTCTGCACGTTCTATCCCATTACATATGTCTCTTTGCATAGCATAAGCAAAATTGATAAGCGTTATGTATGGGGTTACATATTCATGCAAGCTGCATATTCATAATGTTTTTAACATATGGCATGTGAAGCTGAAATCGACTGTTCAGTGACAGAAGTGGGTAAGTGTAATAGCTGCCATGTGTAGATAAGTACAATATATTGTGTGTAAATTGCCAAATCTTCACAGGGCAGCTATTGCACTTACCCACTTCTGGCACTAAGCAATCGATATGTAACTTTGAGGAAGTCGTCCAGTTTTTGTCTTTCTCTTAAAGCAAAACTTTGTCGCACAGTTTTGAGTGTAAATTGCAGAATATAGTACATAACCCTGACCATAAAACCCTAACCCTACCTTTTGAGGGGCTAGATTATGGAATTGAAGACTTAATTGAGCGCAAGAAGATCGTAAGTCCACTTGGCCCCTCAACATGTATACACTTAAGTTACGTATAGTTTATTAGGCTTTTATAATGTTTAACACATGTTCCAGGGTGAAAACATCATGAAAGGTTGTGAAAGATTTGTTTTGGCCCCTGAACATGTATAAAACATTACCAAACTATACGAAACTATACGCAACTTTAGTGTATACATGTTGAGGGGCCATGTGGACTTCCGGTCTTCTTGCGCTCAAGTCTTCAATTATATACGTCCCAATGAGACATTCTCACACGATTGTTAAATAATCAGGTTCATCAGTTACAAAAAATTAAATACAATTATTGAAATACAATTAGTTTTTCAAATAAACAAAATTGACCTAAGTGGCCTAAGTTCAAATTCCCCTAGAATGGCCAATAGATTTGCTGTATAAAAGCGAGCTGTAAAATAAGACTCCCCCTTCAAAACCCTGCATCTGTCCCGTCTAATGCCTGTCGATTATTTTCCTAAGTTAATGTTTTCGCAAGGAATGGCTGTTACCGAATTCATAATTTAACTTTTCAAGAACTGCATTATATATAGTGAATGGTTACATAAACTCTGCAACTCGTCCTTACACATACATGATAATGCTCTGCGTGCTATCCATGCGCTTCAACGGAAAAAGTTGAAGTTTTGAAATATTTTCTCGAAATATCAAGAGCTATCTTAAGAACTACTGAACCAATATTAGGCTTATTTGTACTCATTTTAATAAATTATTCATGCTGATTCCAAATATGGTCATGAAAATTTACATATCTGAATTTTTTGAATTTTTTAAAAAAATTTGAAACTTGTCGTCTGCAGTCGACACCCGCGTGAAGAGAGTTAACTAGGCTAGAATACGTTGAAGGAGTTTGTAAAATGTGTGTTACCAGTGCGATGACTGTATGGATAACATATGGTATGCTTTCAACTTCACAAAAGTGATTCAACGATATGAAGCCACAAGAGTTGCAATGGGCTATTCTATTTAAAACCCACACTACCCATGTGGACGATTTTGGAAAGATCTTTCACTAAAGGAGTATGAATTTCAAATGGAATGAATACATTAGGCAGCTCCATTGGGATTCCATACACCCTCTGAGAAAGATTCAACCTGAATCTTCCACAGAAGACGGGTGAGTTTCAGATGGAGTTGGTTAATGTGCTAATTCCATTTGAAATTCATACTCCCTTACTCCCTCTGTGGACGATATTTCCAAAATCTTCCACAGAGGTAGTGTGACCTTTAAATGGAATAGCCCATTTGAAATTAGAACAACCTCACACTTCGTGCGGGATTCTACGAATCGCGTCCATCCCCAGTGGTCACTTCAACTTTGTCATTGCTTTAAATGTTCTGAGACAAATTAAAACGAGAGCAAGAGAGGACATGTTGCTTTGCCGTAAGACATTCTGGTTTAGAAGTCATTGAGTTATAAAGACAATGTGATATAATATATGAGACTTTCCTGTTTGTGATTTGTACGGATGGGATATGTTTCATCATAGACCACACAAATTGCATCGCGGTTTTGTTTGGGTTGAGATTTGCATATTTAGCGAAAATTTAAATCTGACCAATCATCTATTGTCTTGTTCACTGATGTTTGATGGCATTATACTTATTCTGCAAGTAAGTTAATCAGGAATGGCAATAAAATATTTAGTTAATTAGTTGATGTTTTGTTATACCTCGATCAATGGTTATTTCCTGCCAATGCTTATAGCACATTCGCAAATTGAATGACCAATTCCTCGTCGACTGCTTCCTGCTGGACATTGGTGGCGCTGTGTTGTCGTTTTAGGACTTTATCATATAGTATGCCGTTATTATATTATTATTATTATTATTATTATTATTATTATTATTATTATTATTATTATTATTATTATTATTATTATTATTATTATTATTATTATTATTATTATTATTATTATTATTATTATTATTATTATTATTATTATGGTCCCTGGTATGATTAACGATTTATAAATAAACCTTAGTGTGTGATTTCGATGTGATTTTCAAATATTTTAGATACATCTGGTACGTTTCCATACATCATATCGTAACTTATATAGCATTGTTATATATTGTAAAACATAAACTCTACATGTATTTAGCCTTGGGGTCACAGTGCAATATTGTAAAAAACAAATTGAAATTGATTTTTTTTTTCTTTCCATTGAAACTAAAATATTCAACAACCTTTTGTGGAAAGAGTAAGATTGCAATTTATTCCATAAGCTTACTAAATTTATTTATTTGCTTCTCTTTGTGTTCTTCCATGGTTACCTTTTCTGTGTCTCCATTACTTTCGCTTATTGTTCTTCTCCTAAAGCCATTCTTTACATCTATTCTGGAGGATACAACGCATCGGATTTATAGAAAGCTCCAACTGAGCGGATTCATCATAAACGTTCGCAAGCTTTTTGGTAAAAAAATTGTTATAACGTCATATTAGCTAAATTTGAGTAAAGGGTACAAACAGACTTTCATTATATCGACAGATATTCGTATATACTGCGCCAAAAAAGTATCCTTACCCTTGAAAAATTAATCATAATTTCAAAATTGAACCAATTTGGGGGGAAATTTGTTTTTTAATAGATGCGCTGTCTAATCCGGCACATTATGACACCCCATTGAATGAAATGTGACTTCAAGAAGCAAAGTTACAAGCATTTGATTAGACGAAGGTCCGGTTTTAAAAGTGACAAACTGGCGTATTCAAAACTCTATGGACTAGACATTTTGTTTGAGAGTGGTGAATAGCTCATTTATGCGTACCTTTAATTTAAAACAAAAGTAACAAAAGAAAACTGAGACAAAAAAATTGACAAATAAAATGAGAGTTATGAAAAGTACAGAGAAATAAATACTATGATAAAATCTGCTTTAAATAAAGCTTCATTGAAGAAACTGTGTTGTCTCTTTGCTGCGCTTGTTTGAATCTTTTTGCGCCTTGTATAGGCAAGTTTGTCACTTTTAAAACTGGACCTTCGTCTATTCAATTGCTTGTAACTTTACTTCTCGAGGTCACATTGGATTCAATGGGTGTCATAATGTGTCATAATGTATTTTTCCAAGTGTAAGGATACTTTTTTGGCGCAGTATACGTTATGCATCGTGATGGATTTTATTTGAAAATGTGATAAAAATAACTCGTTATAATACTTATGCCTACACTACTGCCTAAACATTACTTTCTCATTTTACTCAGAAAAATATTGAAACGGTTTTTATTGAAATTGCATAACCGCGACCTACTTTTTGACATTTTATGATGAGTTGTAGTCAAATATAGTTATTACTTAATATAGATTCACATTTTGTCATCATAATACTCATTCTTCATTTCGTGTTTTATCTCTAACAAGATTTGAAAAAAATAGAGATAAAATAAGAAATAATGTTCTTCTCTAATCAATGTATAACTACTGGTGAAAAGCAGAACGAGATATTAACATAGTTTTGATTTGGGTTCAAACAAGCGGGATCAAATTTCAGAACAATTTCATGACTGAGTAATGGATATTTAGGAAAGGGAGTATAAATATCTAATATCATTACAATTGTCACTATTTTCCGGGTATAGAGTCTATATACCTGGCTCAATTGTGTCTATTGCAATGTAGGCTTATTTATTGGAGAGGTTTCAAAATGCACTTTGCCGTCTTATTATTTGGAGAAGAAGCAAACCCTCTGCTATCGCAAAGCATAAAACTGACTATCACCACAATATTTAAAAATAAACAAAGGTTTTAGCCAAGGATGATAGAGAGTACCCCCGTTTAGTGCGGGAGGCTATCCAGATCAAATCGCGATCAAGGACTGGAATTGCCAACCTTATACAACGCCCTCATTCGACCAAAAGTCGCCAATGGTCAACAAAAGGGCAAGTCCATCAGAACATCTTAGGACTTCTTCTGATGAGGGCGTGTGTCACACATCGAAAATTCAAAGTTCGTGAATTTTGGTGCTGAAAGTCAGTTTAAACTTCTAGAAATTGCTCAATCATGTTATAATTTCAGAAACAAAATATGACATAAGCCGGAAATGTTGAAGTCATTGGTACTCCTTTTATTACATCCGCTTCTTTGGACCACTCTTTTTTAATTATAATTATACCACTCAAATTCAGGTAATCTGCAGTTTCCCTGCTAAGCATGCCAAGCTTTAGCAAATTTAGCTACTTCGTGGTGAAATAAAATGGCAAATTAATGATCAAAAGTAATTATTATTATGTGCCAACATGCTGAACATGCTGAGTCAACTTTGAGCCATTATTATGAGAGCTCGAAGATGAATTATTGTTTAACATAGATCTGGAAGATTTGCACAACTTGATTACATTTTTTAAGCTCTTCTTTGCTGTCTAAGAAAAAAACCCGCTGAACTGCATGCTGGATAAATAATCGATATTAATAGAGAAATTAATTGATTTTACACTTCCAGCTATGATTGTATATGTTATATTTAAAATTCATATATTAAAATATTATTATTATTTCTATTTTAAATATATTAAAGGGGCATTTCGTGATCCACAGCCTCATCCCCCACTTTTCTCCAAAAAGTTGAGATTTTTATATCACTGGAAACCTCTGGCTGCATAATGTTTATGTACAAAATATTTCTTGCAGATTAATTCGTTTAGCAAAGATATCGCGAAATTTGAATTTCGTTCTGGTGCACCAGAACGAAATTACAACGTATTGTCTATGGAGCCGTGTAATACACATAATCATGCATAACTCGCAAACGCAATATCGGAATCAACTGAAATTTTGGGAATATACTTTTTTCGTGGATATGTACTGAAAAATGTCATAAAAAGAGGATGCTAGGATCACGAAATACTCCTTTAAGCCATTGTGTGCACATTTTAATTGAGAAACTTTCGTGACAGAAACACATTAAGGTTGGTCTGAACCCTGGAATTTTGGAAACTTTCGGGCCTCATAACTGCTAAATTGTTGGTCTAAAGTATATAAAAGTATACATATTTAGAATGGCAAATACTTGATAAGTTCATCTGTGAGGTCAAATTTGGGCAAAAATGCTCATTTTGGCCCAAAATCCCAAAAAACGTTTTTTTGGCCGACTTTTTTTTTTCGTACAAAGTAAAAAAAACATTCTTGGGCCAACATTTTTTTTTATTAATTTTAAAAACTAGATAAAAATATCTAGGAACCGTTTTTTAATTTTTTTGAATTTCGACCAACTTCGAGAAATTTGCACCAAAAATGGTCAAAAATGCTGAATTTTCAAAAAAATCATAAAAAAGCCCGATTTTCGCCCAAATTTCTAATATTTTTGGTGAAGTTGGTCAAAATTAAAAAAAATTAAAAAATAAGTCTATCAAACTCAAATTACATAGGGAAAATTTGTAAAGACGTTACCGACAATCGTAACAAAAACCTTTATAATAGTTTGATAGTTCTTTTAAGCTTTCCCAATCAGTCCCATTTATAACACGTGAAGCAAGATTCCACCTTGCTACTTATTCATCTCATGTATCCACTTTCTACTCTTCAGGATGACGATCTTAAGTGGGGTTTCCTCTCGTTTCTAAAATGTTTACTTATATGATATTTAAAACATGCTCCAACCTGTAACCAGAGTAACACGGCTATTTGTCAAACATCTGCTGTAAATCGCGTAAGAGCTAGCGAGCGGTTCGAGAGCTAGAGGTATGTATACGGCTGCATGGTAAATATGCGCTGTACAGGGCGTTAATATCGCTTTTAAATTACGTAAGCTTAAGAGAGGGAGTGCTCAACAGGTGGAAATTTTAAGCATTAGGTTTATTTCTTTGTACGTTCTCAAAATATCAGTTGTATATATATTAATAGTGGATTACAACAGATAATCATTTGAAAGACGATCCGACTACTTCCGATTTGCAATGATCAAGGTTAAATATCACTAATTACATAATTTTCAATGGAAAATTGCTAATTTATAGCGGAATTTTCTCATATTCAGAACTCTCTAAATCAATACCAGATGTTTTAGATGCATAGTCAACATAGGTTAACCTGAGACTTTTCTTGTTTGAACGCACTTAACCGAAAATACCTTAAAAGTGCAGTGAGTCCTCGAAGCTGAAAGTTACAATTAGGTAGGGCGAATATTTCCTAAATACTGATGCCGTGCGGATGAATTTTGGTAACATATAAATAAAAATATCATACAGATAGCGAAAATATACAATTTCAAAGCATCAAATCTCATAATGTGCTTTCTTGCTCTATAACTTGGTCAATTTCAGTGATTTTAAAGCAGACTTTTCAGATGGCCCAGAAAGAAATAGTTCCTTGTCGTATTTTCATGCATCGACCAGGCCTAGTGGCATATAACTTCTAAGAACAAAGAGTAATAAACACGTGGACATTTTCGAACTGTCTTCTATATTATTTTTTTCATATTCTTCCGTCAGCTTAGTCAAAAATCCTTTTTGATTATTGCATGTATTCAAATAAGATCCTCCAGATGGAATACGCTTGTTGCGTCCTGTTTAAATATTTACTTCTCAAGTAGTCTGATCATGTGTCTAAACGACATGGATATTGAAAGTATTTTGAAAGTATTATTTTGTTATGATGTACAAGACTAGAAACAAATAACATATTACTGTGACATAATTTGAGCTTCCTTTTAAAATATGTAGCTTGATCACATGATGCCTTACGATTATTTGTCCAAGGTATTATTTTTGGCATGAATGGTTGTTACTGAAAATATAATTTAGTTACTCAACCTTTAAGAACTGAACAGTGGATGGTTACATAAACTCTCGTAAAGCGTACTTGCACATAATGTTATATGACATTGAAGGAGTTTCTGATAGAAAGTGTGTTACCAGTGCAGTGACTGTATGGATAACATATAGTATGCTTTCCACTCAAACGTGAATCAAAGATATGAAGCCAGACGAGTTCCAATTGATATTAGAATAACCTAAAACTCAGTGGGACTATACGTATCGCGTGCGACACGAGCGGTCACTTCAACTTTGTCATTGCTTTAAATGTTTTGAGACAAATAAAAACAAGAACAAGAGAGGACATGTTGCTTTGCCGTAAGACATTCTGGTTTAGAAGTCATTGAGTTTTAAAGACGATGCGATATGATATGAGACTTTCCTGTTTCTGATTTGTACGGATGGGGTCTGTTTCATTATAGGCCACACAAAGTTTGCATCGCGGTTTTGTATTGATTCCCCAAGCCATCTTGTGGACCTGATCAGATTGTATGAGACCAAGAATCTGCAGTCAGAACTAGTATTAGGGATATACAGATTTGTTTAACATCGGAAGAGGCTTACGGTAGGGCTGCGTACTATCGCCAAACCTGTTAAACATCTACTCTGAAGACATCGTGAGAACAGCTTTGAAGGGTTTTGCCGGTGGAGTGAAGCTTGTTGGTACAAGAATCATTAACCTAAAGTAAGCTGGGGATACCACTCTTATTTGGTAGCAACAGAGAATAGCTGATTGAGCTGTTGAAGCGCACCAAAATGCCAGTGATTTCAGTGAAATCGTTCCAAATCCATTTTATTCGTGTCATTGTATAATGCATAATAAACAAGATGATATTATTGACGAGAGTACAAAGGACTATTTTTGTGCTTTCTTGCTCTATAACTTGGTCAATTTCAGTGATTTTAAAGCAGACTTTTCAGATGGCCCAGAAAGAAATAGTTCCTTGTCGTATTTTCATGCATCGACCAGGCCTAGTGGCATATAACTTCTAAGAACAAAGAGTAATAAACACGTGGACATTTTCGAACTGTCTTCTATATTATTTTTTCATATTCTTCCGTCAGCTTAGTCAAAATCCTTTTGATTATTGCATGTATTCAAATAAGATCCTCCAGATGGAATACGCTTGTTGCGTCCTGTTTAAATATTTACTTGTCAAGTAGTCTGATCATGTGTCTAAACGACATGGATATTGAAAGTATTTTGAAAGTATTATTTTGTTATAATGTACAAGACTAGAAACAAATAACATATTACTGTGACATAATTTGAGCTTCCTTTTAAAATATGTAGCTTGATCACATGATGCCTTACGATTATTTGTCCAAGGTATTATTTTTGGCATGAATGGTTGTTACTGAAAATATAATTTAGTTACTCAACCTTTAAGAACTGAACAGTGGATGGTTACATAAACTCTCGTAAAGCGTACTTGCACATAATGTTATATGACATTGAAGGAGTTTCTGATAGAAAGTGTGTTACCAGTGCAGTGACTGTATGGATAACATATAGTATGCTTTCCACTCAAACGTGAATCAAAGATATGAAGCCAGACGAGTTCCAATTGATATTAGAATAACCTAAAACTCAGTGGGACTATACGTATCGCGTGCGACACGAGCGGTCACTTCAACTTTGTCATTGCTTTAAATGTTTTGAGACAAATAAAAACAAGAACAAGAGAGGACATGTTGCTTTGCCGTAAGACATTCTGGTTTAGAAGTCATTGAGTTTTAAAGACGATGCGATATGATATGAGACTTTCCTGTTTCTGATTTGTACGGATGGGGTCTGTTTCATTATAGGCCACACAAAGTTTGCATCGCGGTTTTGTATTGATTCCCCAAGCCATCTTGTGGACCTGATCAGATTGTATGAGACCAAGAATCTGCAGTCAGAACTAGTATTACGGATATACAGATTTGTTTAACATCGGAAGAGGCTTACGGTAGGGCTGCGTACTATCGCCAAACCTGTTAAACATCTACTCTGAAGACATCGTGAGAACAGCTTTGAAGGGTTTTGCCGGTGGAGTGAAGCTTGTTGGTACAAGAATCATTAACCTAAAGTAAGCTGGGGATACCACTCTTATTTGGTAGCAACAGAGAATAGCTGATTGAGCTGTTGAAGCGCACCAAAATGCCAGTGATTTCAGTGAAATCGTTCCAAATCCATTTTGTTCGTGTCATTGTATAATGCATAATAAACAAGATGATATTATTGACGAGAGTACAAAGGACTATTTTTATTGATTTTTTTTTAAAAGGCACTCAATAATAAAATGCTATCTAAAAGAACCTTCATTATAACAACATTTATTTATTTATTCTCCAAAATGATGAAAAAGATGGGACCAGATTAAGAGCATTAAACAAACGGATTCCAGTCAATGTTAACCCTTTACCAAAATTTAAATTGTGTGGGGCCAATTTACACCCAGGATTATTGTCAGCGAGAGAAAATAACAACAACAACAGCAACAGCAACAAAACAGATAGATGAATCATTGAACTCTTTTGCCATCTCACCTTTTTCGACTTTATTCTCATGTGCTAACATCATTCATATCAGTGTGTAAAAGTGCATGGCACAAATGGATTTTGGACGATTCCATATAAAATAACAAATATACCAACGTAACACCAAATTGGATAAAACAAGCTGCAATGAAAAGCATGGAATAATTACAAAGAAAAACTAGAGTGGTTACCGCACCATAACTGAACAACGGGGTTCGGTAGTATATTGTGGTATACAACTGTCACCCAGGGGTCATACCTTCTTGGGATTTCGAGATATGAGGGACCTAAAATATGAACTTTGACCTTAGTCTTATGAGAAGTGTTATATTGGGGAAATTATTTTTATTATATTTTTTTCTCTTTCATTTGACACCAACTGGGGTGGGGTGGCATTCCAAGATATGAAAAGGATCCACAATATGAATATTTTCAGAAACGATATGGTCGGAATTATTTTGTTATTAGTACACATTATATTGCATCCGATTTTTAGACAACCCTACGGGTTTTAACTATATTATACCATTCAAAAGCAGGCAATCTGGAGTTTACCGGCTAAGGATCTCAGGTTGTGGCCAACTCTGCTATTTCATGGTAAAAACTTGCCAAATTAACAATTAAAAGTAATTGTTCTGGTTTCTAAATCTTTTTCCAGTTTATTATTATTATGGATCATTATCTGAAGTCAATTTTTAGCCATTATTATGAGAGATCAAAGATGAATTTGAATCGCAAAAAATATTTACGCACCATAGAAAATTTCCTCGATTTCATACTTTTTTAAATGGTCCTCGTTGCTCTATGAACCAAATATACGCTGGAGTGCATGTTGGATAAATTATCGATATTATTACAATTAATTAATTCTATACAAGACATTGTTGACTATTCTTAAACACTTGAGAATGTTCTTGCAATCTTATTGGTTCTTACCCGTGTGATATGACACGATACCACACACCTTAGCGCGTGCGTGTCGACGCGATACTTGTACGCGCTATTTGAACCAAGCGGAATGTGCATAGCAACAACAGGACTGATCGATTCTAAGCCCTAGGTAATTCCTTGTAAAATGTAGGATTTAATTTGATTAAAAGTTAGTATACTTATAATTAATGTTTTATTTTCATTGAAATGTTTAAGAATGAGAATAAAGGTCTTAGCCGCATCATTATTTTTGGCGTAAAACAACTCGGCTTCGCCTCGTTGTTTTACTTAAAATAATGATGTCGCCCGTGTTATATGAGACGATCGATGCACTCCAGCGGCTAAAAACAATATCTTTATTCTCTAAATAGAACTATCATTGTATACATTAGTTGAAATTCAAGAAACTATTAAGCAATAAATTTATATATTAGGCCTTTGTGTGTACATTTTGAGTGAGAAACAATTGTGAGTGAAACTAAAATCCATTAACAACTGCACAAATGATCCAGCCCAAATCCCATTACACAGGGGAAATTAGTGGGGACGTTACCTGCGATCGTAACAGAAACCTTTAAATGTTTAATAGTAAGCTTCCCCAATCAGTCCCATTTGTAACACGTGAAGCAAGATTCCACCTTGCTACTTATTCATCTCATGTATCCACTTTCTACTCTTCAGGATGACGATCTTAAGTGGGGTTTCCTCTCGTTTCTAAAATGAGTACTCAGATGATATTTAAAACATGCTCCAACCTGTAACGAGAGTAACATGGCTTTTTGTCAAACATCTGCTGTAAATCGCATAAGAGCTAGCGAGCGGCTCGATAGCTAGCGGTATTATAAAAGGTTGTATGGCATTTATACGCTGTACAAAGCGTTAAAATCGCTTTTAACTTACGTAAGCTTAGGGGAAGGAGTTCTCTACAGGTGGAAATTTTAAGCATAAGGTTTTTCTTTTTAAGTTCCCGAAATATAAAAGACAGTTGTTTAATTATATTAATAATGGATTACAACCGATTTTCATTTGAAAGAAGATTCTGACTGCTTCCGACTATAGACCTATACTGGAAGATAAAAGGACGCAACTAGACAATAATGTGGACTTTTTCTGTTTTGTTTATTTTTAGTCAACTTAGTCATAAACCTGTTTTGATTCTCATGTATTTAGGGCAAACCACACCCCGCAGACAGACGGAAAACTTGATGAATCCGTTAAAGCACTTATCCCTCAAATAAAGTGAAGAGATATAATCGGATGTCTACAATATTATCATGGATATTAAAAGCTTTTTAATGCTCTGCGTGTTAGCCATGCGCTTCAACGGAAAAAGTTCAAGTGTTGAAATATTTTCTCAAAAAATCAAAAGCTATCTTAAGAACTACTGAACCAATACTATGCTTGTTTGTACTCATTTTAATGCATTTTTCACGCTGGTTCCAAATATAATCATGACAATTTACATTTCTGAAATTTTTGAATTAAAAAAAATTGAAACTTGTCGTCTGCAGTCGACACCCGCGTGAAGAGAGTTAATATCGTTATGATGTTCATAAATAAAATATTCTCACACGATTATTAGGTACTCTAACAGGGCTCAGCGAAAAGGGTTGTACACCATGTAAACAATTCAAACACATTTTTTTTCTTTGTAGGAACAAAATTCACGTGTGACATAAATAAGAAATTTCCAAAAATAAGCATCTTTTAATTTTCCTAACTAAAAACATAGCTTAGGCACTCAACCTTCAAGAACTGCAAGTGCACATACATAGTAACTAGGTTGTAGGACGCTGAAGGAGATTGTAGAAAGTGTGTTACCAGTGCAATGACTGTATGGATAACATATGGTATGCTTTCCACTCCAAAAAAGTGTGTTAACGATCTGAAGCCACACGAGTGCCAATTGAAATTAATAACCTCGCACTCCATGGGACTATACGTGACTCGTCCATCCCGAGCGGTTACTTCAACTTTGTCATTCCTTTAAATGTTTTGAGACAACAAAAAAACAAGAGCAAGAGAGGACATGTTGCTTTGCCGTAAGACATTTTGGTTTAGAAGTCATTGAGTTTTGCGATATGATATGAAACTTTCCTGTTTGTGATTTGTGCCATAAGTTTGCTTCGCGGTTTTGTTTTTTATTGAGGTTTGCATGTATGAGGGTCATTCAAAAGGTTCTACCTGCTCCCTAATATCTCATATGTCAAATTTTATTTTGGTTACCTGGTATCAATATTCATTTGCAGCCAGGTGTAGGTGACATTCCAATGTATAATTATGTATAATTATGTCAAGTTTAAAGAAGCTACCATTAACAGAAGCAACGTTATAAGAGTGGAGGTAGAACTTTTTGAATGACCCTCGTATATTTAGCAAAAAAACTATTTTTTTGTTGCTTCGAAATTCATGTGTGACATAGTTCGAACAAATTTCGAAAAATATGCAACTTTTAATTTACACACGAACACATGGTGCCTTGCCGGGTCCATCCCGAGTGGTCACTTCAACTTTGTCATTTTAAATGTTCTGAGACAAATAAATGCAAGCGCAAGAGAGGACATGTTGCTTTGCCGTAAGACATTTTGGTTTAGAAGTCATTGAGTTTTAAAGACGATGCGATATGATATGAGACTTTCCTGTTTCTGATGTGCGGATGGGGTCTGTTTTATCATAGATCACACAACACACACTGAAAGTTTGTATCATTGCTTTTTTTTTATTTTTTAGCTAAAACCAGTTTAAATCTCACCAATCATTTATTTTCTTTTTGCTTTGATATTTTTTCATACGCATCTAGTACAATGTTTTCCATATATTATTATTATTATTATTATTATTATTATTATTATTATTATTATTATTATTATTATTATTATTATTATTATTATTATTATTATTATTATTATCTTGGCTCAATAAGAATTTACAGGGACTCTAACATTAAAACTTGCATACAAATTATGATTTAAGTATATATGCTTTATTGGAAGTAAGGTAATCCGAGATCCAAGAAATCTGACTAATTTATAAATTAGAAATCATGTAGACTTTCTGGAGGAAACCATAGGGCGCATACAAAATGGTATTATTAATAATAATAATGTACATTTCTAATGCGCTTAAATCCACAAAAAGGCATTCATGGCGCAAGAAGAGCTCAAGCAAAGAATAATGAAACCAAGCAAAAACATACATATGAAAACAATGATAAATTAACAAGACCTTAACCATAGATAATATTAGACTCTAATTGTGTAGGGATGGCTATACAGATAGATAAAAGTACCAGGTATAAAAATGTACACTAAAAATATAATGCCGCATCCTATACAACAAAGTTGCGACTAAAGTTATCGTTCCATGCTTTGCGATACCATATATCACTTCCGGATGTAATGTCACTCATCAGTACTTGGATTAGAACAACATCAGCTTGGAGAAATTCAGTGCTACACCGTGGACACCATTGCATAAACTGTATTTGATCTATAATTACCAAAACCTGATAAACATCTTACAGGGTACTATGTATCAGCCACCTGACAGTATATAAAAATCTCAAAAAAAAGTAACTAATCCCCCTTAAAAATGGCCATTATTCAAAAAGGGACTATTGTATTACAAAGCAGAAGCAGAAGCATCAAAATGGAAGCAGAATTTGTTTCTGCGCATTTTGACACCTCATTTGATACAATAGCCCAGAAAACAATAAAACACCGGTCAATTTAATGTAGTGAGGTCCAGATTTGAAAGTTGCACTTACATACAATACAAAAACACTCAGATATCATTACACAGATTTCCTTCCATTATACTGAATACAAAATCAATACAATTTACTGCAACTTTCAAATCTTCGATTACATTGATTTTAAATGTACGCTGTAATGTCAATATTTATTGTCTGTCCAATTAACTTAGACACCCAGTTTTTGTTACTTATTTGAAAAAATATCCACTTTCAAAGAAAGTCATGAAAGAAAAGTGTTAACATTCGCTGAGACCTAACGGGATTTTTGTGTTTCCAAAGCATTGAGTAAGAGTTTACCAGAAATTCTATTGAAATTGGAAGGTTTTTCTCAACACTTTAAAAATAATCCGGTAGAAGTTGGGTACCATTATTTTGGAAGGTCTCATTATACAGATTTGTAGGTATTGTGATTTTGGATAGTGAATGGATGAATAGTAAATTAATTATACTCCTCACCAAAAACATTTTATAAAAATGAAAAATATAATTCAGTTCATAAAATGCAGACAGTGTTTCTAATTGGCATATTTATTCTTAGTGTATTAACTCAGTGATCCCAGCTGTCCCTCAACCAATTACAACAATTCGGCGTATTTGAATCTTGTTCTGTGCATGCTTTTGGCTTGGCCCAATTCCAAGAAAATACAAATTGTATGCCCTATGAATGTTCTGATGTTATTGGTGAGGAGTATAATTCACAATACACTCCAGACGCATAGTAACTTGCCCTATCATTTGTTATATATGCACCAACTGAAATTATTGATTGGCTCCAAACAAAGGATTTGAACCGGTGTCCTTCACCGAAATCATGGCACAGTGCAGTCCATTCTATCAAATATTGTCATCAACTTATTTGATCGTAGTGTATTTGTTATGCGTGTGAGACGACCTCTCGCGGTAGATTGCAAACATGCTTTTGTTGAATGCATTTGAGTAGACCGCCATTATTGTGAATTAGTAAAAGGATCAAAGAAAAAAGGGTGGCATCACTGATCAATATGCATGATTACAATGTTCAAACACCCCTTACTGTAAATAGATTATCCCATCAAAAGTTTCAAGTCATTACGAATATTCGGCTGGACCCAAATATCTTGCTGTAAATCGGTCACAATTGAATAAAAGTAGACAAGGAAGAATATTTTTTCATCGCTTTACTAATAGTTTCTGTTAGGTCTGACCGTGTTTAGCAACTTTTCTTTCATGACTTTTTGCCAAAGTAAAAACTTTTCGAAATATATCCTAAAAACCGGGTGTCTAAGTTATTTGGACAGACAAATAGTCAATTGCTACAAATGAGGTGTCAAAATGTGCGGAAATAAATTCTGCTTCCAAAGCATTTTACAGATTTGTAATACAATCGCCCGTTTTTGAATAATGGTCATTATATGCGAGCCAAGAAGCCTATATGTCCAAACATAAAAGAGACCCCCAGTTAAGGATGTTCCTTCTTCCCATACCAGTTTTTCCTTTTCGTAACATTCCTCTTTTATGTTTTATAAATTGGCTTAATTATGTATATTTTTTATCTTCTTTTTCTTTCATTATTAACTTTGTGGAGAGTACGTGGGACCGGGTGGTTATACTTTCTTTAGAGTGTGTTTGGGATGTGATTTAAAAATTTAAAGTTCATCTGTATGTTTCTATGGGTTTACCTTATACAGCGTTTTATATATTGCATAACATTGGTTCTATTTGGCCTCTGGGTAACAATGCAATATTGTAAAAATATTGAAGTTGAAATTGAAATTTATCTTTTTCACTGAAACTGTAAAATATTCAACAACTTCATTTTGCGGGTGGCGTAAGATTGCAATTTATTCCCTAAGCTTTCTATTTCTATATTAATTGTGTTCAATGTTATTATCTTTTCCTTGTGTCTTGTCGTTTTTCTTCTACTTCTTTTTCTTGAGAAACATCTTCATACATTGTAGGCCTAATCAATACAGTCTTTCTTACCATCTTTGCTGGAGGATATATAGGATTTGCAGAAAGCTCAAATTAAGCATATTCACCATAAACTACATAACGAGTCAGTGCTAAGTGCCAGAAGTGGGTAAGTGCAATAACTGCGACGTGTAGTTGCCATGTGTAGATGAGTACAATATACTGTGTGTAAATTGCCAAATATTCACACGGCAGCTATTGCACTTACCCACTTCTGGTACTGAGCAGGCGATAATTATTTTTGTGAAAATTGTATTAATTTGTTTCAGCAGAATCTGAGTAATGGGTACAAACAGATATTCAGTATCGATGGGTGTTCTTTATAAAACGCGTACGTCATGTTTCGTGATGGATTTTATTAAAAATATGATAAACCAAATAATAATAATTCGGTAACATTTTCTCATTTTACTCAGCAAAAATAGTGAAACAGTTATAGAGATCACATAACAGCGACCTACTTCTTGACATTTTAATAATGAATGTAGCCATTATTTAATATAGACTCCCATGTCATCATCATTATACTTTTTCGTTTTTTCTCTCTAATGAGATCGATTAATGATGACAGAAACAAGAAATAAAATCGGAAACAATTACGTGTCTAATCAATGAATAATAGGAGTCAAAAGTACAACCAGACATTAAGATAGTTTTGATTTAAGTTAAAATAAGCAGGACCAAATTTTCGGAACCATTTTTTATTGAGTAATGGGCATTCTTTTGTAATTATATAATAAATAATAATACACAGACTTCGAGAGCGCTTTTTAAATGAAGAAACAAAGCGCTATGGAAAGGAAAAATGCAAGAGATAGGAAACATTAGGTGAATAGGTGAGTTTCCAGGTTCTTTATAAAGGTTTGGACATTGGTAAATCTCGAAATGGAAATGCAAGTGGCAGCAGTAGAGCGCAATGAGTACCCAGAATGACGGGTGTGAAGGATGGAGGACAAGTTAGTATTCAGGTGTAGATGAAGCAAGAACCTTGTAAACATAGTGAGAGTGTGGAACTGGACACGTTTAGCAACTGTAAGCCAGTGCAGACTATGAAGCAAATGAGAAGTATGAGTATATTTTGGCTCTCTGAAAATGAGTCTGGCGCACTTGTTCTGGAAAAGCTGCGGGCGGGTGAGGTTTTTCTGGGAGATGCCATTAAGCAAGGAGGAGCAGTAATCAATCTTGGAATATAGGAAAGGGAATATAATATCTAAAAATACGTAAGATCATGAGATGGCACTCATTCCATATGTTATTACCATTCAGGCCATAAGGGTTTCTTCGGAGAAGGCATTGGAGGTGTGGTGGTGGGGCTGAATGAAACACCAGGTAAATTTTGTATATGTTAGTTGGACAATAGGTAACTAAAACTTATTGCTTCGAGGTTACCCTGAAAGTTAGCAGCCCTGATTCGGTCTAGGTGCTGTGTCACGATAGCTAATGAGCTTTTTGCATTAGAACGAAGAACAATTATGCTAACTCCGCCAGTTGCTGCACCTTCTTTATATCTGAACGGCTGAAATTATAATTAGCGTCTGGCCAAGGATGTCATCATGTATACCTGACTGGCTCTTTGTGGACTATGCAATGCACCATCCCCAGGATGTCTGTGCTGTATGCTGGCTTTGAGGACAAAATCTGTGTCAACTCCAGGAGTTGGTGTTCTTGTAGGGACACTAACCGTATTGTAGTCTAGGTTTGCTGTTATAGTTTTTCTTTTGCTGATTAACATCTGTGGTCATAATTCCTACAAAAATAAGAAAAACAAGTAAACAAGCATGTACTGCACATTATGTCAGACGGTTGGTCATTATTCCAGGAACTTTTCATTCAAAATACGGAACCAACAAAACAATAAAACAAACGGTAATAACGTGATGCCACATATCACATATATTCAAATGTATGACTCAGTTATACTGTTAAATTACACATTATAAACTTTACATTTGACTGAAAACGCATCAACATTGATTCAATTGTTTCTGCGATACGAAAACTTAGTGTACTTGTCTTGAAAACAAAAGAAAACAAAAAACCGGCTAGCTTGTTTGGGTTGCATCCGGAAATCAATTTTAACCACATTAGAACTTTATTTCATCACATTTGGAGGCTGTTGTGACTGAAAATAAGAGCTTGGTTGATTTCAAATTGAAGCATATCAAAAAGTAAAATGTAACATACAAAATGTAAATCACGCATTTTAGTTGATTAACCGCTGACAACGAGCAGCAAATATCCTTGAATCTGTAGACATAACGTTTAAACATTAAAGCCGCGTTAAAGAGTCAAAACTAACTTACCAGGATCATCATGTCACATGTCCAGACAAATAATGAAGTCCTTTAGTAACGGGTATGTCCACCGTGCGCTTGCACGCATCACATGCTGTGCACCTGCTTCTCATGCTTCCAACCAAGTTCCTGATTGTATCCTGGGGAAGATTGTCCCATGCTTCCTGCAGTGTTTGGACATCTGACATGATGATCCTGGTAAAGTTTGTTTTGACTCTCTTTACTGTTTTTAACTTAATGTTGTTAAATTTGTTTGATGTGACCTGTGATTCAAGATACCATTCTCACATATTTCTTTTGCTGGCTGCCAATTGGGCTGTGAATGTGGTCCAGGAA
This sequence comes from Amphiura filiformis, assembly GCF_039555335.1. Classification (NCBI taxonomy): domain Eukaryota; kingdom Metazoa; phylum Echinodermata; class Ophiuroidea; order Amphilepidida; family Amphiuridae; genus Amphiura; species Amphiura filiformis. The sequence goes on along the minus strand of NC_092643.1, from coordinate 21,428,268 downwards.
GCTGTTCCATATCAGTGCATTTTGCTGTTGTTTCATTTGGACAACTGCTTGGTTACTGATTGTAGAGTATTGAGGCAATCCTGTGTGTAAATTTGGTTAATTTTGATGGACAGGGTTTTAAGATATGATCTTGTGAAAAACTGTAGGTTTCTATTTTGGCTTAGTGTATATCTCACCAACGTAACACCAAATTGGATGAAAAAAGCTGCAATGAAAAACTTAATATTTTAGTTATAACATGGTATTTTAACAACTGCGTTACCAAATCTACTTTGTGAACAGGCTATGTGCAGGAAGAATACAAACAACATTCGCGTGAGCATGTATGGAATAATTAAAAAGAAAAAAGAAGTCAGCTAGGTCAACCAATCAAAACAAAGTCGTGTGCTGCAGGCGAAAAGGATGTTAGAACCCATATCTAATAACAATATTTGCTCAAACATATTGTATTTGTCATGTTTGAAACAATATCGCTATCATGCGAATAATTTTTAGAAATGAAATATGACATAAGGCGGAATAAAGTTGAAGTCACCAGTACACATTGTATTGCACTCGCTTTTTAGACTTTTAGACCACTCAACCTAGGTTTTAACTCGAATTATATCACTCAAAATAAAACAATCTGTATTATTCTTATTCTTATTCTTATTCTTATTCTTATTCTTATTCTTATTCTTATTCTTATTCTTATTCTTATTCTTATTCTTATTCTTATTCTTATTCTTATTCTTATTTTCTGAACATATTAAGATAATTTTGAGTTATTATCATGAAAGCTCGAAGATGAATTTGAATCGAAAAATATTCGTTGTTCTCTAAGCCAAATATACACTCAAGGGAATGTTTAAAAATAATCGATATTAGCGATTAAATGAGTAGTAAGATTTAAACTTTGCAGCAAAATTAAATATTTTAAACAGTTATGTGTACCCATTCAGTAAGAAATAAATCGTGACAGAAACTAAACTCTTTTAATAAATAAACAAATAGTCCATTCAACTCAAATCCCATTACATAGGGGAAATTAGTGGGGACATTATCGACAATCGCAACAGAACCCTCTAAATGTTTAATAGTAAGCTTCCCCAATCAGTCCCATTTGTAACACGTGAAGCAAGATTCCACCTTGCTACTTATTCATCTCATGTATCCACTTTCTACTCTTCAGGATGACGATCTTAAGTGGGGTTTCCTCTCGTTTCTAAAATGAGTACTTAGATGATATTTAAAACATGCTCCAACCTGTAACGAGAGTAACACGGCTTTTTGTCAAACATCTGCTGTAAATCGCGTAAGAGCTAGCGAGCGGCTCGATAGCTAGCGGTATTATAAAAGGTTGTATGGCATTTATACGCTGTACACAGCGTTAAAATCGCTTTTAACTTACGTAAGCTTAGTGGAAGGATTTCTCTACAGGTGGAAATTTTAAGCATTAGGTTTTTTCTTTTTAAGTTCCCGAAATATAAAAGACAGTTGTATATATTAATAATGGATTGTAACAGATAATTATTTGAAAGAAGCTGCCGACTAGCAATGATTAAAGAAAAAAGGAGAACTAAGTCAGCACAGGGCTATAGTATTTTTCAAAGACCTTTCGCACTGGTCAATCGCTTTTCCTGATCATCGGGTAAAAAGAAGTAAGACACGCCTGCGTCACGCTGTGCAACGCAGCTAGTTCGGCGAATGAGGTGCCCATGTGGTGATGATGACTGTTTTATACAAAATGCTCTCATTAGCGCCAAATCGGGGAGTGCGAACGGTCTTTACAAAATACCGCAGAGAATAATATGAATATTGTAAACATTTTAAATTATATTCTCTTTTGATTCTTTCTTTCATTTTCTTCTGTGAACTTAGAAAACAAAATGATTCCCATGCATGTATTCAGGGCAAACAACATCCCCCAGACAGACGGAACACTTGTTGAACAGAGTAAAGAAGAAATAAACAAGAATATTCTGTTAAAGCATTTATGCCTAAATTTTCTGATTATACATTCAAAGTGAAGTGATATGATCGGATATCGTAACAATATTATCATGGATATTGAAAGCATTTTAAAATCGTGACGAAGTACAAAAATACTAGGGCAAATAAAAAAAAACATTGTTCACGTCCGCTCCTGTTTCCTTTTTTGAGGTTTTTTCAATTATATTTTTATTTTTTGAAAATCAGTTATAACTTTTCAAAAAAAATGTCTAGAAAGTTGAGATGCTTTCTATAGCCTTGCTGATATACAAGAAATACCTTTAGAAGGTTTTATGATCATTAGTGGGGCCTGCCTTTCAGAACAATAAAAAAATACCGATTTTACAATTTTAAAAAAGTAGAAAATAAAAAGCCCTTTCTCCTTTCTTTCGAAAACCCGGATTTGAAACTTGTTTTTATTTTACTTGGCCTTAGACGTAACTACCATACGTGCACATTTAGTCTAGAAGATAGAAGGATATGTAACGACCTTGAATGTTAATTGGTAAACGTTCATATTTGATAAGAACTTGAATGCAAAAGTAATATAAAGCCTGCTAATCGGACAATCCTCTTTTAACAGTGACGTATCGCCCTGTGAAGACCTGAGCGCAAGAAGACCGTAAGTCCACGTGGCCCCTCAACATGTATACACTAAAGTTTCGTATAGTTTGGTGATGTTTTATACATGTTCAGGGGCCAAAACAAATCTTTCACAACCTTTCATGATGTTTTCACCCTGGAACATGTATTACACACTATAAAACCGGGTATAAAACCCTAAGAAACTATACGTGACTTTAGTGTATACATGTTGAGGGGCCAAGTGGACTTACGGTCTTCTTGCGCGCAGGCCTGTCCGGTTACCGGTCCATTACTCTTATGGTTCAGGCCAACAGCCTTACCCTTCCAACTGGAGCCAACTTGTTGCTCTTCATGGTGTTGATTATCATGTTTACGGTGTTTTTTCTGGTGTCTCCCAAGGTTCTGTTCAGGGCCTCTCTTACTTCTTATTTACATCTTTGTCTTACTTCCTTTTCTTTTAACAGCTCTCATTCTGAATATATTGTAGTATCCGTTGTACATTGAATACTAATGTATTGTGTGATACTTAGAGAATAAAGATATTGTTTTTAGCCGCTGGTGTGCATCTATCGTCTCATATAACACGGGCGACATCATTATTTTAAGTAAAACAACGAGGCGAAGTCGAGTTGTTTTACGTCAAAAATAATGAGTCGTCCGTGTTATATGAGACGATAGATGCACGATAAGTATTACAAATTTTAATCAAAGTAAATCCTACATTTTGCAAGGAATTATACTTAGGGCTTAAAATCGATCAGTCCCGTTGTTGTTATGCGCCTCCGATTGGTTCAAATTAAGAATTCGCGTATCGCGTCGATACACACGCGCTGACCCGTGTGATATTATTAGTTATCCCCTGTTTGTTCATGCAATACGAAAAATATCACTTGTTTTCAGGTAGTATGAGTTCATTCTGCAGCCTCGTGTGATATGGCCTCAACACCAGTGATATTTTTCGTATTGCATGAACAGACGAATTTAACATAAATAAATAAATAAATGAATAAATAAATAAATAAATAAATAAATAAATAAATAAATAAATAAATAAATAAATAAATAAATAATACCACAATCATAAAATGATCAAATTATAGGCCTACTCCAAACTCTTCCATGCATGCTTACGGTTTTCTGTCATGCAACTACCGCCAGGCCATGTAATACAGCGCGCCATTGCCAACGCGTGACGCACACTTAGCACGCGACGCTATAATAGGTAGCGCGTAATGGCCGTCTCTACCGCATACGCGATCAGCACAGTGTACAATACAACGCGAGTATGCAGGCCCGTTAATTGCCGGTACTGATTAAGAGCTGAATAATACGGCTATATATTGTACGGTAATTTATGAACGCTGAACAATACGAAATTATATTATTTGGCTATTAACCAATGAAATGTCGTTATTCATGTCTACTGAATGATAACGTGTCATATCACACGGGTAAGAACCAATAAGATTGCAGGAACATTCTCAAGTGTTTAAGAATAAAATATATCACAAGATAATGCGCAATACATACTGATTGTTAGTATGCATATGTATATTGAAGCAAAGATCGGGCGCACCTGCCGACATGTTATAGGTGAAAAAAACCCCATTACTTTCTTAGATCAGTGCTATGCGCCCGTCAAAATCAGAATTGCTTGTGATATTTACTAGTTCTGGCGTTACAATGGGGAATGTTACAAATGGAAATATTTTTTTCTAACAAACTAACAGCATTTTTGTGTATATAAAGTCAGCATTTGAGAGTCCACGTGTCACATCCCCGTACAAAATATTGAAAGAATCCCACCCTGGGATAAGATGGTACGCTCGCAAATTGTGTCGGTCTTGTGACTTAATCCTTATGTCAAGAACCACAAATTCTTCTCAATTGCAATAAAACCAATAATACATCGTATGTTACTTTACAAACTACTACTGAAGAAATAAAATTGAAAAAGCCTTAACCTATTCCTACTACCAGCATCACATTAGATGACACAGTTATTGATGCGTGGAAGGAGCACGCTATCCCGACCTTAAAGTGATATTTGATTTCTCCATGGATAAGTCCATTATGTAGGAAAGCAAAAACCACATAGGATTCTGTGATAATTTCTTCACTTTATACACTAATAGCTATCATAAAGCAGCTACTTAGCACAGTCAATCAAACAAAGTCTTAAAACGCCTTAACACTTAAAACAATAGATATGATAGAAAAGACTACAACTAATGCTCACATGATAAAAACAGAAAAGACTTGAAAACCATTTCTGAATGAACAAATTAATACATCACACAATCTACTGTTAAAGTGAGAGAAGAAGAAGAATACTCCGCGGGCAACACTGGTGATACTCGATGCTCTGAAGCGATGGGCAAAACCTTTCTAACCAACAATATCTTGTTTAATATGTTTTTCCCTTCAAATTTTAGGAAACGGAAGATAATAGGTGCCGTTTGTGATCCAGCGCTTAGGGCTTACGGTACTCTACTTTGATATGGTAGATGCAATTGTTGAGGTCCCGAGGCATAAGGGTCATGTGAAATACCGTTCTTTTCTTAAAATATTTGTCCGGAACAAGAAAAACCCATTCAGTAGTTTCAAATGCGACGTGAAAAACTGATATTTTAATTCTAAAGTCCCCCTTGTACATGTTCCAACTTTAGTATTTCGTTCTAGTAAAATTATATAACATGTAATTGCAATTACAACATTGTAGCCCATGCCCGCGGTCTTCTTGACCTGGACTGTTCAACTTAAATGTTAATTTTCTTCTTACATTTCATAATTTACAATCTTATCACATTTGTACCTAATATTTGATGTCCAATTGATATTTAGTATCGATTTGATTAGTACGATATGTGAGCAGACTGCGTATAGTATGCTTCAGGCAGCAAAATATCAAATTAAAATGTTGGCATCTCCGAGGAGCTATGGGAAACAAAAAGAGATATTGTATAACGTTCTCTGAATTAAAGTTTCAAGTATGGAGCATATTTGTATAGAAATTCATATATATATATATATATATATATATATATATACATGTATATAATATATATATATATATATATATGTATACTGAATTCACGGTGAAAAGAGAATCAGGTCGGTACTTTTATGGACCCTATTCACTTGAACTGTTGAAAAATACAGATTTGTGTGAATTGACAAGCCTGAATGTTTGCGTTTTGTGGTACAATCCCGTCATTTGGTTTAACTGCTTTATAAACATTAATTAGAGAGAAATGCAGGTTTTTACAGTGTTATTGATATATTGAGGGTTCCAAAACCATTACCTAATGATCCAAAACCATACATTACAGATATGTGGCAGGGGCCATGTCATACCGTTTAAAAGAGTCATCATCAGTGGCGCTTATTCCAGCTGGCGTCCTGTGACCTCTGGAGTCCGCCAAGGGTCAATACTAGGGTCGTTGCTGTTTGTTATTTACATAAACGATCTGGATAACTGTGTCAATTTTATAATCTGATTATGTTCCCTTACAATAGCAAATGCTACAGATCTTTTATGACCTATCGCCAAAAGATGACCAACATGTTCTGCAGACTGACATTATTACTCTGTATGATTTAAGTAAATGATTTTAATGGTAAGAAGTGCGTTGTCCTTAAAGCCTTCATAGATTTTGGAATGACCCAATGCAAAACTATTCAGTCTTTTCAGTGTCGTTGGTTTCCAGTGTAAAGCTTGTGCAATATCAGTCCAAATTTTAACGATTCAATATTATTGTGCCTGTTATATTGTGTGCTTTATTTGATTGGCCCGTGGTGCTTTTGTGCAATACAACGATGAGTTCGAATTGAAAATCGTTGAAATTGCAACTTTTGATTTTGGGGTTTGAGGCTTTGGAAGCGCATATCGTGGTCAATTCTTGTTTGCTTTTCACGAACAGAGTGTCAAATGAGGAAGCAAAGTCCAATTAACAAAATGTTGCTAAACAGCAAAGATGACTATAACTGACGAGCTTCTTTTTGTGTCTGGTGTACATTTGAATGTTCTATGCTAACTGTAACCATGCATGTATTTGCTTTTGATAGCTTTCCACGGATGACCAAAAGAATGATCTTTACATCTTGTATTTCATATAACTTAAATTTGAAGTCCCATATTAATCACATGATGTGTAAGGCAAATCGCATTTTTGACATAACCTCACTCAATATCACTGGCAATACAAATTTTCGATCATGCAGGACCAACAGACCAACATATAGCATGAAACACATAAAATAGCATAAAATCCGTTCATTTCAAATACGAGCTCTCTGATTTTTGTTGCCTAGTCTTCACTCCATGCGCAAAACTATAACAGTGTTTTTTTCAGTCGCGCTGAATTCCAGGCAATGTAAAGCTTGTGCAATATGGATTGACATTGTCATGCGTATTTGGCATCGTTCTTCACGGTTTATTCAATTTAAGGCGTCAGATTCCGGTGTATTGGTATGTAGGGCAATGCGAGTTCGAAACCCGGCGCAGTCCTTGTTTTTTCTCGTAAAATAGTCGAACTAACTTGACATTCCCCTGGATTAGAAACTTAATACTTTTATTGTCTCGGTTATTTATACAAGAACTCGGCTCGGAGAGCTGATCCTGGCTGTAATGGTTAATTATGGTATGCGTGGGGTGAGCGCTTCTTAGGTGTAAGTTGCTGGTTGTTTGCTTACTTATTTATGGTGTATCTTGTGCCACAGCGGTCAGCGAATTCCTGACAAGTGTGCTGAGGCTTGTGGGTTTGTGCCTGTGCGTAGTGCACTATAAATCATTGCACTTCTTCGATATGTTCTACATCCCACAATCCGAGAACAAATTCTGGGGAAAATACATACTTTAACAAATCCAAATTGACTTTTATTACAGATATCTCAAAAAGAGCAGTATATACTGTCGGGGATTATCACAAGTTTTCTTGAGTATCTATAGGAGGAAAACTTAGCCATTCTCGAGCTAAGATATCAATTCTGTACCATTTGATTAGTCTGACATAACAATTCTTGGTATCAACTGCAATAGCATCGTCATCACCAACTTCTACAAGTACGTATTATCCATCAGAATCCATATTAGTCTTCATAATGGATGCAGCATGCAGTAGCACGCCACATCGTACCCAGAGGGGGTAGAAAATCAGTCTGCAGTAATCAAAGTAAAGGAATTTCTAAAAGACCCCTGAGGCTTTACCATGTATCGGGTAGCCGACTACGCGTGCATTTCGCTCGTATCCGATGTCTTTTATTTTCTCCAGAGTGCTTATAAAAAGCAGCCGAGTTTTTTTCTCTCCTGTTGATAAAGAAATTAAAGAGCAACAGGTAGAGGTATAGCGATTTGGTTAGAGGGAGTGTGTTGTTTACAGGTTGAAGATTTCACATACCACCATAAGAAGAGGCGATAGCTAGGGTTGCATATCAACATGAAACCGCGAGTCTTTCCAAAGGTATTTCATAAAGAACGTACACCCGTTTCATAAGCATGTTTTTTCAGTATCATTTTTCTTCTTCACATGATGAAAGCATATATCATAGAATTGAAAATTATATTGAAACCCATATTTAACGTCTGGAGCCATACCCCGGTAGCATAAATATTGGTAATTATCAGGGGTGGAATTCTCTTAAGAAAAACTCTGCAAAGGATTTCTTCGCGTTTCCCCCTTCGTGAGAGGAGAGACATAGCAAAACTTAGAAAATAGGATCGATCCAAAAGGTATTACTACGTTGGGTATTATGTTGTAAAGTTCTGAGGCATGGAGTCCATAACTATCAGACATGTTAATGATTTTTTTTCGTCGTACCATTTTATTTGAACAAAATTATGGGCCCAATATTTGGAACGCACTGGAAAACTGTAACGTGAGTGAAAAACTGTGATTAATTTCATAAAACAAAGTTTTATCTACAAATACTACATGTATAGATTTGGAAACATGCTTAATTCCCTTATCTTGTGTTTTGGTTTCATTGTCATTTTACCGTGTCTTTTTTGTATAATGTAACTTTATGTTACCTTAAAAGGGCATTTCGTGATCCACAGCATCATCTCCCACTTTTCTCCAAAAAGTTGAGATTTTTATACCACTGGAAACCTCTGGCTACATAATGTTTATGTTAAAAAAAAATTCTTGCACATTAAAGGAGGATTTCGTGATCATAGCATCCTCTTTTTATGACATTTTTTAGTAGATATCCACGAAAAAAGCTTATTCAGAAAATGTCAGTTGATTCCGATTTTGCGTTTGCGAGCTATGCATGATTATGTGTGCTCCAAATGCCACTATTGTAATTTCGTTCTGGTATACCAGAACGAAATTCAAATTTGACGATATTTTTGCTAAACGAATTAATCTGCACAAGAAATTTTTGGTACATAAACATTATGTAGCCAGAGGTTTCCAGTGGTATAAAAATCTCAACATTTTTTGCGAAAAGTGGGGGGATGAGGCTGTGGATCACGAAATGCCCTTTTAATTCGTTCAGCAAAAATATCGTGAAATTTGCAACACTGCAACACATTGTCTGTGGAGCAGTGTAATACACATAATCATGTATGCATAACTCGCCAACGCAAAATCAGAATCAACTGAAATTTTGGGAATAATCTTTTTTCGTGGATATCTACTGACAAATTTCATAAAAGAGGATGCTAGGATTACGAAACACTCCTTTAATACCTTATGCTATTAATATATGAGATAATTAAACACATCAAATACATAAAAACAATAACATACTGTCACAACTTGATTAAAAAACGATATGTGATTATTATTTGGCAGAGGTTACTTTTCTTACTGTTGTACATTATGTATCTCGTCACCAATAAATGGAGCCGCGTGACACGTGCGTGCACTTCCCGCCTAATTGTTTTTCTTAATGACAGTGCTAAGTGGTTGGGAACCTGTTTTACAAGATATACGTGTTGCGTGGTTATCTCCATACGTAGGATCAAATTCAGTCAATAGATTCTCGGTTTTCAAGAATAGTTATAAAGTTACAAGGTATGACGACTCTGTGGCATTAGAGATTGAATAAGAGTTTTCCTTCTCTTGATCCAGGCTGACAGTAAAATTGCTAGTGGGCCAGTCTTTTTTCATGATCTTTATCTTCAAATCTGTTATCTCTTTCTCATAGGCTAGAATTTTATATAGGCTTTTAAGCCTGGGCTGATCATTTTGTCTTACCATGGAGCAACCGTTTAAAAAACAAAATATGATGCGCGCGCATACTGCCAGGCAAAAAACAATAGAAATCTTGTTCAAAGATAGAAATGTTGATGATGCGTGTGCATACTGCCAGTCATTGACGTCAACTCATAGACGACATCTGTAAAGAACAGCGCACATGCATTCTCCAGATTCAGTGTAATTCTGAGTCAATACTAATGACCAAAGTATACAGGTTACAGTTTTCTCGCATCCAAAGTCGCCACACAGGATTATATTGTCGCCAAAACCCCGTCTAATACATTGCTCTGGAGCAATGTAATATGTGACCGTCCAGGTCGAAACGCTCGTAAAGTCGGCCCCTGGTCAAATTTGTTTTCTTTCGTGTTTAGAAAATATATATCATAAGCTTTACAATGATATATCATTTGACTTCAAACGATATCCAGAAGCGGAGTTATAACTTGTTAAACTTTACCCCTTCAGTAAAAGGGTACATTATTTTGGCACTACATTATTTCTTTTTTTCAACATTGCTGGTATTAAATATCAAATGGTCATAATTGGTGGTCACTTTAAATCATCCCCAACTGAACGAGGTTCAGGAATGTCCTCTCATTGTTAATTATTGGTTACCTCACCACTTGAACAGGATTTAGCCAAAAGACTTAAGCTTTTTACTAACGCTATACATAAGTATATGCTTATTATCCTCTTCAACAATAGGATTAAAGATTGGTGTTTGACTGGACCAAAATCAGAAACATGTCGGACAAATATTAGGGACATATGAATATAATCTCTATGCATATTTTGCACTGTAACTTGAAATACAATTTGCCGACTTTACGAGCGGTTTGAGATGGATGGTCACATATACATAATACTACTACTACTAATAATAAAAATAAATAAAATGTTAACATTTATACAGCGCCTTTCATGTGTATCAAAGCGCCTTCGTTACAATATGTCAGCTGCCATACAATGCCCAAGGCATGCTCATACTTTTCAATGGGCAATATTCATAACAGCTCCCTATTTCACCCCTGGGAAGAGAGAGGCAAGTGAGGTCAAACGCCTAAAGGTCCGTTCATACTACCACCGCATTTGCGATGCGTTGCTTTGCGATGCCGATATATCGATTACTTTTGCCGCAACTCAACGCAACTCGTCGCATTTCCAAGTTAAAATGTATTACCACCGCATTTGCGATGCGTTGCTTTGCGATGCGGTGCGGTGCCGCACTGCATCGTACTGCAAACTACTGCATTGCGATATCGCAATAAAGTTAAATACATTTTAACTTGGAAATGCGACGAGTTGCGTTGAGTTGCGGCAAAAAGTAATCGATATATCGGCATCGCAAAGCAACGCATCGTCGTCGTCGCATTTCCAAGTTAAAATGTATTTAACTTTATTGCGATATCGCAATGCAGTAGTTTGCAGTACGATGCAGTGCGGCAACGCACCGCATCGCAAAGCACCGCATCGCAAATGCGGTGGTAGTATGAACGAACCTTTACACAAGTGCACAACACAATGGCACCGCCGGCGCTCGAACTCGCAATCCTCAGATTTCGAGGCAGAGCCCGTACCACTGCGCTACTGTACCCGCATACTCGCAAACGCAATATTGGAATCAACTGAAATTTTGGGAATAAACTTTCTTCCTGGGTATCTACTCAAACATTCCATAAAAAGAGAATGCTGGAATCAAAAAATGCTCCTTTAACATCCATCTGTCGTCATGGAGACATATAGTCATGTTTTACCAAAAATAAAAATACCGTGATTTTTGAGCTGAATTTTTTAGTGCTCCATAAACGCACTACTTGCTTTAAACCCTCCCGTTAATGGCCATTTCTGATTAAATATTGAATTTACCTTTTATTCCCACATCAAACTAAAGGTTTATGGTTGAGCCATGCTTTATCTGGCAAAACACTGAAAATATTTGTTTAATTCCAAAAAATAAAGAAAGCATTTTCTGGCAGCAGGAATAATTTCTTTGCTCTGTAATCGAAATAATAATAAATGAATTGGGAAGTGCGGTCAAAAGCAGTTAATTTAAAGCAGCATATAAAAGCTGGACACTACTCCTGGACACAGTAAGTGCTTGAATGTGCGTATTTAACATTTAGGAGCAACATGCCAAAGTCCTTGCTCAATTTGATTGATAAGTGCGTGTTATTCTTGAACCTGATCTTGATAATAAGATGGTATTATCCCCCGTGCATTTCCTAAGATCAGTAAACTTCGGCTGTATATATAAATGCGCTTTTATAAATGCGCACGTGACCAGATGGCCAGCGCCATATTTGCATTACATCACTGTCAATCACTGAAATGGCGACCATTGAAGGAGTGGCTACAGTTGTGACCTTGTTTCGTGGCTAGCACTGGCAAGGAACATTGGCTGGAGGTTCGATGCTATAAATTTGCAAGGATAAATCATGGATATCAAAGGATCATGATTATTGCACAGCACCCCCATGTACAGACGTAACTAATGTTTATCTATTTATTTATATTTATTTATTTATTTATTTATTTATTTATTTATTTATTTATTTATTTATTTATTTATTTATTTATTTATTTATTTATTTATTTATTTATTTATTTATTTATTTATTTATTTATTTATTTATTTATCTATGCGACGAAAAACGAAAACCCTGTTCTATTTTGAACAAATTGGGAAACAAATGTTTCCTGTACAAATGAATGCCGACCCCAAATTTCGGAAATTTCAGGACAATTTTTTTTTGTATTTTCTCAAATTAAAATTTATTTACAGATTTTTGTGATTTTTTGGGTTATTCAAAATTTTTTTTTTTAAATACCAACCGACCGACCGACCCTACGTGAAAGGTCCGTTCGCCCATAGAACAGGGTTTCTCTCTTCTCGCCTTACTTATAATTTTATAAATATTATTTGTCCCCCCCTTCCCCCAAAACCACCCTCCCCCCTTTTACACTCATAAATTAATTGGTTTTTTGCTAACTTTCCCCTTCCGTGTAAAGTAAAACTTTATAAGCCGGTTGAATCAAACTGAACAAAATTGACGTATACAATTACAATATACCATGACAATAATGTGTATGACGAGATCTAACTTACTAGCTGAATAAACCTCAAACCATGCATCACATACGTGATTGTACGTCATATTGTCATATAACGTATGAGCGTGATGTATAGTATACGAGTCTTCCTCAACAACTTCCAGCCGGGATGATTAGATCATGTACAGTCATCTACGTGTTTATACTCTAAATTGTACGTCAAAGGGTGACAAAGGGTGTACAGATTACCGATTTAGCATGGGGACACAAAAGGTGCTTAAAAACACATTTTGAATTTGTTTTTTGTCCATTTGCGAGCGAATGAGTAAATTAGAATTGAGGAGGTCGGGCGGGGACATCTAGCCTATTAGTTTGAGAGGGTCATTATACCGAAAAGGGCTAAAGTTATAGTTTCCTCAATTTACGTTATAATTAAAGTTAAGATTAGGGTCAGAGTTATGTTCATTGGCGGCGCTACGGGGGGGGGATACTTATCTTGACTCCCAAATAAATAAATCCATGACCCCTTCCTTCCGAAGAAAATGACAGTCCCCTAAGTTCCCTACGTGCAAACATTATCAAATAACATCATTCGCAGCTACCCAGTTCTGACCTTAATGCCAGTAAGAATCACATTTCGTCATCAATATGGCCAATTGCCACGCCCATTTAGCACGGATAATGAAAAATAATGAAATATAACTTTTTAAATCAGCTATATCTAGCTTTTCCGTCATAATTTTTTTTTTTTCCGTAATGGAAAATCCAAATAAAGAGTTTATGTTTCGGGTCAAATTATTTTGCCCTTTGCAATCAATGCCACTATTTTGCAAAACCAATTTTCCTTGTAACCTGTCATTTTCGCCTATACTTTTGCGTGTGGAATTTGTGCACATCCGGGTACCTTACATCGTTGAACACGGTATGGCGACTTGTAGATGTCACGTGCGCATTTATAAATGCGCATTTATATATATATATCCGAAGTCCACTGAAGATTGGGGTAGTTCTCCGTCCTCTCCATAAACTGGCTTAAAGAGGAAGCCCCGCCAGAGCAGTTCTTCTGGGGTGAACCAAACCTGCCTGGTTATCAAATTAATCAGTGACAAGGTATCTCTGAATTTGACAGGTTCTAATTGATGCAATGACATTAAAACATCAATTAGCACCTGTCAAATTCAGAGATAACCTTGTCACTGATTAATTTGATAACCAGGTTCACCCCAGAAGAACTGCTCTGGTGGGGCTTCCTCTTTAAACTAAAACCCGCCTACAGTGTAATCTAATGCTGTCATAACAATGTATTCAACATAGATATTTAAAAGATACAGTGATAGAATGCATCCTTGTCTGACACCATGGTCAATGATGAGCCGATCTGTGTCTCCATATTTTAGGTGCGCACGGAGGGGAGAGTAGTGCCTTCCCGATTCCTGTACAAGGACTATATATTATGTATCTGACTGTTCTATGTTGTACGTAATCGAAGCCCTTGGAATGGTCAATGAAAGAGGCAGATGGAATTCGTCAGCATTTTCCATGTTCCAATTTGGTTTCCTGTTCACCTCCCCTTTATAATGTATGAAGTCAACTTGTCCAGATGGCAGTTCCTTTTGCTATTCACTAATACTAAATCTTTCTGCAATTATATATAGAATCTTGTTAACATATTATAATATTAAGTTATTAATTAAAACGTAATGATTACATAATAGCTACATTATTGTCAATTAATATCTACTGTAAACATTAAAAAAAATCCCACATACAATTCATGTAAATCATTATTTTCTAACAACTCTGACAGTTTTTGATGTGATTCTGATGATGAAACTCTACCCCGTCAGGGACTTTCAACAAAAGCATAATGTATTTCTTTATTTCTATAAGCTTATTTGTTATATATTATATAAAAGCCTCCGAGGCAGTGTTTTAATCACCCAAATCACATGCTCTCCTTTTGTAAAACTTTATTTTCAATTTTCATCAGAGTTGTGTGAATCATATCAACCCATTCATCTCTACTTACCTTGAGCTGTTCTGTTAGAATATTGACAATTCCTGGAGATTCCATTTCTTAGCTTCTTCACTGCGCGAGATATCAAATTCTGCACCATCCTCACGATAGTCGATTTAGTCCCGATCAGATTCCCGAGTGGCGGCATCAAAATTTGAAGCCTTTAATTCATAGACATGCATTCAATAAGAATCACACGTAATATTGATAATTATAACAAAGAACTATAACTTAGACATGTTTCTTCAAATTTAAATGTTTTAGTGTTTTATTAAGGGAGTTCAAAAGAATGGGACCACATTTGTTAAAAATGTAATGAGATAATCGGGCGAGGCCTTTCTATTCTTAGTTTAATTACCCAGCAAACACAAAAACGTTTTTAAAACGTTTTAAATAAGTTATATTTTGGCTTTTGGTTTAGGTAAAAACGTTCTAATAACATTAAAATGTCGGGTAATATAAAGGTCATGAAAACGTTTTAAAACGTTTTGTATGAAAATACACTACAGCAATATTTCTAAAATGTTTTCAAAAATGTTAATGTAAACTATTTTTGCAAACATTTTGGCCAAATATTTTGCCAACACGTAAATAATATTATGTTAAAATATTTTCCCCCAGCAAACAAAGAAATGTTCTTAAAACGTTTTCTTCAAAACGTTTTAATAACATTTAAATGTCGGGTTATATAAAGGTTATAAAAACGTTTTTAAAACGTTATTGCAAATATTTTGGGCAAACATTTTTCGCAAAATATTTTTTCAATCCCAAAATGACATTCTGTTTAGAATGTTTTGTATCATGTTTTCAAAAATGTTTTTGGAATGTTATTAAAACGTTTTTATACCCTTTATATAACCCGACATTTAAACGTTTTCTGTAAAACATTTTGTGTTTGTTGGGCAGTAGATTATCAAAAAATGTTTCTCAATGTTATGAAAACGTTTTATACCCTTAATATACCCTTTATATAACCCGACATTTAAACGTTTTGTGACAACATTTTATAACCTTTTCCGAATGATGTCGAAAACGTTTTGTGTTTGCTGGGTAAACTCATCCTTATTTCCATATTCCATCTTGTTATCAGTTTTCCCAACATCGGACTTGCCGACTGTCACAACCACTGTGACCACAACCAGCCACACCAAGAGACGGATAAGTTAATTACAACAATCATTAATTTGTTGAATTTAACCTAATACATGAACTTGAATTTTGCAACTTCCTACGTTGCGTCTAATACCATCAGGCTTCTTAAAGTAACTGACCCGCTAGTCATCTACTAGAATTACGTGACCAGTACAGCGGGTCGGTTACATGGAGAAGACTGATGGTATCAGACGCGACGCAAGAAGTTGCTCAAATCATGTTCCAGTATTAGATTAAATTCAACAAATTTGTGCTTTCAACGACTACACGACTTACAACATTCACTATTTTTACAACATTCCCCAATATTTGGTTAAATATGGAATCATTGTTGTGAATAGAATAATTTTCATGTTGTTTTTATGGAACTATAAGCATCCTTCATGTATTTTCAAATACTTTTACCAGACACTTTTATTAATTGGTGTGACGATCCCAAATCTAACATTGTATTTTGTTTGCTCTTCGTTACTTCAGTTACTCTTCTGTATTTTTGTTGTATTCTATACTTGCACCTATATAAATAACTATTGCCTTTTAGGCATAAAACTCAGAGTAACGACTACCTATTATGAAAGATCTGTTCTTTGAATTTTTATACGCTCTCCCTTTTTTGGATTCAGCACTTTATTCAAAAGTTTAACTATGAGCAAAATGTTGTTGTTACTATAATATATGCATGTATGATGCACACTTCAAGAATAAACGAACCCTTTCCGTCACACTGCATTTACTAGACTCTCAATTACATTTTTCACGGAATGACAGATTAAACAAATCATTTTTAGTTATCAATGGTGAAAATGAATATTGAAACGTCGTGGACAAGCATGATTGCATGTACCATCCTGATGTCACACTTGTCTTCACATCTTCTTAATTACATTTCCGATATGCAATAATGTTTTAATCACACTTTTCTCTGAGTGGCAATCTTTCATGTGAAGTAGAAATGTGATGTATTGGATATATATTGAGAACCGATCATATACTATGTTCAAGTGTCAGCAACATTGACATGGCGTGAATGTGACAGGTTATCATAAGGAGAAGGACATTGGATGCGATAACAACAGAGACAACATCTCAGACCTGCTCCAAGATTACTTTTGTCTTAATACTTTACTTGCTATCATATATTATTATGTATAAAGATTAGCTCATGTTAGCATTATTTATTTACAAAGGCTTTTACAAAATAAGTACGATGGACCTTTTTTGTTGTTGATTCCGAAGAAGCGGTCTCACAAATAGCAATTTTAATTGTGCTTCTGTTTGCGCGGAGCATTGACCAAATATGTTTATAAGTGTGGGGGTTGGCTACAAAATGAGGACGGGACCACTACCCGAAGAAGCCACTCCCTCTTATCGTTTTTAAACCAAAAATGTGTCATGTATAGCATATTTTTCAAAAACTAATCAATTAACATTATTTGTCACTATCAGTAACATTATAAAGCTGTTTTATTCCAACGCTTTAATCGTGATTCAGCGTCATCGGAACGACTGGCTAGTTTTATCTCGGGATCTTATCTCGAGTATTTAAAAATACAAAAACTTGGATTTTGTCACAATTATCATTTCCACATTTAGTTTATCAATGTACCTATCAATTTTAACTGAAATCAGATGTCACTGACTTGCCAAAGCGAAAATAGTATGGGCTGATTTTCACATGCTGGTTATTGAACTAGCCAAATGCAACAAAATTAAATAAAAAGCTGCTTTATCTTAACGCTTTAATCGTGATTCAGCGTCATAGGAACGACTGGCTAGTTTTATCTCCGGATCTTACCTCCAGATTAAATACAAAAACTTGGATTTTGTCACAATTATCATTACCACAAGGTATTTTAGTTTATTAATGTACATCTACATTTGTTCGAAAATCAGATGTCACTGACTCGCCACGGTCAAAATACAGTATTGGATGATTTTCACATGGTGGTTATTGAACTATCCGTTCATCATGCCATGTATTTTCAAACATTTTACGGGATAATTTTTATGGTGCCAGGATCCCAAATCTAACATTTTATTTTCTTTGCTCTCCGTTACTTCGATTAGTCTTCAGTATTTTATTGTTTTCTTGTTGCATCTATATAATAACTAATATTGCATGTATTAAGCGGACGTTAGGAATAAACGAACCCTTTCCATTAATACTGCACTTACTGATCTCTCAATTACATTTCTTCACGGAATGACAGATTAAACAAACCATTTTTAATAATCAAAGGTGAAAATTAATATTGAAACGTCGTGGACAAGCGTGATTGCATGTAACATCCTGATGTCACACTTGTCTTCACATCTTCTTAATTACATTTCCGATATGCAATAATGTTTGAATCACACTTTTCTCTGAGTGGCAATCTTTCATGTGAAGTAGAAATGTGATGTATTGGATATATATTGAGAACCGATCATATACTATGTTCAAGTGTCAGCAACATTGACATGGCGTGAATGTGACAGGTTATCATAAGGAGAAGGACATTGGATGCGATAACAACAGAGACAACATCTTAGACCTGCTCCAAGATTACTTTTGTTTTAATACTTTACTTGCTATCATATATTATTATGTATAAAGATTAGCTCATGTTAGCATTATTTATTTACAAAGGCTTTTACAAAATAAGTACGATGGACCTTTTTTGTTGTTGATTCCGAAGAAGCGGTCTCAAAAATAGCCATTTTAATTGTGCTTGTGTTTGCGCGGAGCATTGACCAAATATGTTTATAAGTGTGGGGGTTGGCTACAAAATGAGGACGGGACCACTACCCGAAGAAGCCACTCCCTCTTATCATTTTTAAACCAAACATGTGTCATGTATAGCATATTTTTCAAAAACTAATCAATTAACATTATTTGTCACTATCAGTAACATTATAAAGCTGTTTTATTCCAACGCTTTAATCGTGATTCAGCGTCATCGGAACGACTGGCTAGTTTTATCTCGGGATCTTATCTCGAGTATTTAAAAATACAAAAACTTGGATTTTGTCACAATTATCATTTCCACATTTAGTTTATCAATGTACCTATCAATTTTAACTGAAATCAGATGTCACTGACTTGCCAAAGCGAAAATAGTATAGGATGATTTTCACATGGTGGTTATTGAACTAGCCAAAATAATGCAACAAAATTAAATAAAAAGCTGTTTTGTCCCAACGCTTTAATCGTGATTCAGCGTCATAGGAACGACTGGCTAGTTTTATCTCCGGATCTTACCTCGAGTTTAAATACAAAACCTCGGATTTTGTCATAATTATCATTACCACAAGGTATTTTAGTTTATTAATGTACATCTACATTTGTTCGAAAATCAGATGTCACTGACTCGCCACGGTCAAAATACAGTATTTGATGATTTTCAAATGGTGGTTATTGTACTAGCAGTTCTTCATGTCACGTATTTTCAAATATTTTACCGGATAATTTTTATGGTGCCAGGATCCCAAATCTAATATTTTATTTATTTTCTTTGCTCTCCGTTACTTCGATTGGTCTTCTGTATTTTGTTGTTTTCTTGTTGCATCGATATAATAACTAATATTGCATGTATCACGTAGACTTCAAGAATAAACTAACTATTTCCATTACACTGTACTTACTGGACTCTCAATTACATTTCTTCACGGAATGACAGATTAAATAAATCATTTTTTTAATAATCAAAGGTGAAAATGAATATTGAAACGTCGTGGACAAGCATGATTGCATGTACCATCCTGATGTCACACTTGTCTTCACATCTTCTTAATTACATTTCCGATATGCAATAATGTTTGAATCACACTTTTCTCTGAGTGGCAATCTTTCATGTGAAGTAGAAATGTGATGTGTTGGAGATATATTGAGAACCGATCATATACTATGTTCAAGTGTCAGCAACGTTGACATGGCGTGAATGTGACAGGTTATCATAAGGAGAAGGACATTGGATGCGATAACAACAGAGACAACATCTTAGACCTGCTCCAAGATTACTTTTGTTTTAATACTTTACTTGCTATTATATATTTATATGTATATAAAGAATTTGGATTTGGTTGACACTACATAGTTTTACAGAGCTGTTTCGTAAGGGCCAATAGGCCCTCACTCATCAGAAACTTAATGCAGAATGACATTACATTAATTTATATGTATAAAGATTAGCTGATGTTAGTATTATTTATTTACAAAGGCTTTTACAAAATAAGTACGGCGGACCTTTTCTTGTTGATGATTCCGAAGAAGCGGACTCGAAAATAGCAATATTAATTGTGCTTGTATTTGCGCGGAGTATTGACCACATATGTTTAAAAGTTCATAACAGAAAGTTTTCTTTTCAATTTTCAGGCGAAATATTGCAACAAAATTAAATAAAAAGCCGTTTCATTCCAATGCTTTAATCGTAATTCTGCGTCATATGAACGACTGGCTACACTACAAGATTCCTGGCGACGGAGTACCTCTGCTGCAATGGTACTTTGTGGCTACTACAACTGCTACTACCGAGTACCCTAGCCCTTTGTGGCCGACGTTGGTACTACACCAATGTACCAGCATCGGCCACAATACTGTATATACCCCCGTAGCAAAGTATTTACTTCGACACTCCGCCATGCGTCACCTAAGAGTCAACTGCGGTGTACCGAGTAGGCCGACTTATAGGCACACCATAGTCTGAGGTACTTCGATGGCCCTTCAGCGGAAGTACCTGCACAGTAACCGCATCCATGGTGTACCCATGTGTCAGTAGTGAAGTAGCAGTGAAGGTACTCACCCGCGAGGTACTCCGTCGCCAAAATCCTTTGATCGTCACATTCATTGACTTCATATCATTTTCTTGTTGCATCTATATAATAACTAATATTGCATGTATCACGCAGTCTTCAAGAATATACGAACCCTTTCCATTAACACTGCACTTACTGATCTCTCAATTACATTTCTTCACGGAATGACAGATTAAACAAACGATATTTTAATAATCAAAGGTGAAAATGAATATTGAAACGTCGTGGACAAGCATGATTGCATGTACCATCCTGATGTCACACTTGTCTTCACATCTTCTTAATTACATTTCCGATATGCAATAATATTTGAATCACACTTTTCTCTGAGTGGCAATCTTTCATGTGAAGTAGAAATGTGATGTGTTGGAGATATATTGAGAACCGATCATATACTATGTTCAAGTGTCAGCAACATTGACATGGCGTGAATGTGACAGGTTATCATAAGGAGAAGGACATTGGATGCGATAACAACAGAGACAACATCTTAGAGCTGCTCCAAGATTACTTTTGTTTTAATACTTAACTTGCTATCATATATTTATATGTAAAAAGATTAGCTCATGTTAGTATTATTTATTTGCAAAGGCTTTCACAAATAAGAAGACGTGTTTTTTGTTTTGTTTTCGCCGCTGATTCCGAAGAAGCGGTCTTAAAATAACAATTTTAAGTGTGCTTGTATTTGCGCGGAGCGTTGACCAAATATGTTTAAAAGTTTTTAGTTTGCTACTCGGATTTATTGACGCTTTTTGTTTTATTCATACCATTTGCGTCATTATTCAATCTATTCATAACCCACTATTTATCACCATCAATAAGATATCTATTCATTCATTTATCTTTTAAATGCAGGAGGGCCCAAGATGAAACAAATGTTAATGTTGCTGCAGATACTCAACACAGCCTAGCAGGGGATAAAGTCAGAAAGAAATCAGAGTCCGGAGAAAACAAAATGACCAGCGGGAGCGAGTATGGATTAGAAACCAAATGCACGTGAAGCCACCTAGGAGTCGAACCTAGGAAAGAAATGTTTGATAACAATTCTGGCGAAGAAATCAGAAGAAACATTTAAGAATGTCTGAAGAGTTTAGACAAGTAGAATGGTGTCAAAAGTGTACAAGAGGATAAATGATAGGTTCACCAGAATATAATTCCTTTGGACCGTATGTACAAAAAAGTTAGACCTGGTCTAAGTGGAATTTAGTTCCATGACAAAGGACATTTTCCTTCACATTTGCTTAATTTATTTTGTATTTTTTAACTTTGCATTTAAATCCTTCCAATTTGCTAATTAATCTACTAGGAAGGAAATAGGACTAAAGGACCATTCGCAATGGAACTTAATTCGACTTTGCCCATGTCTAACTTTAGACCCGGTCTAACTCTAACTCTTTTGTGCATACGGACCCCAAGTGTCTAAAGAATTGTGCCCAAAGTCGTAACTGATAAGAACGTGTTGGAATACTTTTGGGGAACAAATTTTGACAATTCAACTTCCAATATCGACATGTCTCTTTTAGAAACATTGTTTGTTCAATCTACCACCTATTTTACTTACATTTCTGGTTCTGGTCAAATACTTCCCAACGCTTCACACGAAACCAGTCAAGAAGAAATTTGTGTGCAGTATGTCAGGAGATTTAACTGTTTTTGAGCTGTGTTCTGGTAATATTTCAAGACTTCTTTCTTGAACATTGTTGAATGCTTTGGATTCTTGTATGTCTACTATTCTTTGAGGAAGATGGTTCCAATCTTTGGTGGTGGTGGTGTTTGGGAAGTATGGTATTTGGAATGCTTTAGCGTGAAGATTTCTGGAATGACGTTTGCTCATTTGCTTGAGCACGTAAAGTAAAATCGAGGTTCATTCCGTAAACCACTAAACGAGTTCTTGTATTTATTGAATTCTTTCTCATAACAATATTGACCTGTACTATATGTGACCGTACAGCACGAATGAGCCGTAAATTCCCTAAATTGTGTTCTGAGTTACAGCGTAAAATGTGTACGAATGTCGTATTCAATGTCGTTGAAGGAGCAAAGTTTAACAAACTATAACCCCGCTTCTGGGTATCGTTTGAAGTCAAATGATATACCATTTTAAAGCTTATGATGTATATTTGTTAAACATGAAATAAAACAAAATTGACCGGGGGAGGAATTTACGGCTCATTCGCCGTGGACGGTCACATATACACCAAATATCCATGCAAAAAGGACGAAGTAGTTTATTTCGTGCAACGTAGGTTTCAAGCTCTCTTAAAATATAATGTAATTCAATTTGTATCAATTATTTCATTTAAGTCGGTCACACGTTTCTCCCAACCAATATAGGGCACAACTCTCATCCGGTACTAAGTGACCAATATATTCATTATGGACCACAATGGCCTCATCCCGATGTCATAGTTCAATAACCTCAATTAAACAACCATAGAGCAAAATTTCACCTCAAGTTGCAGAGTACGAGTTTGTGTACCCAAATTTTCAAAGGTCATTCAATGAGTGTGCAACTGTATTGAGGTTAAAGAAATGTGCCCTGACAGATGAGCATGTTGTGGATCCTAGTGATTCCATGGACATGATGGAACACACCACTTTCAAGAAAGAATAATTATGATACTATAACGAGTGCTAGCACTTCAGAGACCCAATATAAGACAGGACTAGATAGTGAATACCTACCTGCAACAGGTTTAAACGCAGTTCAAAAGGTTGTTCTAAAATAGTTTGTTTTAACGATGAGTAGAAGATGGTAAGGTATGATTGCATCTATGATCTATGCTAGTAAAGAATAAAACAGTGATGAGTTTATCTAGGTTCAAACTCTATGTATGGTATCACAACCAAAGATCTGAAGACAGATGATCTCCTGTACTTACGTATTATTTGTTTGTGTGTATTGTATACTTCGACTGCTTACAATAGACTCAGTTTTAATCAACCTTTATCAGTGGGAGGTGTTAGCCTAATGGATAGAGAGTCCGTCTAGAGATCGGAAGGTCGTGAGTTCGAATCCCATGCCGGCACATTCCCGTACCCTCTTTTTCAAATTGGGTCGTGTGCCGGTCGGGATTGTGTTTATTTATTGTCCAGTTTAATTATAACACCTTGGGTTGGTAAACTGTTCTTTTTTCTGATCTGAAGACACTTCAATCTCTGTAGAACACAGCGGTGTAGATTGTGTTAGATTAGATTGGAGACATCTATCAGTTTCATTGCTCAGAGATCTCCATTGGTTGCCTCTCAAATCCCATGGGTAAAATTTCAGACTGCTTAAATCTTGTTTAAAATCATACCAAAAAGATATAAAAAAAAGTATGGTTTCTTTAATTTAACAAAGGTAAAAAGGTCAATAAGCAATTTTGAAATTTGACCACTGTTTGAATCTTTTTTTTCTTCTTCTTCTTCTTCTTTTTGGATCAGGATTCATTCATGATTTTTGTGTTATTTTGCAACCGAAGTTTTCCTGGTATTTCAAGGTTTTCAGTAGAGTTATAACTTGGTTGCAAGCCTAAATCACAAAACAAAATGCACACGTGAAAACCATATGATTTGCAACTGGACTATCCGTAAATAAATTCACCAGGATTGTCCATAATTCAAAATGTGCGAAAGTTCTTGTCTACAAATCCAAAAGTATTTCGGTATAAAGATGTTAAACATACCTCAATGACTTTCGCAAATTGACTGATCACTACTCCCACTCCTCGTCTGTTTCCTGTTGGAACTGGCGTTTTGGAGTGTAGTAATTGGTCATAAATGTGGGATAGGTCGTGGTTGCCCTCGTCTCGGTTGAAAGTGTTTGCCCCCCTTTTGCTGAATTAAGATGATTTACTTAATGTGTATTCACTTTCTGTGTTGCTCTTTGTCTCTAATTTTTGTGTCTTCCCAAAATATGACATGGTTTTCCTCCGCTATGTGGTCCGTTATGGCTGATTTGTTTACCTCTCCTGTGACACAGGCATTTCTTTGTTATCTTGCGAATGTTTTATTTGAGGCTTTGTCAAAGAGCAAAACAGACAGCGAAAACACATTAAGGAAGCCATCTTGATCCGGCAAAAGGGGGAAAACACATTCAACCGAGACGAGGGCAACCACTACCTACCCCACATTAATGACCAATTACTCCACTCCAAAATGTCACCAACGTCAAGTTCCAACAGGAAACAGACGAGGAGTGGGAGAGTTGATCAGTCAATTTGAGATACGAGGGGCAGTCAGTATGTTTTAAGAGTTGACTCGTGACGTCATTTGTGGATCGTTTTCATGGCATTTCTCAATGATTACATAAACACTGTACCTTTGTCTTTCAAACAACACATGCAAAAAGTATATCACACACATGATTACGTTACAGCATTAGCATAAAATCAATGGTCTAGAGTCACTTGGTGAAATTGAGTAGTTTTTGTTAAGGGAAATAAGAGGCCGAAATGAGGTATTGTTGTATTTTCTATATTTTCTCCGGAATTAAAGAATGGAGAATGCTGCCGTTTGGAACAGTAATAGAACACAAACTACTAGTTCAGTAAACCATGTTTGTTGCGCTGGAAAGGTTTTAGTTTATTAAAAATGCGTGGTCAAATATGTCTTATTTTTGACAAAAACAAGGCTTTTCTTTCTTTAAATATCTTAATATTGCCAAAAATAGCAAACGTGGAAATTTTTTTTTTTTGGCCAGTTCTGTTGACTAATCTCTAAACATTTAAACAGGAGTCTCCCTAGAAAATATTTGAATCCGTGAATAAAATATAACTCTTATTCTACCATTGTTACATTTATACAAAAAGTAGTGGTACAAAGAGAGAGACCATCGTTTGAATGAGAAATTAATTTTTAAAACTTTTCTGTTCATTTCAGGTTGAGATCATCCATACAAATTCATATGAATATTTAAATTACAATTTTCATAGCATTTTGTAATATTTTAGGCCCTATTTACATGGAATTTTGCAATTTTCGTGCATTTCCACCATGTTGTATCGGTCATCCCACCTACGCATGCGCAGATTGTTTGATTTGCACCAGTTATCATCGCACTGAGTACCAGTTCTCACACGTGACCAGTCATTATATTTTATTATGTTTAATTTTTGAGATAATTGATGTCATTTGTAATAACTGCTTTTTAATTTTCGCCATTTTTGCAGAATAATTTCGCTTCCATTCAAGCCTTAAAGTTGTTGAAGTTTCCAGACGTCCCATTACCACCAAAGTTTATTGGCAAGTCTCATATTTTATCAAATGCAGACTGAGGATCTAGTGTTTATTCCTGCCCAAAAGTAGCCATATGCACCTTGTACTTTTGCTGTTCTCGGACATTGTAAACACGTGTTTTTTCTGTAATTTAAAATTGCCCGCCTTTTTGCGTGATTTGGCAGTGTCCCTAGACTATTAATTTTATGCTAATGCTGTTACGTAATCATGTGTATGATATAGTTTTTACATGTGTTGTATGAAAGACAAAGGTACAGTGTTTATGTAATCATTGAGAAATGCCATGAAAACAATCCAAAAATGACGTCACGAGTCAACTCTTAAAACATACTGACTGCCCCTCGTAGTACTAAGTTGTAGTTCGAAACGAACTTTGAATTTGTATACAAGAACTTTTGCAAATTATGCAACTGGACTATTTGCTCAGAATCTCAGAAATAGTAGGGAAATGGGGTTACTCATCTTATTTGCTTAGTTTGGTACCGTACACAGTACGACGGCAACTTCGTGACCTCTTTTGTTCGATAGAAATTTTTTACGGGTTGGTGAACACGGGTTACGTAACTAAATGTTGAAAATTTGGCCGGCAAACATGTTTTAGCGAAATAGCTCCAGAAATGGGAGACACGGGTCGTTTTTGCTTAAATTGTGTACCATGATCACGGATAAGATACCAAACATTTGTGCAAAGAACAAAAACGAGTAAAAGTTGAATAATATTGAAAATAAAGAAGCTTGAACATGTCCAAAGTGGCCGGGAAAATGAGAAAAATTGCATGTCACGATCACCAAAATGGTTATATCTACAACTATGAGCAAACGCCGGTCTTATGCTTTTCTGTAATGATAGATATTAACTAACTTGAGCTTGTATTAAATTTTCAGCGAAAATGATTGGTGGAACAATCGAGTCGTAGGTTGTAAAGTTACTCTGAAAACGGCCCGTGTCTCAATCGTGCGTGTCCCGTTAGTGACAAGTGTCACTAGCAAAATAGCAGCCGGCCTTGTCATTATATCGAATAATAATCGTCAGAATCGTCCAGTTGACTCCAGTGATATTTCTTTATTCAAGTAAAATACTGCATTGACTTACAAAATATTAAAGTCAATATAAAAAGTAATATCACCTCATTTGACTGAACTTAAAAGCAGTTTTAAAAATATTATTGTTGATCGAGTCCCTGAATGAGAAATAAGGTTGCAAAAGATACGAGTATGTTACAGCAGGTTGTGATGGTCTAGTGGTTGACGCCGTGGTTTGAAGTGCGAGAGGTTGAAGGTTCGAATCCTACAGCATTTCGATTTTTTCTCTCTTGTTCTGTTAGGCCTATGGTGTAGGCCCGTCAGTATTATGATCAATTAAAAATATTTCTATGCAACACGTTTGCAATGTTTTTCTTTATGCGTAGGCCTACATATTAAAAAATAAGATAGCGTCAGCCATAATTTACAATTTCAAACCTGATATTTTGGCATAATATTATTTGTAATTTTTATACCGTTCTTACACCATACCCAGACATACACATAATCCGAATCAGCGTTTCGTTGTCTAGAGTAACTTTAATTATCTTCAATAGAACACCACAAGCGGTCAAGATAAAAAATGCTTTCTTTCATTTTACCTCATTATTTCTGCTTCAAATGATCAGAAACCCTTCCTGAAAGTTGTTTACTAATATCATAAATATTTTCAAAAAAAAAAAAAAACCCGCTATGGTAGGGTTCGAACTTCCAACCTCACGCACTTCAGGCACGGACTTAGCCACTAGACCATCACAACCTGCTAACTTATTCTCGTACCTTTTGCAATGTTATTTCTAATTCAGTGTCTCGTTCAACAATAATCTTTTATAAACTGTTTGTAAGTTCAGTCAAATGGCTTGAAATTACGTTTTATATTGACTTCGATATTTTGTATGACAGGGCAGTATTTTGTATGAATAAATAAATATCACTGTAGTCAACTGGAAGATCCTTACAATTATTAATCGATGATATGGACAAGGCCGGCTGTTAATTTTCCTGCTGACACTGGTCACTTATGGTCACGCACGATTGCGAGGGGAAGCCGTTTTGAAAGCAACTTTCCAACCTACGACTCGATTGTTCCACCAATCATTTTCGCTGAAAATTTAATACAAGCTCAAGTTAGCTAATGTCTATGATTACAGAAAAGCATACGACCGGCGTTGGCGCATAGTTGCAGATATAACCATTTTGGTGATCGTGACATGCATTTTTTCTCATTTTTTAGGCTACTTCGCGCACAATAAACATTCATTTTCTCCACAATAATTGGACTTTTACACGTTACTGTTTGCCTTATACTCATGTTTCATATCTTATCTATGGGCTCAATATGGAAATGAAGGAGAAACCACTCATGTATTCCATTTTTGATGTTTTCTGAAAAACTGTATTTGCCACCTGATTTACAACATTACGTTACGTAACAGCAAAGGTCACGCCGGTAAAAATTACCGGAAGTGAGCTAAGTTGCTGTCGTACTGTACAGGGCCGTTCACTCTTGAACCCCTTGTACCGTATTTGCAGAATCAAAGACCGTCGGGATGTTGAAAATCAACATTTACTTCTTTATTGAAGTGGATTAAAAATGAAACTCTACTTTTACGTCATTCTCCTCATAGACGGTCCTGTAAGTATTCGTCAACACTCTGAGCACTACCTGCCGATCTAACATTGCCTCTGATTGGTCAATTACATGATATCATTACTTTAATCACCAATCAGAATGGAGCTTTGCAAATAATTCACCCCCAATGTTTTTGCGTGGTGAAATTATTCTAACAATGTTGACGATTGGTCCAATTGTAAATGAAAACTTCTTTTTGGCCAATCGACAGGTAGTTCTCATAATTAAATAAACACACAAACTTTGAATTGGTCCTGACAAGTATTCCGTGAATGTTGTTGATTTTCCTCTCGAACAGATATGTACAGGCTATATCAAAATGATTGGTACTCACCAGTTTTTGGTGTTTATTGACCAATCTGCTTCTTCGATATGCAACATTGGATCATCTAATTGAAATGCCCAGGATTTCTAGTTTTACGACCTTTCATAACATCCATCTATAGACAACCTACCTACCACTACCTATCCTCTTTGGGCCCTGTGGCCCATAAGGCTGCAAGTCTCCTCCTCTAGCTGTCCCTTTCTCTAGCAACTGGCTTGGCTTCACTCCATGACCTCCACCCTAATGTCTTCCTTTCTTTTTCCACTGTCCGCCTCCATGTTGTCTTAGGGCGACCAACTTTCCTTCTGCCTTCTGGAGCCCAGGAAAGTGCTGTCATGCAGTGGCTATTATCTTCCATCCTTAGCACATGGCCAATCCATTTCCACCTCCTTCTTTTTACTTCTTCACTTGTCCTGTTCATTTTGGTTTTCTTTAGTAAGTCATTGTTTGATATGACATATACGGCCATCTAATCTTCAGTATTCTCCTGAGACATTTGAATTGAAAAGTGTCCAACTTCCTGTTATCACTATCATTGATCTTCCAAGTTTCACAGCCGTATAATAATGCTGACATTACCAGAGATTTGAATAGCTTCAGTTTGGTTCCTACAGTGAGCTTGCTTGCATTCCAGATTTGTTTGAGCTTCATGAATGATCCCATTGCCTTGCAAATTCTGTTCCTCGTGTCTTCTCCCCCTCCACCTTGGTTGCTGACATTTGCACCTAGGTATGTATACTTTTCTACCTCATTTAGTTGCTGGCCTGCTAAGATTATCCTGGTGTTGGATTTGCTGTTTATTCTAAGCACTTCAATTTTCTTGGTATTAATTTTTTAAACCAGTTATTGCTGCAAATTCACTTAGCTTTGTTGCCTTATCCTGCATGTGTTGGATGGTAGATAATAGAAGAGCTATATCATCTGCAAAGTCCAAATCCTCTAATTTTGTCATAAATTTCCATCTGATTCCTGTGTTATTTCCCTCTGTTGCATATTTCATAATCCAATCAACCACAATCAAGAAAATAAAACCAGACATTACATCTCCTTGCTTCACACCGGTTTTCACCTTGAACCATTCTGACTCCTCCCCTTCATCTAAGACTGCGCACTCGCTATCTTCATACAAGATCTGGCCCATTCTTATTATCTTTGATGGAATTCCATAGCTAGCCACAATTTTCCACAGGCGTTCTTGGTGTACAGAGTCAAACGCTTTTTCAAAGTCCACAAACGTAATATATAAGGTTGACTGCCAATCTACGACTTGCTCAATAATATTCCGCAAAACAAAAATCTGCTCCACTGTACTTCTTCCACTTCTAAATCCTGCCTGTTCATCTCTCAACTTGTTGTCTACTCCATCTCTAATTCTATCAATAAGTACTCTTCCAAATACTTGACTTGGGACAGAAGTCAGCGTAATGCCTCGCCAATTTCCACATTCTGTGAGATCTCCTTCCTTTGGTAACTTGACAATGAGCCCCTGCTTCCATGTTTTGGGTACTTCTTCTTTATCCCAGATTGTGTTAAAGAGGCCTGCGAGCCAGTCTACAGTTGTGTCTATGTCTACTTTCAACAATTCAGCCGTATTTTCATCTTTGCCACCTGATTTTCCGTGTTTCATCTTTCTAATTGCTGGTCTAATTTCTGCTTTTGAGATGTGTTGATCACTTATGTCCTCGATTACCGTTACTGATACTGGGTTGGTTTGTAGTGGTCTATTTAAAACTTCTTCAAAATGTTCTCGCCATCTTGTTCTCCTTGCTGATTGTTCTGTTAATATGTTCCCAGATTTGTCCTTTACAGCATTGCTTGTTCTGCCTTTATCATTGCTTAAAGTCTTTGTAATGTCATATAATTCCTTCATTCGCCCATTTCCTGCTGCTTGTTCTGCCCGAGCTGCGAGATCATCAGCCCATTCCCGCTTGTCCCTTCTCATACTTTTCTTGACTTCCTTGTCTTTGCTCCGGTATTCGTCTTTTAAGTTCTGTTTGATTCTGCTTGACTTTGTCTGTTCAATGTCACTCTTCAGTTTTATCCTCTCCTCTACTAAATCCCATGATTCCTTGCTGATCCATGGTTTCTGGCCCTTCTTTTTTGTACCCGAGAACCTTCTGTGCAGTTCCTTTGTAAGCATTCTCAAAATAAGGTAGCTCTTATATTGCATTTTGAAGTGGCAGTCTTGTCCATAATCGCTGGAAGCATTTTGATATAGCCTGTATTGCGCTATTCCATTTAAAATCCACACTCCCCCTGTGGAAGATTTAACTAAAGCCTTCCACAGAGGGAATATGAGTTTTGACCAGAATAGGCAATTGGGTTACATCCATTTGAAATACTCACTCCATTTGTTGAAGATATAATTAAAGCCATAATACAGGGGGAGTATGGGTTTCAAAATGATTAACTCTGACCAATTACATTTGAAAAACATACTCCCCCTGTGGAAGATATTTCCAAAATCTTCCACAGGGGGAGTGTGGATTTCAACTGGAACAGCCCATTCAAGCTGCATCTCATCACCTGCTATTATACCGCGATACCGTCATTGTACTTTTCTTCATATGATGAAACCCCAGAGGCCTGAAACTGTAGTTTATGATCAGATCCTTTAACGTACGATGTCCGGATCGTATATTAATGTTGAAAAGGTGTAAAATCAATTAGTACGATATTAAATGGTCATTCAATTGATATCTCAATTTCGTCTGTGAAATAACTGAAGAAGGATTCAGTATATTACTTTTAAGGCTGTCTCAGTAAAAGTGTAAAAAAGTGCAGAAATCGCTTAAGAGTGAAGTAATTATAACTGTCATTAGGGATTTTGAAAAAAAAATTAGGAAAACAGCAGCATTGACAATGTTGAAGCCGTGGGTCACATGACTAGGTGTTTACCGCTCTACCTCACTTTCTGATGAAATCCCATGGATGTGGGATGCAATATCAAGTAAGTCAAATATTTGTTGAGAGAACTGTTTAAAATCTGTTTATTAAAGTTGAAGCCTCTTTCAAATACACGTAGCTAATTTTGCTGCTTGTATATTAATAGAGTTCAAGTAAAATGTCTTTAATACACGGCTTTTGGCTTAACCACTAGCATCTATGCTACTAACAAAGATGCTCAAAACTGAATTTTGATGATTTTTACGATTTTCCGAATGAGCAAGTTGCTAAATAGGCTTTTAAACTTAATTATCAGAAATCAGAAACAAACAATAATGGTCCTCATTCAACCATATTCATGAGACTGGTAGGGTGTGATAATATAGGTGTGGGGGAGGTATCACATATTGTAGCATTACAAGGAATAATGTGCCCGAAACTCAGAGTGCTGAAAATGTGTAAACTTCCATCACAAATTTGCTGACACTGCTCAGTGCCCCCATCAGGTCTATGAGACCTATCTGATGACTAAACCTAAGCTATATACCTAAGAATAAAAGAATGAAAGACGTCACAATATATATACTGAGGAAAAGATAATGAAAAGAACTCGGGAGAAAACAGAATGAAGTAAGATACACAACAAAGAGTAGGTAGGATAAAAAACAACCTACACATGGAAGAAAGGCAAAGAAAACACAATGTAATGTAAGAGGGATGAGTAAGGGACCGATAAAGCAACAGCTAATTAGAAATTCTGGCCTCTGAACCTGTTCCCAGACCATAAAAAATTGAAATCGCCTTATAGCAACACTATTAATTATTAATTTCAGGCTTTATTTTGTTACTGTACTAAAAATGTATAAAACATGGGTGTGAAAAACAATATAAAAAGGGAAAGTGTAATCAAGAACACTCTTTCGGCGACTGTGTGGTGTAATAGGTCAGTGGTTTGAGTATCTGTGGAATTTTCTGATTTTTATTTTATTCAATTTCTAAGAAAGACAAGGGTTTATTTATTCATTTACTAGTATTTATAACAGCATATTAATTTTACCCAGGGTAGCCTGATTAGCAAAAATGTTGTTCTTACACTGGGCCCTGCATGCATCATATAAGGCTAAACAAAATAATGCTATATATGTCTCAAAGCCCATGGCAGTTTCAAAAATGAATATGGAATGAGGTTTTTTTTTTTTAAGATTTTATTTTTTTAAAGATTTTTTTGAAACTTAATTTTAAATTAAGATCTCATTTTCGAGTGTTCAAAAGTACACTACATAAAATTGTGGTTGATTTGCAAACAATGCGAGTATTGAATCAAGTAACTAAATTTATCACAGAATTGCGCATGGGCTTTGAGACAACAATTTGTTTTAGCCTAACAATTGCACAATTAGAGAAATAGATTAGAGAGATATAAACCAACTTAAATAAACAATTGGCAGTATACTGTCTCCATTATAGCTGCTCTATGAGGCATGTCATTTAGTTATGGTCTAGGAGCAGGATGAAGGGACAGAACCTACAAAGTGACAGACATTGGCAAATTTCACATATACACACACAGACACAAAAAGGCAAATTATACAGATTTTTTTTATAATCATTATCATGTTTATTATTTCAATTTGTTCTTAAATAAACTTCTGTGTGATCTTTGACATGCACTATTATAATGTGAGAGAAATCACCATGACAATTTGTTGTCCCAAGCTACTAGCATGGCAAGTAGACTCTTCCAGTTGGACTCCATACACCCTATGGAAGACATTACCTTAATCTTCCACACAATGGAGTGTGAATTTCAAATGGGGTTACCTAAATGGGCGACTCCTTTTGAAATCTACACTCACTGGTCTGGGAGATTAAGGTCATGTCTTCCATAGGGGGTGTATGGATTTCAACCAGAACAGCCAAACAAAAGAATCAGCTTTGGTAAATCAAGATGTTACAAATCTAACTCTCACTAGCACTAGAAATCCAAACATGCTCACCTCCCACGCCAAAGTTCCTTAACCTCAATAGGTTTCTACATTCACAGAATGAACTTTGAATGTGTTGAGTACAAAACCTCATACTCAATAAACTTGAGGTCAACTTCTGACCTACGATACTTAATGGAGGCTAATGAACTACGCCCTGGAAATGATGTCATTATGACTCATAGTGGTAGAAATCAAATCATATATCACACACTTAGAAAAATAATTTGTTTAACCACTTTCTTACTGTATATAATATTAACAGAAATGTATCCTGCATCTGGTAAGCCTAATAAGTTAACACAGTGTGCTGTATTATATGTTATCATTTGTGCAACTAATAATATTCTTTATTAATAACGAATTACATTCGTAACATAATTTCATAACAATTATCTGTTGAAATAAACCCATTTGTTTTAAACATTTTGCCTTTTGCAGTGAATGTAACGAGTGACCCTGAAAAACAAAATTCTTCCAAATTAATACAGAACTTTTGTCGTTATGGCTCATTATGGCTGCCAATATGATAATACAGAACAAAGACATGCGGTGCAAGCTACAATAAAGTGTTTCTAAAAATAAGCATTTTTTTCTGCCAAGCAAGATATAGACATTATATACAATAATAAGGATTCGAGAAAATTCACAACCAAAAGCAAAAAAATCTGGAAAAACTGCACCAGGCAGGTTGTTGGGGGAAAAAATATACACAATAAATCATAAAAGATGACACAGGAAAAACAATAGGCAATAGCTAGGCATATCTTGTATTTATCTACACAATTCAAACACTAAATTAAATATGATCTGTTTTGGTGCCAAATTCGGCAGTGTTGACTACTTGATTGATTTTCTACTAAATGATTGACAAGTTGTTCTTGCATATTGAATCTCGCAAGTGGGCATACAAATTTGCATTTTTGTGTAGGTTTAGCTCTGCTGATAAGCATTTATCATTCACGGCAAACGAGGCAGAAAATATAGTAAAACAAATAAGTCAGTTTATGCTCAGTGGGAACTTAAAAAGAAAGACATGGCCTATAGTACCAAAATACAACAGATAATAGTTTCAAAATGTAGCCTATTGGTTGATTGAAGTCCAAGATTTACCATGTATACATGGCCTTTACCAGTTACAAAATATAAAAGAGTCAAAATTAATGGGCAAAAATTAAACCAACAATAGACCTAACTTAACCCAATGTTGAGCAATTTTGAACCAAAATTAGTTCAAGTTCAGGACTACAGGCTGTGTATACTGGCAACCATTGGACTACAGGCTGTGTATACTGGCAACCATTTGCCAGATAACCACTGAACAACCATTGGCCAGATTTTAAAACCATTCTATACACATTCATGTACAGTTGTGTAATTTGCAATAAAGAAAAGAAACAAAGAATAAAAAAAAATCATTTTTACTCATGTATCATATAACACAGATAATTACACAATGATCACTTATATTTACTGTACAATATTGACTCTAAACTAAACTTTGTCATTTCATACATCAGTACATTTCATAAAATACATCAAGATCTTTCAAAACAAAACTTATTCATAATCAATTCTGAAACAATTGTTATTGGATTTGAAATGTCAGAAACAAAAAATGTCAACTCCTGCACATGGATGACATTACTTATCTTTGTGCACAGGGTTGGTATACTATACATGTGTATATATATATATATATGAACAAAACGACCATGACTAAATTTGCATAAAGTTTATTTTGCAACATGCAGAACACAATTTCACAAGTATCACCAATTAGTAATTTCTTGCAAATAATAAAAAGTAAAGTATCGAAAGTATGATTATTCATTTGTTATTATATTCCATCTGTTTTCTCCTAAACTTTGCAACTATATTTACAATTCTCAGTCCAAATGGAAATCTCAATAATCTCGATAAAAAAAACAGTTTTATGCTGCAATTCCTACAAAAAGAAACATTTTTGAATTCTATTACATTGTGTGATATAGATAACTATTCATAAAAATACTATTTTTAAGCAGTGGGACAATTTCATAAGCTTGATTTTAATTTCACCTACTTATGTATATAATTTGGGATAACATATATACAATTCAATTCAGTTAGTGTACTTTGCAATTAGAGAAGTCCAAATGGTGCAAAAATAAACCTTTCAAAAGCAGGTGTCGAGAAAGATAATAACGTCATCCTTCAAATTGGTGATATAAAGCAATTATTATGCGTGTACAAATCACACATGGACTTCTACTTTTTACAACAAGTTCTATATCATCAAATTTAGTTTGTGAGTATAAATAGAGACTCGAACAGCACTTGAAGAAACCTTTTTTATTGAATTCTTTCTGATAAGGCCACAGAGAGTTCTGTATTACACAATATCAACATAGCTAATTAAGGCCTTGCTAAGCACCAGAAGAGAGAATAAGCTAGACAAATTTCCAATGGACATGATACAATCTTTTGCATTCTTATAGGTCATTTCCCCGCTTCTTATTTTGTTTACAATACAGCAAACACAAGTTCATTTGATACATACATTTCATTCATAATCAACCCTAACAACACTTCATTATAATGTCTACCTGGTCCATCCATATCTTACACACCATCATATTATGTATGCTACATATCAATTTCATTCATGATTGAGGCCCTCGTAGCACGCCGTACAAACCGTCACCCCACACTGAATCAATGGGCATATCTAACAAGACGTGACCTGTTGGCTTGTCTATTCACTTTAATTACATTCCTACTATAAATAACTACCAAGCCGTTAGTAATAAATTGTAAAAAAAAATTGCTTTTATCTCTGGAAGGGAAATGTATACTTCTTTTTCTCATTTTTTTCCTTCAATATTTTGATATTGCTATTTGTTCACTTCTAGCTTAATGTACAAACGCTGCAGCCCTGTGGCAGTTTTAATACTTATCATCTGAAGTTCCAATCTACCATACGATGTAACGTTATGTTTCTTAATTGGACTATGATGCGTTGGAAGAAGAAAAAAATGGCTGTACACAAATATACTGCTTGCCTTAAGGCATCACTTAACTTATAATACCAGATCATGCCTACTACACATCTAACAACTTCAATGACATATATGGCATTCACCTCAGTAGGGCATCACACATGCTCATCTATGATGACACAGTTCTTAAGTCCCAATATATTATACACTCACACATGACCTTTGAATGTGTTGGGTACAAAAACTCATACTCCACAACTTGAGGTCAAATTTTGAGCTTTGATTGTTGGGAGGTCAATGACCTATGCCATTTGGTTGAGACTATTTCAGCTCATAGAGCTTCATAGTTTTACCAGGATATAACAATAGGCGTGACAGGTGCATAATAAAGCATTCAGGAATTATAACACCTGTTAAAAGAGGTATTTGACAATAACACCACATACCATATTAAAAAGCGGGAAACCCAACATTTTCAAGGTTTCAAAGAAGTTCATTCTGTGCTTACATATATATTCAAAGTAAAATTTTGAAATGAATTTTATATCAGGAATCTGCATTTTGATATTCCTTTATATGAACTCTAGTTCACTAATATAACCATTGTTTGAAATTGGCAAAAACACTTTTACTTTATCTCATTGCAAACAGATTATCACTATCATCGATTAGAATTACTATGATCTGGCATTATTGAAGTGCACAACAGTATATACTCTGCTTCTTAAGCACATACAGTGTTGTATCCTGGATTGAAAATTCCACGAAAATACCACTGTATCACAACTAAGCCATTATTGTTCTTATTGCATACAATACAAGCATGTTGGCTTACAGACTACTAACTCTGACTTTCTTGTTTAGAAAATATACAAACATGGCACACTAAACATGTCATGATGATAAATGCATTGAGACCAATTCATATTATACGTCCATGCAATGTTTAACAGATGACAAATACTACCTATGTGCGGCATACAACCGATTGCAAAGGATTTATCGATTTAACACAAATTGAGTTGGATTTTTTTCTGTTGTTGATAAAATCACAAAAGATGCAGTTAAATTACATTTTAAATATAGTTAGAAATTTCATAATAGGCAAATATGATTATAAATGCAAGATTAAGGCAAGTATGGCACTAGTAGTATATAACAAAAGCATTAATTTGTAATAATTTGTCATGATTTGATTTAGTATATAAGAAACGAAAGGTTTTCACATTATTTATGTTGTTGACAAGGACATTTCATCAAGTTTGATATAAAAACATACTTGAAGAGGAGATAACATGACTCAATGTTTTGAATAGCGCCATGAGGAAAGGACACAGTTTAATACTCTGCATGCTAGCCATAGGCTTCAACATAAAAAGTCCAAGTTTTGAGATATTTTCTCAAAATACAAAGATCTATCTTAAGAACCACTGAACCAATACTAGGCTTGTTTGTACTCATTCTAATGCATTTGTCATGCTGATTCCAAATATTTAAACAAAATTTGAAACCTGTCGTCTGCAGTCGACCTCCGCGTGGAGAGAGTAAAGGGTGTCTGTCATCTTAGGAAGGGTGACAATGTGATGCACTTGGTTGATAAAGGTTCGTGGTATGAACTATGCATTGAGGGCTCAGTGCACTGCCTCATGGTGTTTTATATGGAGATAAGGCTATGTGTTACTGAAATAGAATTTCTTTCTGAAAAAGTTTGTCAGTAAAATCTGATGTTTGCCAAAACTTAAAGGTGAGGCAGTGGTGAGCCCTCTATATAACACTGACTAACACCATTACCACACACACTTCATTATAAACACTAACTCTGATTCATCCATTCTTAATCAATTAATCTTATCCTTTAAAATAATTCAATTACCAGGAAAACCTACCTTCAGGATTACAATTTACCTTCTCAAATTTCAAGAGGATCATGATTACATACACAAAGCTGCCTTTTCTACCTGGCACAATATAACATATACCCATGTCATACAAGTGGAACGCACACCTTAAAGGTGTGTGACCAGATCAACAACCTCATTGCACAATTTTTCATCAAAACTTAGATTTTGGTATCAGAAGAAAGCTTATATATTTTTCATTACCCCAGTAAAATTTCATGTCTGAGATAGGTTTTGTTTAGATGGTGTGAACAAAAATGTGGGCAAAATTGGTAAACATCACCGGAAGTATATGGTGCATTGTTATACAAATTTTTGCTACTCATATCAAACACCTCTGGAGCAAACAAACTCAAAATTTGTAAACAGAAAAATCACAATGGGCTATTATATTTAAAATCCACACTACCCCTGTGGAAGATTATGGAAATATCTTCCACAGGGGGAGTATGAATTTCAGATGGAATGGACACATTAGCAGCTCCAATTGAAAGTCTCCCTCCCTCTGTGGAAGATTCAGGTTGAATCTTTCTCAGAGGGTATATGAAATTCAAATGGAGCTGCTAATGTGTTCATTCCAGTTGAAATTCATACTCCCCCTGTGAAAGATATTTCCATAATCTTCCACAGGGGTAGTGTGGATTTTAAATGGAATAGCCCAATATGAAAACATGATACCATTACCTTCCCCTTTCTGCATCAATGTTACATAGTAATAAAGAAGATATCAATAAACAACGCCTTTATTGTTCATAACTTTTTTGTTTTGATTATGTATAGTCACATGGGAAACATCACTTTCATCATCAATTGTTTCCCAGAAAAAGCTACTGTGGATATTAATTTCAATAAGTCAATATCATCAGGAATAAAAATCAAATATTACTCTGCACGAACAAAATATCGTAAGAAACAAATGCTCAGATGACATGTCACTGTGTATATTGTCATTAAAGCGCAATTGTTCACCTAAATTTAGTTTTTTCATTCACTTGGAGTCATCCAATTCATTCATTACGTGTACTTTCCTTGGGTAAATGAGCCGGTTGAGGTCCATATAAATTACCGCACTACTGCTACTGGTTTGTCAATGACCATTATATCCACCGCTAAGCACTTGGCAACATAAACGTTAAAACTATTTTTGACAAATATATATAGCCATTAGCGAACCTATATTTCATTTGATGCATATAATATTTGTTAGAAAGTGCAGGAGTTTATAATGTATGTATAATCTTCCTTCATGTAAGACTGATAAAATTACACTGTCCTTAAAGCCATAATGTATGATCTTTTAAAATGAGTTTTGGTCAATTATTTTTAAAACCTGATTTTTTTGGGGGCATATTTGTAATGTTTACACATGTCCTAACTTACACCTAATTGGATTCAGCCAAATTCATTGTTTTTAGGACAATGGAGAAAGATTGAACGAAAGTCATATGATGACATTGAATCCCCCAATAGAACACCACATTTAAGTGGTTAAGACAGTAAGTGAGTTTTGTTTCATTTTACATCTTCACTTTGTGGTTTTCCTGTCAGTTGTTACTAATAATATTTTATAATATTTGGCAACGGATTACCAAATTAAAATTTGACTTAAGGCTTGAATGAAATTGGTAGAACTGATTTTTGGATGATACCTGAAAATACCATTTAGTATGGCAAGAGTTAACAAATTTGTGTAAAACATGTTAAACTGGTGCATGTGGGGAGGGGGAGGAGGAGAGATGGGTGTGTACTAGTAATTAATCTGTGGCATTATTCTACAATAAGCATTATTCTACAATAACTATTATTTCTACAATTAATGTAACTAATATATGTAATTAATTAACTCTAAGAGCACTAAACGACTTTTCATGATTGTAAATAGACCTGATCTGTTTTTGCTTATCACCATTCTATTCATTCTATGCTGACATAGTACCTACTAGACTATGAAATCTAAACATCAGCGATAACTAATGAAATCACCACGATATACAGACTTCATCTCGCTCTCTCGTTAAGGGTTGCTACATTATGCTGCCCTATTCTGAGCAACTAAGCTAGTTAGCCCTCCAGACCTGAGAAAAAGTCATCAGACCTTCCTAGATAATGCTCTGCTTTTGCAAGTGTCATTTTGTGTGTATCACAGCTGGTGCAATTTCATTTTATTTTGGGATTTCTTAAAAGTTGTTTCTGCCATTGTTAAGTAAAATGTGTTTTGTGCAAAAGTTCCAAACGTGTACCCAATATAGTGACATTGGTTGACATCTCTGTTGGATAAAGTCTAGAGCACCTATATGTCCAGGATTTACGTTGGTCATTACTTTGAATGCAAATTAAGGCACCCTACCTACCACTGTCATTACATGGTGTCATTATGTTTGATGGTCTATTATTTTGACATGACACTTGTTTAACTTGTTAGCAACCCTCTACTCTCCCTTATCTATCACACTGCATTATTAACTAATACGATTGAGTCATAATTAACATATAGCAGTCTACTTCTCAATTTTTTTCTCATACTATAAATATTCACTTTTATTAATTCAATCTATATTTCTCCAGGCTGATCATGAATGAAAATATGTGCAAAAAGGTTTATAATTGATTGTGTATAAATACTAAATGTGACCGTACATACGAATGAGCCGTAAATGTCCTCAATTGTATTCTGAGTTACAGTGTAAAATGGGCATGAAGGTCATATTCATAGGTATTTCAATTTGGTGCTACGTGTATCTCATTAAATGAGGTACACGTAGCACCCAATTGAGTACCTATGAATACGACCTTCATGCCCATTTTACACTGTAACTCAGAATACAATTGAGGACATTTACGCTCATTCGCTGATCTCACAAATGGTATTAATTGTTTAATTTAATGACTTAACAGAGGATTAACTATAGTCGTTTTTACAGGTAAGGTAGATTCCATATTAACCCCATGAGAACTACCTGCCTATTGGTCAAAAAGAAGTTATTATTATCAGTTGGACCAATCAGCAACATTGTTAGAATAATTTCACCACATAAAAAATTGGGGTGAATTATTTGCAAAGCTCCATTCTGATTGGTGATTAAAGTGTAGGTATCATGTTATTGACCAATCAGAGGCAATGTTATATCAGCAGGTAGTACTCAGTGGGTTAACAAGTTATGGTGAAAGGCCACAACTGAAACATTGATTACTCAATAAATAAAGAGTAATGTGGTATCCTTTACACCCAAATTATGTGTCGGAGACGGTTAAAATGTAGATAATGTGCGAGGCCTAGCCAAACCCATTGACATTGCTTCAGGCAATTGAAATCTAATGTGTGATCTGAGTTTATTTTAGAGGTGTGAAATTTACTGAGTTAAACTAAGCCACATGTACAAGTTTCTATTCCGTAACATTTTATTTCCAAGCAAGCAGCAGATGATCTATTTATATGCAGTACACTCGTCAATGGTTAGATGTAGCTTAAGTAGCACTGTGACGTCAAAAGAACATTCATTACTAACAAACATTCCATCAAAGTTTTGGTATTTTAACTTCATCCTTTCACCAACAATATAGCATTATGCAATTACTGACTCAAATTAAACCTAATTTGATTTGAGATCCGTATATTTGATTCCCTTGATGAGCTCTGGTGGTAAATAAAAACATCTTCAATCATTATGCAATGAGAGAGTCATGTTTGCACACTGTGCATTAGAGAATGGCTTTTTGTAATTGTCACATGATTTTCCTTACAATTTCAGTTTGTTTGTAACAATACACCGGATCTCTTCCAGCGAAGGTTATTTGCGAAAGCAGTTTATGCAGTACTTGGACTCAGGCATGTTTCCATATATGGATAAATCATTTAAATATAATTAATCCTTTACTAAACTTGTCCAATGCATTCCTACGACTGTTGGTATACTATAGGCTTTATGAAGGGCATAGGGTCATTGTGCATGGTGGTTTTTTTTCTTCAAAAACTTGCGGTCAAGTCCTCACAAACATCCTCTGAAAGCCAATGCTTGTTATTGAATGCAAAATTCAAAAACTAAAGAGTGTTTTTCTAAACAACCTCCGCCATATCAAAAACATGGCATTAAGATTGGCAGTCATTCAAACAATTATCACCTCTTCTTAGCACTAAAATCAAAAGGTCATTTTAGACATTTTTAAAAGCTAAACAAACTATCTGAAAAGGATTCAAACAAATTTGGTATTTGGCGAATCAAAGATTAGTGTTATACTTGATATAAATAGCATTTTAAAAGGTTTTTACTGTTGTGAGCCTAGCAAAATGTGTAGGTAAGTGGGGATGGAAACAAATGGTATCACCATGCACTCACTTCTTGGTTTGCATAAAAATAGATTTGGTATATCTTCACAAAACAGAAAACCATATGATGTTATATGGTATCGTTATAACCTAAAACGTATCAACCTTTGGGGAGACACAATAACATTTAAATGGGTTGGGTCTCCACAATTCTAGGTTAACTTTTTGAAAAATAGAAGTTATTATGCCATACGAAATGAGAGTATTTTGGCATAATGTTCATACCTTGGTGGTAGACACAGTGTGATAAATTGCTAACTGCTTACAAGTTCTAAACCACTGTTTGCTTACATTATACTTGCATCTCAAAAATGACAATCTCTAGGACAGTTCCTTAACCCCAATATGCTTCTACACTTAAAGAATGACCTTTGGATGAGTTGGGTACAAAACTCATGTTACACAACTTGAGGTCAAAATTTGACCTTTGCTTGTTTAATGAAGGTCATTGACCTATGCCATTGGGGTTGAGATCATTATGGCCCATAGCGGTATACAATGTCCAACTGATTGTATACTTTCATTACTGATATTCATTCACATCTTGCCTTCAACCATGTTAGATTCTGTAGACTCGTTGTGATGGATGTACTGCTTGATTGATGAACTGCTTGCTTGTTTCTTGCTCCACCGATTGCTTGATTTGTATCACTGCTTTAGATGTCCATACCTGATCCTGATTTTGGTGCTAGTCCTAAGGCCTTAGTTTCAGCTTCTGTCAATCCACTCTTCAGTGTCCGACGTACTGTAAAAAACAAAAACAAGACAAAAAATATTGAGAATTGATGTAGACGATGTGATGGAAGAAAAGTGCAACACCTGCTGGAAGTTACAAATTTAATTGCAATGTTGGCCAATCTATTTACTTACATAGGTAGATCTGATTGTCCTGTATAAATTACTCCTCTAGTTGATCTTTCAGAAAAGAATGTCAATTCTGAAGATATCTTCCTGTACATAATATAGCAACATATAGAGCATATGTTGTAGCAGTGATGTTTGAAATTGAACTACCACTGATCACATTTACAGTTGA
Source organism: Amphiura filiformis (assembly GCF_039555335.1). Lineage (NCBI taxonomy): Eukaryota > Metazoa > Echinodermata > Ophiuroidea > Amphilepidida > Amphiuridae > Amphiura > Amphiura filiformis. The sequence continues at coordinate 21,384,179 of NC_092643.1, read as the reverse complement.
ATTACCTCTGATCATGGTTACTTTTGAACTACCTCTGATCCCAGTACTGTTGAACTACCCCTGATCACATTTACTATTGAACTACCCCTGATCACATTTACTATTGAACTACCCCTGATCACATTTACTATTGAACTACCCCTGATCACATTTACTATTGAACTACCCCTGATCACATTTACTATTGAACTACCCCTGATCAGTCACTGTTGAACTACCTCTGATCAAGTTACTGTTGAACTACCACTGATCACTGTTACTGTTGAACTACCTCTGATCACAGTTACTGTTGAACTACCTCTGATCAAGTTACTGTTAAACTACCCCTAATCACATTTGAACTACCTCTGATCACATTTACTGTTAAACTACCCCTGATCATAGGTAGTGTTGAACTACCTGTGATCAGTGTTATTGTTGAACTACATCTGATCACAGTTACTGTTGAATTAGCTGTGATCACAGTTACTATTGAACTACCTCTGATCAAGTTACTGTTAAACTACCCCTGATCACATTTGAACTATCTCTGATCACATTTACTGTTAAACTACCCCTGATCATAGGTACTGTTGAACTACCTCTGATCAGTGTTACTGTTGAACTACATCTGATCACAGTTACTGTTGAATTAGCTGTGATCACAGTTACTATTGAACTACATCTGATCAAGTTACTGTTAAACTACCCCTGATCACATTTGAACTACCTCTAATCACATTTACTGTTGAACTACCTCTGATCACATTTACTGTTGAACTACCTCTGATCACAGTTACTGTTGAACTACCCCTGATCACAGTTACTGTTGAACTACCCCTGATCACAGTTACTGTTGAACTACCACTGATCACTGTTACTGTTGAACTACCTCTGATCAAGTTACTATTAAACTACCTCTGATCACATTTGAACTACCTCTGATCACATTTACTGTTGAACTACCTCTGATCACAGTTACTGTTGAACTACCCCTGATCACAGTTACTGTTCAACTACCACTGATCACTGTTACTGTTGAACTACCTCTGATCACAGTTACTGTTGAACTACCTCTGATCAAGTTACTATTAAACTACCTCTGATCACATTTGAACTACCTCTGATCACATTTACTGTTGAACTTCCACTGATCACAGTTACTGTTGAACTACCACTGATCACAGTCACTGTTGACCTCTGATCACAGTTACTGTAGAACTACCTCTGATCACAGTTACTATTGAACTACATCTAAAGTGCTACCATTCCCAACACTTAAACAAAGGCAACTCATCTGACATTGTCAAAACTTAAATTAGAAAATAGCAAGTTTTCTGACAAACTTTCACATATTCTCATATTTCTTCTTTTCATTACTGAACTCAACCACCCAACTAACAAGAAGCAACACGTCCGTCCAGCAAAAACAAATCAATTTGATACGTTCCTTATTATATCAGCTATATCAGACTGCTAATTTGACACTACCCAATGATGTCCAATATCACATTTGATGGCTTCCAATTTCACACAATAGCCACGGTAATGAAATACCACCATATTTTAATTCACGCTGGCAATTTGGCTGAGAGCTACAATGAAATGCTTTTACATTCAGACACATGGACGGTTAAAATACAATTGAATTCATGGCTGCACTCCAGGCTAAAGTATATAGGAAACGCATGGTAAATTGATAGCCACCGTCACTGCAGACCACAGCTACAAACTTAGTAAGACCAGAAACATGTCCGACTGGCACAAATTGAGATATATAGAAGCTTTCAGATTTTGAAAGGGTGTAAAATCACAGAATTCTTCAATTCTGTCAATCATTAATAAATATGTCAACGTTACCATGATGGTAATGAAAGTTTGTGACTGATTACTGGTGTTTCATTTTTAATTTAGGCTGGTCAATTTGGAATCCATTATCTTAATTAAACCAAATGCTGATTGGTTAATTACATGATATGACCATCGGAGCAACCAATCCTAATAGGGCATTAAGATCTCTAATGCAATGTTATCTCTGATTGGCTCAATACATGATAAATCCTTCATTGCAACCAATCAAAATAGTTCTAAGTGGCTTATATTTCAGCTAGTTGTTCACACGGGTTTAACATCATTAAAATACTGTTAAAACACTGGCAAACATGATCCAATTTTAGTCTAGCTACAGCACAATTTCAGAGCTACAGCAAGCGATCTTCAAGTGCCCTATTTAGCAGGTAAACGGTTGTCATGGCATCATCACAAATATGATGAATGGCTTGAAAAATCCAAGGCTTTAAAGATGGGAATTAAGTAATTTCATAAGATTTCAAGGCTCAAATTTGCCTTTGTAACGTATATTACAGGTCGGAAACAGGAAAAGTGATGCCGTCTTCGATGATTGGGCTATTCCATTTAATATCCACCCTCCCCTGTGAAGATATTGCAAATATCTTCCACAGGGAGTATGAATTTCAAATGGAATGAACACATTAGCAGCTCTATTTGAATTTCATATACCCTGAGAAAGATTCAACCTAAATCTTCCACTGAGGGAGGGTGTGTTACAAATGAAGCTGCAAATGTGTTCATTCCATTTGAAATTCATACTCCCCCTGTGGAAGGTATTTCCTAAATCTTCCACAGGGGTAGTGTGGATTCTGAATGGAATAGCCAAATGGCAGTATGTGCCAGAGTGAATCCCATATGATCATCCCTGTCATAGGTTTGATTTATATCTCCAATCACATGATATGATGGTGTATATATCACCAGAATATTGTGATGCTAGCGAGTCAACATATTATCTGCCATGGCAAATAAGTTGTCATTTCTTCAATTCATCATAATATTTAGCAGACTATCATATTGTGAAAACACCATCAAAATTAGGACATGGTTCCATTGAGATGTAGAGAATTCAATGTTGCTGCATACACACACAAAAAATTGAACTTAACACTAATTTTTAGGCCTGTAGCCAGTCAAGGAGGGGGGAGAGATTTGACCTCAATCAGGAACCTTGTACGACGGGACTGGAAATGGCCTCCACTTATTGTACCATGCAAGTTACTGGTTTACAAATTATCCTCAGTTGAGCAAGCATGCATAATATATTGAACTATTAGACCTTTCAAGTTGACCAAAGTTTTGATATTTTCTGCACAGACCTATGTTTATGGAATATAGCCTATATATTAGCAATTAGCATACTAGAAAACCGGAAATACCCAAACAGGAAAGCTAAGTTTTTAGCAGTGAAAAATAGAAAAAGGTTATCGCCTCAATAGTACAGGCAACGTGACTGATCACTCGCTTGTCCCTTTGTAACAAAACCCATGAACAGTGTTAACTAGTAAAGGATTGCAAGTAATTAAACGAAAGTAACCTTAATTAATAACATCTTACAATTTCACCACACAGATTATCCAAACGAGATGCCTCTAAGAACTATTTTTATTGGTTGCAAAGAGCCCTATATTATGCATTGAGCCAATCAGAAATATGATAAGATGTCTCGTGATTGGAAGCTATAGTTGATGATGTCCTTTTAGCCGACTAGTGGAAGATTCAATCGATATTTGTCTGTGCTGAGCTGCTAACATATGTGAAAGATATGATCAGTTAGCTTACCAGCAGGTTTAAACTTATTATTAAGATATATAAGTGAGGTCATTACAGGATACAGTTAAAGCCATATTGTAACATTTCCATAAAAATCGATTAGTATTACTTTTCCATAAAATGTTAGCTGTTACTGTCAGTTTTGAGCCGAACAACTGAGGTCAAACAAAGAAAATTGGAATTTATTACCAGCGCCAATGTGTGTTACTCCGTCGGTCGTGCTATGGTACGATTCTTTGATGTGTGTGTATGACTGTTCTGCACGCCATGTACGTAATGAACATCGCATAGGGATTTGACTAACATTTCCCTAGTAATAATAAACCATCTTATTAAGACAGTTTATTCAAAATCTCGGATTTTGACCAAACTACAGTACCTAAAGTCTTGATTTTTGCAGGGTATCTGAGTTTACTGAAGTACATTACAATTGTGTTTAAAAAAGTATCGAGGGCATCCTCCATCAGCAAATGTTACAATATGGCTTTTATGCTTTGATTTACAGGGCTGATTGCATTACATATTCTGTTTCCAGGTATCCTTGCAAAGTGTCAATTCATCCTATTACTGTATGGACATTTTATTCCTGCATTCATTTTACCATGCTAACCCTGACAATTTACACTAGTGCCAACTACGCCTGTTCTAGATTTTAAATACGTCACTTCCATCAGTTATCAAATGAAATACACGACATTGACAGCAATAATAGTTACTTTCATTTCACCATTAATTCTGCCCACCCTTGCTATTAGAAAAAACAAATCATTTTCATTGTCCGTAAAATGGGTTGTTGTTCTCCAAAGTGGTTGATGATGTAAGCCTCATAATAGAATCACTTAAGTGAAATTTGTTAAAATAAATCACCCTGGACAGCCTCCGCATGAGTGGTTTAGATGTGGTCATCTATCCTTAAATAAACTCCTCTACATGTGCTGAGAGTGATATATATTGTTTTAGGAAAGTAAGAAGTGAGATTATATACCCACGTAGCTGCTATCAAACATTTTATTTGTGCATTGTGTAGAATCATACGCTAGTGGTGTTGGCTATTTGCTTTTAAGCCTGAATAGAGTACATAAAATGAGCCATTCCAGTTGAATTCCTTACACCCTCTACAAAATACATGATCATCATCTCCCACACAGGGGGTGTGGATTTCAAATGGAGTCATCCATTCAGGTAACCCCATTATTTTGTAATTCACACTCCCTATGTGGATGACTAAGGTCATTCTTTAATAGGGGGTGTGTGGATTTTAAACGGAGCAGCCTAATACCTCAAGTAATAAAAGCATGATCTTTGAATGGGATTTCAACCTGCAACTTCTGGATTTAAAAACTATTTTGATTGGTTACAAAGAGAGCTAAATCATGTATTGAGCCAATCAGAAATATGCTAATAATAGTCAATAGGGCTGAAAGGGGACTAAGCTTAAACTTGCTTAGAGATATAAAAGCTATATTTTAATTGGTCACTCAGATAATTATATCATGTAATTGACCATTCAGGTTCTCTGAAAGAAAGATATTTTCTTTTTCTTTCTTCAAAACTATTCTCCAAAACAATCGTAACAGTCCAAATTTTTCATCTGTTTAAAGCAAAATTGTCCAGAATTGGGCAAATTTACCATCATTTTGAACAAAACTGATTAAAAATTAGGGGCATATTTTTGGAATGCCAGACCCACATCCCAACTGAATCCAAAATCAAGATGGATCATAAGTCCATTGAACACCGATAATCTATATTGCTACAGTATTGTATATCTATCGTGAGTCGGTAATTTTGAATTTGTTTTTATTGTATCTCTAAATGTAATGATAAGAAGTATATAAAAGTATACATTTTCAGAAAGGAAACGATGCAAAGAATCAAACAAGCACAACAGATTCCTGCAAAATTAACAATTTTTGAGAAAATCTCAAAAATTGATTTTACTTTACTGACTCGATGAAGGTATATGGACTATAGTACTAAAGGCAGCTTGTATGCTTTGAGCCTGATATCATGCAAGCTATACCTACTTGATCACAGCTAACACTCCTTGATTTTCTCGTATTTTCATTGTCATACCTAATACATTTTGTTCTGATGACTCTCTCTTCCAATCCATTTCTACTTAGTAATTTCTTCTTCATTATGATAATTACAACTATAAAATATACTGCTGTCCTGCAGTGAACTTACTTGCTTTTTCAACAGAAAAAAACCTTGGGAGAAGTATTGAATCAATGCAATTATAAAATCTATGGAATTATTGAGATAGGGATGCAGGAGCATCTTTCCTTTTTCAATTGCTTAACCCTATGAGAACTACCTGCTGATTGGCCAAAAAGAAGTTTTCATTATCAATTGGACCAATCAGCAACATTGTAAGAATAATTTCACCACACAAAAAAATTGGGGTAAATTATTTGCAAAGCTCCATTCTGATTGGTAATTAAAATGAAGATGTCATGTAATTGACCAATCAGAGGCAATGTTAGATCGGCAGGTATTGCTCAGGGGGTTAAGAATATTGTTCAATTAGATTTGAGAGATAATTAAAGAAATATTATACAACCAACAAATGTCTTATGATATTGAGTTCATTGATGGACATACACTAATTAGATTGTCCTTTATGGGCAGGAATATTGGGCAATTCCAGTTGAAACCCTTACACCCCTATGGAAGATATGACCTTAATATTCCACACGGGGTGGGGGAATTTTTAATGTGGTTACCTGAATTAGTAGCTCCATTTGAAATCTACACCCCTTGTGTGGGAGATTAAGGTCATGTCTTCCATGGGGGGTGTACTGATTTCAAATGGAACAGCTCACTCATTCTTCAGGTTCCTTGACCAGCAAGATTTACAAGACCTTTTGTAGACCTTTTTCAAACATTATCATTGTATGATCATTGCATAAACCCAAGTTTACTAGATAATAAATTGCATTATCATTATTTCGTAAAGTAACAACTTGATTCTAATTGTCAACATATGGGTTGGATGCCAAGGGCATCAACCTTACCTTCCCTCTAATTGAGGCCCAACCTAAAAAAAAGAATTCCATGTAATTTTAACAATGCGATTCTAATTGTCAAAATATGGGTCGGATGCAGGGCAGCAACCTTCCCTCTAATTGAGGCCCAACCTAAGTAAACGAATTTGATACAATTTTGTTTCCTTACAGAGTTTTTTAGATTAATTCATACTAACCTTACAAAGAAAGACAAGCATAGCTTTCTTATTGACATATACAAATGAAAAAACTAATTACACTTACTTCGTCTTCATTCCAATAATTTCGTTAAATTCTGACTACATCAGGCCAAGTGAAATAATAACATGTATATCGTCCCTGCCCTCACCAATTTTGGGAGATTTTCAAATATTTTTGTCACTTTTTTTTCTTTGCTCCTTTATTTTGTTTCTAAAATTGTTGTAATGAAAAGACATGTTAGGAAATTATTGGTTATCATCAATAAACACATTGCAAAAACTCTAAAATCTAGGGATAGGGTTTTGGGAGAAATAACCAAAATATCAGGGGCCTCATCATTTTTATGATGTGTTGATAAAGACTTTGCAAATGCAATTTTACACAGAAATGAATTGTAAAAAATAACATATAATAACAAACAATAAGGGCCTCCCTCCCCGATTTTTGAAAAAGCCCGGACAATATACATGTTATTTTTTTTGGCCTTATGTTAGTTTTATTAATAGATTTTAGTCATATTTTTAGATTTGACAAAGCAAGCAGAAGTTTCTTGTTGTCATGTATACATGTAAAAACTAATTACACTTCTTTCCTTGTGTAAAATTATGTACAATTCTTCTTCAGTATACCACATGTTATATTAATTCATATTTTCTAATTGACGAAGACAAGCATGATTTTGCTATTGACAAGTCCGTACGTTGACCTCTGTATAAAATTATAAGTTAATTGTACTCTGGGCTATAATTTAGATGATAATTTTGCAGCAACCCTTTTTTATCAAAAGTGCAGAACGTAAATTGTGATACATTAATTTTGCTGCTTTTGATGCGCATCCAAGTTATAGCAACAATAAAATCGGATTTATAATGAGTAATGGGTCAAAAGGTCAAAGTAGGAAATACAACTTAAATAAAAAAATTTAAAATGCTGAAATTATTTTAATCCTTCCAGTGATGAAAATTATTGTTTGAATATTTCCAGCATATAAACAGTAAATCACCCGGTTACCCGCATATCATCATTCTCCTCGGGCACAGTTATGTCTGTTTGTCAATTATAAATGAATCATTTTTTGCAGATCTGTAAGATTTGATTAAGCCAAAGAATTTTTTTAATAAACACAGTGATAGTACATATATGTTAAATTGCAGTGGAAATAATTTGCTTTGACATTATTGCTATCTGGGGAAAGGGGAGCAACACAATGATAACCTCTGTCAATAGACATTAGTTATACCAACGCTCACAGTGCTTGAGCCTCTGAATTGGGCTACATGCTCCCCTTTAAAAATGTGTGTGCAAAAATGTGTCTCACAATCTCTAGGACGTAGTTCCGTAACTCCAATATGCTTCTACACTCAAAAGAATGATCATTGCACATGCTATTGTGCTGGGCATATAAATTTGTTTAATGCCCCTGTCACACATCGCCAGTGCAGCCCTACGACAAAGAAATAAATGGTATTTTAGTAAATCTGTTGTTGTTTTTCAATGTTCCTTTTATGTTCTTTTCATGTCCTATCATCCGCCTAATGCATTTTGTGTTAGGTGATGTTCGTTAAGTCTGTCGGCAAGTTTTGTGCATGCACAAAACTTACAAGACTTGAAATGGAGTGTGCAGAATACACATGTTCGGTAGTTGTCTGACTCTGATGTGGGTTCTTAATGTCCTGCATATTTCTTAAGTCTTTCGTTTATATGCTGCAGGTCTTCGGGAGGGTTCGCTGGTGATGGCGATGGATGCATTAATGGCGAACATGGGATGGATTCATGTCGGACATACATAGGCCACCTGCAGTATTATTACCGGCTACAACGGATAGAGAAATGAACGGAAATCAGACAAAACAACAATGATCATTGCAAATATGTTCCTGTGAGGCTGCAACCCCCTTATCTCCTGCCAGACTGGTGATTTCGCCACCGGATAAACTATTTTTGTATACGGCGATGTATGTTGACCCAGTCCGTCTATGTGTGACAGAGGCATGATGAGGGTCATTGAGCTTATTTCCTTGGAATGATATGATTATGTATTAATGAGGAAAGGACAGCTCAAGAAAAGAGAAATGTTGATTGACTTTTTTTTATTTCTCACAAACTATGATTGATCACTGAGATCTCGGCTTAGCTTTCATCCAGAGTTCTCTTGGATGAAAGAGAAATATTGTTTGAATCTTGTGGGCACACATGGTTATTAGAGGTATTAGGCAAGGATGTCCTCTCTCGGTGCTTTTATTCATAATAGCGGTAGAATTTTTATCTGGGGATATTAAACAAAACCAGCAAATACAGGGTATCGAAATTGGAAATGAGTCTGATTTAGAGATTAAGTTAGTCCAATTGGCTGACGATACTACTTTACTTGTCAGAAATGAAACATCAGTTGTGAAAGCATTGGAAGCAATTGAAAAATTTAGTGATTCTGGGAATTAGGCTTAACAAAAACAAAACAGAAGGTATTTGGTTGGGAGACAGTCCCCCTAACATTCCTCAAACAACTATTTCGTGGTCAACACAACCTATTAAAAGTCTAGGTATGTATTTTGGAAAAGATATTGAGAAATGTCATAAATTGATATGGTCTGAAAAATTAAAGAAAATGGAACTTGCTTTGAACGGATGGAAAGCCAGAAAACTATCATATTATGGTAAAATATCAGTTGTCAAGACTTTTGGTGTTTCACAACTACTATATTGTGCATATTCTATACATGTACCAGATTATGTGATAAAAGAAGCAAACAAAATGCTCTTTCAATTTATTTGGGGTTCAAAGAGGGAAAAAGTCAAAAGAACAACGATAACGGGATACATGGAATATGGTGGCTTGAAAATGATAGACCTGCAAAGCCAAATAAGAGCTCTAAAAATTAAATGGATTTCAAGATTACTTTGCGAAAATGATCATGGTATTTGGATAAAAATAGCAAAATTTTGGTTTAATCAAATAGGAGGCATAGATTTTGTACTTAATTTGGAATGTAAGTCCTCTAATGTATCGGAAGTAACAAAAGAAAAAATTCCCAAGTTCTACACAGAGGTACTAAAATCTTGGTTTATGTTGAAAAAAAAGAATGCTGATGCCTCTTTACACGAAGCAAGAGTACTTCATGATCAAATAATCTGGTACAATAATGACATAAAATTTAGAAATAAGTTGCTTATGTTTAAGAAGTGGAAAGATGCTGGTATAATGTACTTAAGTGATATTGTAATCAATAATCGTTTTATAACTCTTTTTGAGCTAAGACAAATAGTTCGGTGTCCAAATGATGTTTTTAACTTGCATACATTACTGACAGCAATACCAAAAGAATGGAAAACGTTAATTTTAAATAATCATGTAGATTTCAACAAAACAAAGGGCAATGATCGATTATTTCAAGTTGGGAAAACCAAACTACACATTTCAAAGCTATCCACAAAACAAATATATAAACTTTTAATGCCATCAGAATGCGACCCAATTTGCGTTAAATATTGGCAAGATCACTTCAATTGTAATACAAGTAAATCATCTTGGAGACAAATCTTCACTTTTAAAATAAAAAATAGAATTGAAACAAATTTGGACACTTTCAATATAACCTTTTATATAACCTAATACCGTGTAAGAAAAACCTATTGAAATGGAAGATTAGTAATTGGACGAATGCTGTTTCTGCAATTGTCGTGAGGACTATGAACACTTTTTCATATCATGGAGGGAAAATACATCATTTTGGATTTTCTTTAAAGAATGCGTGTTAATTACGACACACACACATTTGAGCGTGTCTCTAGAACATATTATTTATGGTTGGAACAAGAAAGACTCACATTTTGATTTTGTAAACCTGCTCTTAATTATAGCATCGTTTTCAGTTTACAAGGCCAAAATAAGATATATATTTACTCCTATACCAATGCTCTTTATTAATGAAGTAGAAAGATTGAATGAAATAACAACAAATGCAGAAAATGTGCCAACAATTATAAAAGAAAATCAAAATGTCTGGGATGAACTTAAGTTTCATTTGAATATACTGTAATAAGTTATACATAATGTTTTGATAATGTTAATTTACATGTCGTGGCTTTTGAGCCGCAATATTGTGGAATAGCAAGTTTTTGAGCTTGATATATAAACTAAATAAAATAAAGGCGTTTCGCCAACCTCACTGAGGTATAAAGAGATAAAAAAAATGTATTAATGAGGAAAGGACAGCTCAAGAAAAGAGAAATGTTGATTGACTTTTTTTTATTTCTCACAAACTATGATTGATCACTGAGATCTCGGCTTAGCTTTCATCCAGAGTTCTCTTGGATGAAAGAGAAATATTGTTTGAATCTTGTGGGCACACATGGTTATTGATGCACAGATGTACGCATAGCAACAGACATGACAGAAATTCTGAAAAATCCCAAATCACTATTTTGTTAACCTTTCTAAATAGCCAATTTCCTGAATCAAGATGACATTTCCTGAATTCAGGACATTTCCTCAACATTTTCACCAGGGCCTCAAACAGTCTCATCTATTGGACACAGTCCTTTAACCCTAACATACCTGTTTATTCAAAGTATGACCTTTGAATATTTGGGTACAAAAACTCATACTCTACACCCCAAGGTCAAATTTGGACCTAGTGTAATCAAATGATGGTTTATGAACTCTGCCACTAGAAGTGAGTGACTCATAGTGAATTTGACTCCCGTTAACAAAGAGCACAGACTTGATTCAAGCCAGACAACTGATTAGAGGAAATGTGAGACAGGTAGGGACCATTACTACTGCAGTGATTGCATAATGTGACAGGAAAAGACAACTGTTATGCATGTCTCAAGTCCATGCTATTAAAGGTTCACTCGCAGATTTCGTAGAAATGGTCAATTGAAATTTTTAGAATGTCCATTATTGTGATTTCATGTGGTACAGTAAAAAATTTAGATGAAACCAAATTCAAGTCGTAACAACATTTTTCTATTGAAAAGCACATTTTATGAAACTTATGAAAATCTGATAAATTTTCGCCAGCTCAAACACACTGCTCAAACCAGATATCATATTCTGTGATAGGGTTTATGATACTTAGTGTGAATATTGTGTTGTTAGAGGCTCATACTGATGCTAAATCAAATACCAAATAAAATTATGTAAACTACACCACCAATAAAATCTGCAATTGTAATTGTGTATAGAGAGACAATTAATGACAATTATGATCCATGAGACACACCCAAATCACATTTCCTCAAACTTTAACTGTTAAAATGTGTAAGTACAGGGCCAGATTTACCATTGGGCCAGATGGGCCCGGGCCCAGGGCCCCCAAATTTGGGGGCCCCCAATTTGGCCATGTGCATGTTTCTTTTAAGCCCCAAAACACCATGTTTTAGACCAAAATACGCTAACATTGCACAATTTTGCGCGCTTTGCTTTGAATTTTTGCTTTGAATTTTTTTCGGGAGCTTCGCGCGCACTGGCCATTTACATAGCAAAATTCTCCTTCACTGGCCATTTACATAGCAAAATTCACCTTCATTTTGGGCAAAAAATGATCTGTAATTGAATTTTTTGCACGCTTCGCGCACAAATGTCTTAGGCCTCGTATCCATAGGCTGTTCCCTTGTTCCGTGTGCCCTTGTTCTGTGTTTACTTCTTCCCATGTGACCTGCCACACAGACAACGAACCTTTGTTTTGCTTAGTGGCCGCTACGGTTCGTTGTCTGTGTGGCAGGTCACATGGGAAAAAGTAAACACAGAACAAGGGCACACGGAACAAGGGAACAGCCTATGGATACGAGGCCTTAGTGAAACTTATTTAGACCCCCTATTTTGTAAACCAAAACTTGGCCGCTTGAGTATACATGCCTTCCTCATGTGGTGTAGATTTCAAACTCAGTCACTCATTCAGGTAACCCCATTTTAAATCTACACCCCTGTGTGGAAGATTAAGGCCATGTCTTCCATAGGGGGTGTATGTATCTCAACACGAACAGCCCAGTGACTATTAACAAGGGATTGCTTTCTCTTGTTTATGCTTGAGAAAATATAATGTTTTGATTACAAATCATATTTTCATTTTAATAAAACTAATAGTCCTTATTTTCCAAAAATATTATTTTTAAAGATTTGTTTTCTTATGATCAATTATGCATTCATTTCAAAAGCATGAATTGCAGACACACTGGAAATGACGCTAGAAATCGACAAAATTGATCAACTGTTTTGCCTGCAGCAATTATGTATAAATGTGGCATATGATAATATTGTTTGAAAAAGTGTTACATTAAAGTTACAAAAACAACAATTTTTGACTGAAACGTGTTCCTCATTGTTGCGCAAAATTACAAACGGAAGCTACTAAACCAGTTCACACAGTAGTCGCATACTACAAATATATTTCTACAAAATATCTCCAAGGTTTGATTTGTTCAGGAATAACAGAAAAAGACAATACAATATCTGTGGAAAATTAAGAAGATAAACATTGGATATGGGAAAGGAGGGTGGGAAAAGGAGAGATCAAAGTGTGGCGAGAACGAAATTTTAGGGGATGAGAGAGCAGGGTAGCACTGGTTAAGTGGTGTATGTGTCAAGCCATCCGTGGCACTAACCAATTGCACACCTGGCGGGCTCAGTGGCTGTTTCGCAGCCATGTGCACTCCACAAGCTATTCAAGGGCTTTAGAGGAACCAAGCCAGTTCTAGAGCTGGGCAACTCAAATAATTAATACTAAATTGATAACTTGGTATAAATAATTTGAGCCTATAGAGTGGTCAAAGAAATTTAAGCAAATCAGACATGTTTTATGTCAAACTTACTTCCTTATACTGACATGTTGATAAAAAGTAAAATATCACACTATCAGTTTATAGAATATATTATATTTTTCATAACAAGACCATTTTTTCTCTGTATCCTAACCTATTCATAGCTTAAAATTAAAATACCTTTCTCATACCTGCCAACATTGAAAACCTAGCGGTGGGGGTCCAGCGGCCCTGAAAACTTAGGTAATATTCTTTTTGAAAATCGGAGTACTGGGGTTTAAAACTCGGGAAATCGGAGTGACTCCGTGAAAATCGGAGCTAAATTAAGAAGATAAACATTGGATATGGGAAAGGAGGGTGGGAAAAGGAGAGATCAAAGTGTGGCGAGAACGAAATTTTAGGGGATGAGAGAGCAGGGTAGCACTGGTTAAGTGGTGTATGTGTCAAGCCATCCGTGGCACTAACCAATTGCACACCTGGCGGGCTCAGTGGCTGTTTCGCAGCCATGTGCACTCCACAAGCTATTCAAGGGCTTTAGAGGAACCAAGCCAGTTCTAGAGCTGGGCTGCTGAAAGTGAGTGATAAAGTTTCAATTTTCAAATATCAACTCAAATAATTAATACTAAATTGATAACTTGGTATAAATAATTTGAGCCTATAGAGTGGTCAAAGAAATTTAAGCAAATCAGAACACATGTTTTATGTCAAACTTACTTCCTTATACTGACATGTTGATAAAAAGTAAAATATCACACTATCAGTTTATAGAATATATTATATTTTTCATAACAAGACCATTTTTTCTCTGTATCCTAACCTATTCATAGCTTAAAATTAAAATACCTTTCTCATACCTGCCAACATTGAAAACCTAGCGGTGGGGGTCCAGCGGCCCTGAAAACTTAGGTAATATTCTTTTTGATAATCTGAGTACTGGGGGTTTAAAACTCGGGAAATCGGAGTGACTCCGTGAAAATCGGAGCTAAATTAAGAAGATAAACATTGGATATGGGAAAGGAGGGTGGGAAAAGGAGAGATCAAAGTGTGGCGAGAACGAAATTTTAGGGGATGAGAGAGCAGGGTATAGAATATATTATATTTTTCATAACAAGACCATTTTTGCTCTGTATCCTAACCTATTCATAGCTTAAAATTAAAATACCTTTCTCATACCTGCCAACATTGAAAACCTAGCGGTGGGGGTCCAGGGGCCCTGAAAACTTAGGTAATATTCTTCGGAGTACTGGGGGTTTAAAACTCGGGAAATCGGAGTGACTCCATGAAAATCGGAGCTAAATGCTAGGATCAGTCATGGTCATAATTTTTTGTTGTTGTTGAAAATCGGAGTACTCAGATTTTTTTAGGTTCAAAACTCGGGAAATCAGTGTGACTCCGCGAAAATCAGTTGGCAGGTATGCTTTCTCTGTCAACATTACTGGAAACACAACCATCATAAACATGTAAAAAATGCAAGAGCTGAAGTTGATTTATTTTATCAATTCACCCGTCCTGTATATTTCTGTCATTTTAGCTGAGAACTTTATTGAATCATGCATATATCCAGGACAATATAAACATCTCAAAAAAAGTAACTAATCCCCCTTAAATAACGGCCATTATTCAAAAAGGGGCTATTGTATTACAAATCTGTAAAATGCGTTGGAAGCAGAATATATTTCTGCACATTTTGACATCTCATTTGATACGATAGCTCAGAAAACAATACAACAATAAAACACCGGTCAATCTAATGTAGTGAGGTCCAGATTTGAAAGTTGCACTTACATACAAATTTTTACAATACAAAAACATTGCACAGATTTCCTTCCATTATACTAAATGCAAAATCAATAGAATTTACTGCAACTTTCAAATCTTGGGCTACATTGATTTAAATGTACGCTGTGACGTCAATATTTAGTCGATTGCTACAAATGAGGTGTCAAAATGTGTAGAAATAAATTCTGCTTCCAACGCATTTTACAGATTTGTAATACAATCAGCCGTTTTTGAATAATGGTCATTGTTCAAGGGGGGTTAGTTACTTTTTGTGAGGTGTTTATATTACTCTAAGTAAATGTGATGCGAGGCAAACTGCATAATGCACGTTTCTATTTCCTTCAAATGTCAAGAAAACAGCATTTTTATTCATATTTTATGAATATTCCCTCTCTTTCTTGCTTTATCTAACCACCTATAAATTATTCATGGCATAAATAAAAATGTCTCTATTGAATAACCAGTTAACATTTATCGCAAGTTTACTTGGTAAACAATGTAATTTAATAATGTAATTTAATTTGGTTAATTATTAAGGCTACAAACAATTGAATACCTGAGTGGAAGAAGGGCCCAACTCCCAATTTTTTACAAAAATGAGTTAGACCCAGCATTTTATTGCCAGCAGACTGTTCTTCCTTGTGTGTGAAAGTTGAGCCAAAATCCACTCTCTAAATAGTCTTCCACTTACACTTAATCATGGTTTTCATGGAAGAAAGGCCCAACTCCATGGAGTTGGGGCCTTCTCCCACAAATATTGGATTAAAGAGGAATTTTGTTCATCCATGAAATCTGCTTTTCACTGCAATAAACTTTCTTGCTAACATATTACATGCTTCTACTTGTACAATTAATAGATAATTACCAAATTTCTGTAGCTGTTTACAACACATCTGCTTACGGAACTGGCATTGCAGTATTATTAGTGGACGAAGGGCCCAACTCCAGCTCGTATTAAGACCTGTACCGTTGCCATGGACACATTATATATAATTTCAAATGCATGTAATACTGTATGTTCAGGTATTAAAGGTCCCCTGAAGATGAAAACAATCTGTCTATAAAACTTTTCCAAATATTAAGTTTTTTCTTTATATCTCAAAAACAGTTTTAATGGAGTTGGGCCCTTCTTCCACTCAGGTATTCAATTGTATAATGTCGTCCTCCATGACCAACACAAATTTATTAGTGAAGTATGATTACAAAGAAGGTATTTTCAAAATTTGTTTTTCCCCTTTTCTGGCAAACTTTGATTGAAACGGTATCATTGTTTGCATTTTCAGGGTTCCTGCACCTTGAAGCCTTTAAAATTCAAGGACTTTTCAAGGACTTTCAAGGTCCAAAGGCATGATTTTTAAGGACTTACCACAACACAAAAATCGTGATGTGGCTCTCCATGCAACACATATTAACAAAAGTGACAGCTCCTCTCCACTCCCCAAATTTTGTCAAAATTATACTTTAGGTAAAATTCCAATTTTCAAGGTCTTTCAAGGACCTTGTGCAATATTCCAGGATTTCAAGGCCTTGAAAAAGGTGTTTTCAAATTCAAGGACTTTCAAGGACTGCGGGAACCCTGCATTTTGTGTGTACTGTGTCGTGCCGATAGCACACGCTAATCTCTACTAGCCAAAACCTTTGCAACACTCAAGTTTAAAGGGGGGTAACCCTATTGGTTTTGGATATGGATTGTCTTTAAAATTACATAATAATATCAAATATTGCCCCTTTATGCTGCTTTGTGAGAAAACCAGAGCATTTTCAGCGTAAATGTGAATAAATAGCCAAATTTGCAATCCAATACCTTGGTATACGTGAATTGCATTATGGGCAGGCAATCAACAACAACAATTCCCGTTCGTATGACGACAATGCTGTACAATGCCCGGCCCGTATTGAACGGAAAATATTTGGTTTTTTTCGTTCCGTTTCAGAAAAAAAGGAAACAAAATATATTTCCCCTTGCAATATGTACATTTCAAATGAATATAAAAAAGTTTGGGTTAAAAATGGAGAGGAAGAAAAACTTCCGACACCGGGTTTAGAACCGGGTATCATTCGGGTAAAACACAACGCGCTAGTCGATTGAGCTAAATCGCCCACCTCTTACATCTTGGAATTGTATAACTATATACGGCGTACCGTCTCCTCAGCAGTTAGTATGGTTCGCTTTTTCACAGAATGTGTATGACGCTTGAAACCAAAGTAGCTGTTGAGGCGACTGATGATTCGCAATTAATTCCGTCCCCACAATTCCGACGAAGTTTTAGTATTTACAAACTGGTATACCTGTAAAAACCGCTGTGATTCATGATTTCTCCGAAATACATCGACTTGGAGCGTCAAATTTCAGGATAGTAATGAGAAAAATAGTATCTATCATGTGATACCAAAACCTCATCAACAATGAAAAATATCGGGGGGATGATGCTGTCGATCGGGTCACGGACCTTTAATGAAGTAAGATCCCCCAATGTGTAAAATACCCTATGTACCTCTAATAAGACTTTACTGTGGAAAATTATATTGTTTGACCATCATATATAAAGAAAAATTAAACATTCCTGATCAACTGGCTGTACCATACTTTCTCACTAAGAGCATCACAAAACTAGTACTAAGCCTTCTTCAAATACAACTTTTAAAATACACTTTATAGGGAGGGTCCCAAATGTATCATTTTATTGTTGCTCTAACTAGTTGCATATTTTGTCCCTACAGGCAAAACAAAACTTTTTTCCCATGTCTTATTCAAACACGACTTTAAAATATCAACTTAAGCAGGGAATGGTCACATACGTATGTTTCTAGTTCAAAACTGAATAATCCAAAACTGGATGAACTATGATATGTTTTCAATAATGTATAAGGTATGTTTAATGTATGCATCCTGGTTCTCTTAGATATAGTGATGATAAATAAGTAATTACCTAAGTCCTTAACCCAGTTTACTTAATACTTTGCTTATTGAAAAATCTCAAGAAAATACACCACTTCATCTGTCTTGACTTAGACAAGAAAAAAATTGACATAATTATGCCATGTCAGACTTCTAAAATCAGAGACAAAATCAACTTGTTCAGAATCTGTTTACCATATGCAACCAAATGCTAAAAAAGTAGGTCTACTATTTTTTTCTGTTTGAAGAGGATTGTATTGATATAATTTGGTTGCTGTCATTATTTAATTAAATTAAACCAACACCTTGCTAGCAACTGAATATGGATTGATATTCACACCTTACTATCTACTGAAGACAGCTTGATATCTACACCTTGCTATCTACTGAAGATAGCTTGATACCTACACCTTGCTATCTACTGCAGATAGCTTGATACCCATACTTTGCTATCTATTGGAGATAGCTTGATACCCATACTTTGCTACTGAAGATAGCTTGGTACCCACACCTTTCTATCTATTGGACATAGGCTAATACCTACACCTTACTATCTACAGAAGATAGCTTGATACCCATTGCACACCTTGCTATCTACTGAAGATAGCTTGATACAAACACCTCGCTATCTACTGAAGATAGCTTGGTACCCACATCTTGCTATCCACTGAAGATGGCTTCATATTCATACTTTGCTATCTACTGAAGATAGTTTGTAGTTTGATACCTACACCTTGCTATCTACTAAAGATAGTTTGGTACCTACACCTTGCTATCTACTGATGTTAGTTTGATATCCACACCTTGCTATCTACTTAAAATAGTTTCAGTCACTTTAAATGGTTGGTTGGCCTGATTCATGCCCATACAATTTCACACAGCACTCTATAAAACACTTTATAACCAATCATTTCTGTCTTAACCTTACAGTTTGTTAGATGCAAACAAGCCATGATAAAACAAACACTGTGCCTTTCTCTCCCAAGTAAAAATTTAGTATCTACTACCAGATACTACACTTAACATTGGAAGGCTGGGTTATTTATCGGTCAAGTGGGTATATGTGGATGTGCCTCAGATTTGGTGTGCACTTTCAGCCCTTTTGGTAGATATTTGGGTCACAATTTCAGAGAACTAGTTTCAAGATGGATGCTTTGTCAAAATAATTTTTCAAAAAATCTGGAAAAGTGCAAATTTTTCATTGTTTTTTTTACAAATTTACAATAATTTATGCTCAATTTTGAGGAGAATAAATAGAAACATTTACATTTGTAGGAGTTAAGGTCTCAATTTCGTCAATGGAGAGCTTTTTTGCAAAACCACTTACATTAAAGCCATGATTTCTCCGTGATATGGAAAAACAGAAAAATTCACGGAATTCAGGGTTTGCTCACAGAAATTTAAGATTGGGTTGAGATCAAGTGGGATTGGGGGTTAGAATTAGAAAGGAATTAGAAAGGAATAAACTATGTAACTTAACATTCGATTCTTGATGCATGATTCAGTTTTTTCAAAGTTGCAATTATTTCATTGTCCTTCAATTTTGGATCATATACAGGGACGAGTAAAACCCAATTTAGCCTTGATTACAACTAGCTCGTTAATAAACTGAAATGTTTGATACTTCGCCAGGCCAACCTTGGTATCCTTTTGTTACATTACCAATTATTTCATTCCTTTGTAAAATGAAGTTCAGGTCACAATAAAGCAATTTACTTCTTTAAATAGGTTTAGATTAAAATTAAGTTACAAAGATAGATTTCCTGAGGTCAGTCCACTGATATCTACTCGTATGAGGTATCTACTTACGTGATTTGCGATTTGTTTGCAAGCGACGCGCTCTCTGTGGGACCATTCTATTCCTTGGGTTCTTGGCCGAGTTGACTAGGACTTGGATCATTTCATCTGTGTGCTCATCGGCGGCTTCATCCAGGTTATTTGCAGTGGATGACCGGACTGGTCAGTAGATGGTCACAGCATGTAGTCAGTTCAAATGGACATGCAGGAAACACACCAGGCAAGGATCAAATATGTGAGGAAAAACAAGATAAATCAGAAAACACCATGCATTAGTATTATCACGCCATGCACTTGGTTATAAAGTTATTATAACAAGTGATAATTTGAAAACAGTCATGCAATTTGCACACTATTTAAAATATTGTAGTGTTACAACATTAATTACTCGATCATGGTAACACCACAATACTAATATCATTATTGACTATCTTAAAGGAGGATTTCGTGATCGCATCAACTTTTTATGACATTTCTCAGTAGATATCCATGAAAAAAGCTTATTCCCAAAATTTCAGTTGATTCCGATTTTGCTTTTGTGAGTTATGCATGATTATGTGTATTACACCACTCCATAGGCCACTGTTGTAATTTCAAAGTTCAAATTTGATATTTTTGCTAAACGATTAATCTGCAAGAAATTTTTGGTACATAAACATTATGTAGCCAGAGGTTTCCAGTGGTATAAAAATCTCAACTTTATTTGAGAAAAGTGGGTGGGGGGGGGGGGTGAGGCTGTGGATCACGAAATGCCCTTTTAAGTATGTTGTATCCATGCCAATTTTTAACACAACACAGATAACACCACACCAATTTACTTCATTCAGCGTTAACTAATAATTTCCAACCAACAGAATTAGTATTGATTTCTAGCCTGCTTTCAAGAAATCACTATCACTCAAATCATATATTTCCCCAATGAGGTTCATCATTGTTTATATTATTTCGTCAATTTTTTTCTTTTAATCTGTTTAAAATACACTCTAATCTAGATAAAATGGTGCTATATAAGCATCCAATGTATATGTGGTGTGATCAAGCAAAATCAGTCGGAAGTCAAAAATATTGATTTTGAGATATAGCTAAACAAAGGAAATATTTCCATTTGTTTCCTGTTGTTTTGGAAACTCTTTAATTGCTTATATCTTTTGAACTGGTTGTTCAATTCCAATGGGGTTTTCTGCAAAATGCAGCTTTGTAAATGTTTTTTACTGTCCTGTAAGAAACTGAAAATTTAATATTTCCCAGTTCTGACTGATTTTGCTTGATCGCATCACATATATTTATATTCTATAGCTTATTCAACTTACAATTGGCAATAAAAATGAGACTCACAACATCATGTATTGATATAGAATGGCATGCATCCACTTGGGCACAGCAGTTGCGTATTGCGTAATGCATACTCGCTCATGTGATTTTACGCGAGTATAAGTTAGGATTGACGGAAAAAACAAATAATTTTTCCAAAAGCTGAACAAACTATAGATGTAGACAATATAAATAAATCCAAGTAAGATAAATGTAGACAATATATACGATAAGAATTGATTTGCTGCTAAAAGTCACACAAAATGTGACTTTCACCACAGTTTTGCTATAAGCAGAACATTGCAATTTTAATTAACTCAAGATTGTAAGTGAGTGCCAACAGAAATACTTGAAATACTGGGGAAAAATCCTGATATCTGAATCTTCCTATACTTTTGTACAAAAGGGAAGATTTTAAATCCTGAAAACTTGCATCCCTGTTAAATACTATGGGTGCTGGCCATACCCACCAGTCAAAATATCTAGAGCTATCTCAAGAACTTCTGAACCAATACTGGGCTTGTTTGTACTAATTTTAATGCATTTTACATGCTGAATCCAAATATGGTCATGGAAATGTACAATTCTGAATTTTTTTAATTAAAATAAAATTGAAACTTGTTGTCTGCAGTCGACTCCCGTGTGGAGAGAGTTAAGTTGAGATCTATATCACTTAACACCAATAATCATTTTGAGGTTTCATCTTCACCCAGATAAGATCCAAAATGTGGTTTTCAAAAGTTGTAAAAACAAAAGTCTTCCTCCTTCTGTTTCTTTCCTTATAAAGAAAAGATGCCCTTTTAATCTTTGCAATACATTGTATAAGTACAACAGCTAAAATGTCATTGCACATGCTGTATAACTCATCACAAAGCCTTTTGTGTCGAGTAATATTTCGCCAATAATAATGTTTCTTTTCTAAACATCCAGCCTTGACGCCGCTATGAAATGATTTGCAATGACGACACATTGATTGGCAGAGGAAAGTATACATGCCGTAAGCTCATTTTTTTTTTCTATCAATAACATGATTTAATACTAATATGAAATTAGATTTATTCAGCCTAGGGCAATTGCAACGATTATTGCTGCCTATGGATACAGTCCCAACAGTTGTTTTTCCGGCAGAAAGAAATTAATAAACAGTAATACTGTCTGTAAGGTGTGTGCGAATGTGTTGTAAGCTTATGTCTATTTGCAGTGATGCCAACGCCGCGCCTTAGGCGCACAATTGGGCTACTTGGCGATCACTTGCCGCTACTCAAAAAAGCATGCCGCTACTTGCCTAAAATTTGGCTACTTTTGCCAGTCTCAGGCCGCGGCAGTAATTTGATGTATTTTCCTTTCAATTTAGCCGATTTATAAAGGTTTTGAGTCTCTGAAACTCCAAATTGCAATTACAATGGGTTTTGTGACCATTTATTGATCGGTCAGTAACTTCCCAGTAAGTACCGGAAGTTTTTAAAGTCAAGTGCTTTTCCGCCCAATTGGGTGTTTTGCGTTCTAAATTCGGGTAAATCCACCCAAATATCCGGTATTGGGCACTTTTTTGGAAGCTTACAAAATTGGGCTACTTGAGAATCCTTTACCGCGGCCTGGTGAGTCAATGCGCCGCGCCTTGACGCTGAAAAGTTTTGGCAACACTGTCTATTTGTAACAAAACATGCCAGGAATACTAACCAGTGTTGTGGTTTTCATGTTCATTCCTAATAAACCTGACAACTACAAATCGATGGACATTTAAATTTGCCGTTATAATAGGAAGGGCAGACAGACTCAATAATACGAGGCAATATAGTCGTTGTTATTCAATGTCTACAGTTGTCAATGGGCTATTCCAGTTGAAATACACACTACCCCTGTGGAAGATGCAGCTAAAGTCTTACACAGAGGGAGTATGAGTTTCAAATAGAATAGACAGTTGGGTAACTTCCATTTGAAATACTCACTCCAGCTGTGGAAGATATAGCTAAAGTCATAATACAGGGGAGTATGGGTTTCAAAATGATTAACCTGACCAATTACATTTGAAAAACTTACTCCCTCTGTGGAAGATATTTCCAAAATCTTCCACAGGGGTAGTGTGGGTTTTAAATGGAATAGCCCATTAGGATTTGAAGGATCTGATTGAAAGGGTGAAAAATACTTGTTCTTCATTAGTTGCATTGAGATATCTGCCATTAAAAGATGTTTATTAAAAAAGAAGAAGAAATTGACAATGATGAAATGCACTACTTTTATTCCACATTGGGTCAATCCGGGGGTCAATCAATTTAAAAATTATTAGATTGCAATCACCTGAATGGTTTAGAAATACATGTATACATTTGCTTGTTCCAAAAAATGCCAACAATCTGAATTCTGATTAATTTTCTGGTTTGGAAAAGCACTAATTGTTTCATTATTGACTCGAAATTGCAAATAACAAAATGACACTTGCCGGCAAAAGCAAAAACAAACCAAGAATCTGTCTTTAAAAAAGACAAAGTTCACAGATCAGGTGTATAGTACTTTGAGCTACTTTGGTCTAACTTTCAATATTCATATTTAACTTACTCTGCAATTAGTGATATGAGGCATAATAATGATACCTGCGTCTTGACTCTGGAAAACAATTTTTCATAAATCTCATTTTGCATTTAGGTTTTTAAGCCACCTACAGGATACAAATTTGGCTATGGGTGCAAGTGGCATTAATGTTCACTGCCGTGAACAAAAACCTTTACTAAGTACTTTATATTCGCAAACCCTGGCAAAGATGAAATATTATGGTGTAAATATTTTAGAGCAGAGGGGAAGCAACCCACGCATGTTTGAGTAACTTATTACCGGGCTTATTACTTACTCTGAAGAGAGTTTCCCCTGATGTGAAGTGACTTAACAAACATTGCACCATTTCCACCAACGCATTAACCCTATAGTCCGTTCTACATTATACAGAGTGAGACTTGAGTACCGAATAGCATGTTACCAACATACTCTATACAGCTAATGGGCTGTTATCCACACTCCCCCTGTGGAAGATTTTAGAAATATCTTCCACGGGGGAGTATGAATATCAAATGGAATGCACACATTAGGCAGCTCCATTTGAATTTCATACACCCTCTGAGAAAGATTCAATCTGAATCGTCCACGGAGGGAGGTGAGTTTCAAATGGAGCTGCCAATGTGCTAATTACATTTGAAATTCATACTCCCCCATGGAAGATATTTCCAAAACCTTCCATAGGGTAGTGTGGATTTTAAATGGAATAGCCCAATTCTCATTCAACATGTTTATACTGAACACCTTGCATCACTGCGCTTATACTCCCCCCATATTATTATGTTGACTGCTCAGTGCCAGAAGTGGGCAAGTGCAATAGCTGCCACGTGTAGCTGCCATTTGTAGATGACTATAATACACTGTGTGTAAATTGCCAAATGTTCACAGGGCAGCTATTGCACTTTCCCACTTCTGGCACTGAGCAGTTGATGTGTCACCCGCAACTGGGTCTTTTTACTGCTCTGCAAAAAGTCAGGTAATCATTCACTCCCCATGCACTGAGAGGGGGAGACCGGAAATACATTGTGGCCTTCGAGCTGATCATGACCGGGTTTTGGATTACTCACGCTGTGTATTGTAGCTCATCACAGTTTAAATGACCTCCAGGTAAATTGTCACCTTGTACTGTTTCTATTAGGAACATCACCCGCCCACTATTAACCACATCAAAAGGCGGTTGACAGTTGATGGTAACGTTATCCTGTATCAACTGGCATCACTGTCAACCACTGCTCACAGCCAGGCATATTCTATCCTTACCCATCATCTCTGCAATAGCTTGCCTTGTTCAATGAGCACTGACAATAGTGCATCTTCATTCAAAAAGCTACTCAAGTCTAAGCTTTCCCCAAAATGTAGTGAAACTTAATTCCTGTAGATGGGCTTAGTGCCATTTTTTAAATTAAAATGTTATGAATTGGTGTCATTCCCTCATAAATATGTATGACATGTAATAAAACAAATACTACATGGTATCTTCAGGGAAATACAGTCACTATTTCCCTTTTCCGATTGGTTCAGGCCTTCCACAACTCACCCTTCCTGTTTGGGGGGTAGGGCTGTAGAAGTACCTTGGGAAATATAGTTCCCCTATCTTCAAACCATGTAGAATTTGTATACTCTCTCTCTCTCTCGCTCTCTTTCTACACTTTATTCAGGGAAATAGAGTCACTATTTTCCTTTTCCGCTTGGTACAGGCCTTCCACAACTCACCCTTTGGGTTTGGGGTGGTAGGGCTGTGAGAAAAATAGTTCCCCTATCTTCAAACCATGTAGTATTTGTATACTCTCTCTCGCTTTCTACACTTTCTTCTCTCCCCCTTTTCACTCATTTTTAACAACAAATAAAAAGTCCATTTTCAAGCAATTAAATCGGTACAAACCCAATAGTTAATTACATAACTTCTCAAATAGAAAACAGTATCTCAGTTTGGTATAGCTACTCGACAATGCTACCAAGTTGAAGCCAACTCCAAGTGATTTGCCATTTTGGGCAAAGCGATGGAGTGATCGATGTATCGGTAAAACACTGCTTATTGCTGGCCAGATTGCATACCAATGTCAAAAACACCATTTTCATACCAACTTGTCAACCTCTAAAACACTAATGTCATGTACACCTAGATTAGAGCATTGGCATGCATGAGGCAATTCATATGAAAAAGCAAAGGTGTAGAAACCCCTACGTGTGTCTTTTTTCAACTTGAACTTGATTACTGTATGACCCTAACAGCTTTGATGTGCCTTGTACACCAGAACTTCTAAATTTCACACCTATCAAACTCAAAAGTAAATGACTACACACACATTTCAAACAACTCTTAGTGAAATGTGTGAGTTTGAATACATATATTCACAAGCAAACCATCGCAAGCATTAGACAATCCTCTGAAGTTCCAGTCCATGAGAGTATCATCAAATGTGTACAAATAGTTTCTTTCCAAATACCATATCAGAATGGAATGACCTCCCATCATCTGTTCTAGAGTCTTGTAGCATTCAAAACTGCACTATGTAATATGTAATGTAACTTATAATGTTTAATCTGTATTCACGTCAAATGTCTTGTCAAAGTCAATTTCAAAAAGATACACCATATGAATTCACCAACAAAGTAATTAAACATAACCCCTTGGTAGCTGGGTCACAAACCATTTGGAATGATGGTACATGTGGTAGACTTTGTGTAGCGATCATCTTGATCATGGTTCAAGACTCAAAAGCGTGATCCAGCTGTCAAAGAAACTGAATCATGCACCTTTTGGAATGATGGGATATGCTAGTAGACTTGGTATGGTGATCATTTTAATTGTGGTTCAGGACTCAAAAGCATGATTCAGTAGACAGATTGACAATAGTTGGATTACACCGTTAAACGTAACATTTCGCTGGCAAATTATCAAAGCTAGTAATATATCTAATATAACTTGCACACTATGTAGTTCCACTAAAGTTGGCTTGTTAAAAAACGTTTTGCAAACTTGTGTCTAAGTTACACACATAATAGTAACCTGAATAAGCAACATCCAGACAAAAAAATAATAATCAGCAGTTATGTCAAGGGAGCCCATAGCACCATTAGGTGAACGTTTACGGCATTTGGATTACATGCAACATTTCGCTGGCAAATTATCAATGCTAGTAATATATCTAATATAACTCGCACACTATGGAGTTCACTAAAGTTGGCTTGTTAAAAAACAGTTTGCAAACTTGTGTCTAAGTTAACCACATACAAAATGTAATAGTAACCTGAATAAGCAACATCCAGACAAAAAAATAATAATCAGCAGATTCATATATAAAATCTCAAAACAACATCTTGACACATATTCAACAATATTAATCAAATTTATGCATGAAATTCCCCATCGACACCTAATAATACTACTTAATGAGTTCAAGTATGCCTTGCATTGTAATTTCATATCGCTTGTAAGAAATGAAGTTCAACATTTATAAGGTCTTCATCCGCCCACCTACCAACCACATTGAATTCAATTTTTCCTGTTCTCGCTCGTTAGTTTGATCAACTATAAGAAAAAAACATGAGGAATACTGAAAAAGATTTGTATTCTCATATAATAATGGCTAGCGCATCTCCAACGAATACTGCAAAAGATTAGTACTCTCATATAATAATGGCTAGCGCATCTCCAATAGCAATTAAAATACACCAGCTTTCTCCCCATGTCTATTGTTCCATCGTTTGATTTCTATTTCCATACATCAGTCAATCGTATATTACTAGCTTTATTATAGTTATATTGATGTCCACAAAGTTCGGGAGAATTCATATGCACAATGCTAATCTGTTCTGGTCAAGTTAAAAAAGAATCTACATCACTGTCGAATCCACCTGTGTTTAAAGCGGGTATTTTATAATTAAAAGAACATACTTTATAATTCATACGATATGTTTTTAATTCCAATGTCATATACCTGAGTGCTTTCATTGGTGAATCAATAATATTTTATAATGATTTCAAACTTAATGTTCTGCGTGTTGGCCATAGGCTTCATCATAAAAAGTCCAAGTTTTGAGATATTTTCTCAAAATATCAAATGTCATCACAACAACCACTGAACCAATAATGGACTAATAATAATAATTGTACTAATTTTAATGCATTTTTCATGCTGATTCTAAATATGGCCATGAAATTTACAATTATGAAATTTTTGAATTTTTCAAAAAAAAATTCAAACTTGTCGTCTGCAGTCGACACCTGCGTGGAGGGAGTTAAGACAATCCTGCTATTCCATGAAAGAAATGGCACAGTGAGTAATTGGGCTATTCCATTTGAAATCCACACTTCCACAGTGGGAGTATGAATTTCAAATGGAATGAACGCATTAGCAGTTCCATTTGAATTTCATACACCCTCTGAGAAATCAACCTGAATCTTCCACTGAGGGAGGGTGTTTTTCAAATGGAGCTGCCAATGTGTTCATTCCATTTAAAATTCATACTCCCCCTGTGGAAGATATTTCCAAAATCTTTCACAGGGGCAGTGTGGATTTTAAATGGAATAGCCCAATATCCCCCTTTCTTGCCTATTTTCTGGACAATACCTTTAATGCTCTGTGTGCTAGCCATGCACTTCAACGGAAAAAGTTGAAGTTTCGAAATATTTTCTCAAAATATCAAGAGCTATCTTCAGAACTACTGAACCAATGCTAGGCTTGTTTGTACTCATTTTAATGCATTTGTCATGCTGATTCCAAATATGATCATGAAAATTTACATTTCTGAAATTTTTGAATTTTTAAAAACATTTTGAAACATGTCGTCTGCAGTCGACACCCGCGTGAAGAACACACTGGACCAACAAGAACCTGCATTAACTCCTAGTGTGATTCCCCTCAATAACAGAACAAAACATGTCCGCAACCATTAGATAAGCACAAATGTGGTGCACACCTGCAATTACAGAGCACTTATCTGCCTCCATGCCTCAGGACACGATTCTCCTTGCTACAAATCTGCTACTTGATAAGCCACAGATTTTGGGTCAGAGCGACCGAATTTGTTTTACATGCTACAGCTTTGATAAAAGGTCAATTGCAGCACATGTCAGATTAGCTTGATTACTTGTTATATTGTATCTAATTTTTGTGCTAAGAAGGGCCAGTGTTTAATTACTAAGGAGCAGGTGGTTCTACAGGATAACCTGAAACGGAGATGATACTGTATAAGTCACCTAATCCACACCACCAGTAAAACAAGCCAGTAAATTTGGTTGAACAAATATATCAGGATCGGTAGAATAAAGGCAATCAAAAGGTTCTTATTTCTGATCCAATAAATTGCACTTAGGCCTATATACTATAAGCGCTTCGATAACCACTGTGATCTTTGTCAACACTGAATGAAGACTGCTACTGAGAACTGGAAAAGGAGGCTATAGAGATCAGGAAGAGAAGGGGTACCACCATGAACAGAGATGAAGGTCAATATCAACTTTCTCACATTTCTGATGAGCTGCTGCATCCTGTGTCAAAAAATCAACTGGTAACACGAAGTCAATCAACGGAAAATGAATAGGTGATTGGATGGCCAGTTCTCATTAGCAGTTTTCATTCAGTGTTGACAAAGATAATAGTGGTTATCGAAACGTACATACACAGAAAGTGCAATTTATTGGATCAAAAAATAAGAAGTTAATGCCACAGACACAACCAGCCAAATTATCGGCCTCTAAGAACTATTTTGATTGGTCACAAGGAGAGTTATATCATGTATTGAGTCAATCAGAGATATGGTAAGAATAGTCACTTAGTAGGACTGAAGATGGATAAGTAGTAAAACTATAGATTTAAAACCTCTGTTTTTATTGGTTACTCAGATTATTACATCATGGCATTGACCAATAAGTGGCACTGTAAGAAAGGCAGTAATGACCATGGGTATAAAATCAGAATGACAGCCAAAAGAAGAATTATTTTTTCTATGTTTTTTTTTTGTCACACATAGCACAAAACATAGTTATATCTCAAGATTCGTACTCAAATTTGGATGAATTTCATTATGCTGTACAAAATTTTTAAACCCCTGGATAACTACTGGTCATCTAACAGCATTTCTGATTGGTTGATAACTGGGGCCAATTATCATTAGGCTTTGAACTATTTATGGTCAAACTTATATTTGCAGATGATTTTATTAATACCCTCCTTGATTGGTTCAAAATTGGACACAATATTCATTTTGGCCAATCGGCAGGTAGTTCTCATGGAGTTAAACAATAAATATTTTGCACGACATACAACTCATACACTTGATCTCATCAGTACAAACCCAGTGAGTCATTTTGATGATTCAATGTGATAAACAATCTCGGCAGTATCGCATGACAAATCAAGTCTTTAGTTCATTAATTCATCCTGACGACAAACTCTTGTTACTAATAACTAATTTAACAATATATTTTGCTTGACAATAATTCATTTGCTCAATCTCGCCCCACAGTGTACATACCCAGAGAGAGTCCTTTATACAGTACAATGTGATCGACAACCCAAGCAGTAGCCCGTGACACGTCTTTCGTTCATTAATTCCTCCCGACAACAAACACTTGTTACTAATAACTAATTTAACCACGTCAAGGGACCGGTTACACAAGCTTGTCTTTAACAAGTGATCTATCAGTCCGTAAAGCCTGTGTGTATGAAGTAAGCTTGACCGGCCTGCTGGTCAGCCTGCTGGTCAGCCTCTTGAGAGATTATTACAATGGATTACCCTACTTGACAGTTAGATGACCGGTGTCAAATACCATCTATCAATGACAACACCTGTAAGCACTACTTAAAGTGAATATTTTATCATCTTTATTTTCGTGTTTTTTCATGTACTACACAGCTACAGTGAAAATAACAATGAGCGAATATATTCCTTTTGTGTATAGGTTAATGTAGGAAGCTTAGAAATCCAAATTTAAAATGAGTGAAGCAATTCAAAATTGGCAAAGTGTGTCAAAATTAACCATGCAAAAATGTCCACCTTTACATGTGTCCATGATAACGTCCTTTCTTTGTACAATTTGTTGCAGTGTGGTGTTCTTCTCTCTTTTAATTAAGATTTGCCTCAAAGATTGATATGATAAAAAACATTGACAAATTTATTTCTAACTGACCTGCCAAGAAATAAAAACACCAGTTGCAATACAATAAATAGTGTGTAAAAATTGCCAGCAGAAGTAGGCCACATGTTCATATTTGCTAATCAAGAAAATAAAATGGGTGTCTAGAGTAGATAGCATAAAATTACCATCAGCCATGACATACAACATTGCTATCAGCAAAAGGTAGCAGATGCAAGATTTCTATCAGCAGAAGACAGCACATAGAAAATTGTTATCAGCAGTAGACAGCGCATACAAGATTGCATGTACAAACTTGTTACCACCAGCAGACATAACATACACATTGCTATCAGTAGAAGACAGCTAAAAAAAATTGCTATCAGCAACAGATAGCAACTACAGATTACTATCAGCAGTAGATAGCATATACAACATTGCTATCAGCAGTAGATAGCAAATACAACATTGCTATCAGCAGTAGATAGCAAATATAACATTGCTATCAGCAGTAGATAACAATACAACATTGCTATCAGCAGTAGATTGCATACAACATTGCTATCAGCAGTAGATAGCATACAACATTGCTATCAGCAGAAGACATCATACAACATTGCTATCAGCAGAAGACAGCATACAACATTGCTATCAGCAGTAGATAACAATACAACATTGCTATCAGCAGTAGATTGCATACAACATTGCTATCAGCAGTAGATAGCATACAACATTGCTATCAGCAGAAGACATCATACAACATTGCTATCAGCAGAAGACAGCATACAACATTGCTATCAACAGAAGACAGCACATACAACATTGTTATCAGCAGTAGAGAGCATAAGCCTACAACATTGCTATCAGCAGAAGACAGCATACAACATTGCTATCAGCAGTAGATTGCATATACAAAATTGTTATCAGTGGACAGCATACACAAAATAGCTATCAGCAGTAGATAGCACATACAAAATTGCTATAACAGAAGACAGCATGTACAAAATTGCTATTAGCAGAAGACGGCACATTCTAAATTACTACCCGCATCGATATAGAATAGCGTGCACACAGTGCATCACTTACACTAGTGCACGGTGCGTAACCCATGACTGGCATGCTCTTATGTGTATTTACATGAGCGTTTACAAGTTGGAGCTTCATTGACCAGTGCAGTAACAAAAGCCAAATAATTCTGGCCAATTATAAGCCAAAAAAACTTTATCAGCAGTAGACTATCTGAAGCATGTAACACACTCAAGTTACACATATAAATTGCTGTCAGCAGTAGATAGCAATAACAAAATTATTATCAGCATATCACATACACTAAGCTATGCTATATGTCTCTCTGCTACTTTTTATCCAAGAGGCCTTCTCATGTTTTGAATAATTTGAAGACCTAATACAAATATAATTTGACATGTGAATCTTACAACATCTGCACTATATTCTAAATTAGGTCACGCATCAAACTGGGATTGCTTGACAAAGCCATATATCATAAATAAACATTTGCTTCATTCAATCTTGATATTTAAATCATATCATTAATATGATACTATGACTAACAGGAACAACTTTTCAAACAATAAAACAATAAAGTCTTGCGGATTGCGAAATTGCAACTGCATCCTGTACAAATGGCACTTGTATTATCCACAGCTATATATAATTCTGTATATATTGCACAGCTCCCAATTTATCACATGCCCTATAAATGTTTACCCTACCCTTACATATACTTGTGTAATGAATAATAGAACTGCCTTAATCTAGTACGTACAGCGGGAATTTAGCGGGGTAAATTTCATTAATATGCTATGACTGAGACATATTGCCATGAAAATCCAAATGATATCTTTCTGATGAAGCAGTTTTGCATATAAATTGATTTCTGATCACAGGTTTTACATTTCAATTGTTTCATTTTTCAAATTAGTACATTTTATTCATTAAAATTGCTATGCAAATTAGTACATAAATACATCTTTTGAACAATAGTGCTGAGTTAACCACCCATAATTGGCTTGCTATCATCTGTTCATCATCTTACTAAGTTGCATATCTTTCTTCTTTTTAAATAATTTTCTCACAAATCATATTTTCAATTAGGTTGATAAATATTAGTAATTAGATTTAATGTAACCACATATACCAGCTTTCTGTAAACCACTTAATATGGATTTTTGTCATGTTTTACACATGTTCATCATGATATTTATAATTGATATGTTCAATTAACACTGGTAAGCTCAGCCAATGCTAATAGTTCCTAAAAAATGACAGAAGTGCTGGGAAATTGGTTTGTCAATTTCACATCTAAATGATCATATTAAAAAAGCTTTTCAAAATACTCCATTATTGTTTGGCACAGAAATTCATTGCAATTAAGGCTACTGATTGGTTGTAATCAATTTAATCAGCCAATCACCAACATGATAAGAATGGTGGCAGGGCTGAAGAAGATTGAACTTTAATATTTAGAAGCTGCTATATAATTAGTCACCCATATGAATATATTGCGTAATTAACCATAATTAACCAATCAGGGGCATTGTAAGAAATGCAGTAGTCCTTAAGGGGTTCCGGAAATACCAATTTCATATTAATGTATTCAGTTAACGATAGAAACAAAATGTGAAAACTGTTCACTTTTTTATTATTTTGATACTCAACGCAACAAATGCCACACAACTCCTTAAACTGTCACCAGGAGCCGATGCTAAATGTCACTCTAATCAAATCTGATAGCATCGTCATAGCAACTTGATACCCTCTAGCCAATCCCAGCTCGACCTCTGATCTTGGAGTGATAAGACTAACGGCCACGACCAACTCGGGTGAAGTTTTAGCCCCCTTTTTTTATGCAAACCGCAAACCTCCACAATGGATAAATGATAAGGATACGTTTTTTCGCTTGTGGGCTTGAACGGCGAGGTGCACCAGATGACATATATAAGATGAGAAAACTGACAGCTCTCTAGACCATGATCCTATATAGAGTATTAACTTGAATCTACTCAAGTCTTGCCGTGTCTGATGGTGATTTCACATGGTGGTTTACTGCTAAGTTTTTCAAAGCTTTTTCGTAACCCACAACTTGGCATGTTTGAACTAACCTGAGCAGAATTTTGCAAATTTCAGGTTAATAACAAAAACGAAATCATCGACCTCTAACAACTATTTTAATTGGTTACAAAGAGGCCTATATCATGTATTGAACCAATCAAAGATGTGGTAAGAATAGTCAGTTAGGGCTAAAGGGCAGGCTCTGCCGTTTGAGGAGAGATAGAGCGACTGCTCTCCATCACTCCCCTCAAATAAAGCTGAGGAGAGCTTTTTATTGCTCGCCTACCTTTGGTGTAACAATAACCATCACATATATATAGTACAGTAAAATGCTCTCCTAGTGCTCTCCTAATAAAAGAGAGCGATTAAAAACTCCCTGCAAATTTCAAATGGCAAAGCCTGAAAGGGGGATTAAGTTTCCTGAGAGATCTAAAAGCTCTATTTTCATGGTTCCTCAGATGATTATATCATGTAATTAACCAATCAGGGTCTCTGTAAGAAAGACATTAAAGCCAGTTGGTATAACTTGTCACTTCATTATATTTCACAGTTACAGTGGACAGGTATTATATTATTCACTCATTGATATTTTATCCACCAAACTTGTCTACTTAAGTATCATAGTATATCTCCCCAGTATCTGCCAGGCTGTACCATGGATTTCAATTACAAGAGAGCTCTACTGATGACAGTACATGCAGCACAGGTAGTATTTTTCTCCTGTATGCAAATGCATCTCTTACAATAGCAAGCATGGGCTACACCCCTTCATATACTGTTGCACAACATACATCTTTTACCTAATGACACAAAATACACCCAAAGGGTACATTCATGGGTTTAATTAAATTTTGTCTAAAAAACATCCGTGTCTAAATGGAAAACTTAGATTTTCATAGACATATAAGTGGCTTATTTTCTCTTCGGAGTTTCATCCCGCAAAAAAAAGGGCAGGTATTGAAAGTTATGAATGTAAACGAACTAGAGGTGCTCAATTACACGCATATTTATGTGAAAACACAGCCTGAACAGATCTTTTCCAAACACCTGTAACACACCCCTCACTAGGATCCACAACATATTCATCTACCAGGGCACAGTTCTTTAACCCCAATACATTTGTACATTCATTGAATGACCTTTGAAAATTTGAGTACAGAAACTCATACTCCGCAACTTGAGGTCAAATTTAGCACTTTTTATTGTTTAATTGAGGTTATTGAACTATGCCATTGGGATGAGGACAGTGTGGTCCATGCATATAGTGCCTGTATCTCAATTCACTGAGAGACAGAGACCGAATGTGACAAACACAATAAGCCTATCAAAAATTAAGCATCAAATTGCACGATAAGAAGTCATTTTTCTTCCGATCAAATCAGTGACAATTCGCTTGTGAGATAAAAGTAGGTCGCAGTGGGTTGAAAACATTCAGGATTATGTGGAAAAAATGGGGCAAAAAATAGAAATCGTCTCAAATTTTTTATTGGATTCATGTAACTAAAGTGATTAGTAGGTTTCTATTATATTGAAGTATAGAAAATGATTTATTGCTTGCTAATTTCATCTCAAACATCACAATCTCTAGGACACAGTTCCGTAACCCCAACCTGCTTCTACACTCAAATAACAACCTTTGGATGGGTTGGGTATAAAATCTCATGTTCCGCAACTTGAGGTCAAAATTTGACCTTTGCTTGTTCAGTGGGGGGTAATGGAACTGTGCCATTGGGGTTGATATTATCATGGCTCATAATATTTTCTTGGCCAGATTATTGTAAATTAAATTATTTTTTCATTACCTATTTGAAGCAAATTGCTTTCCTATTCATCAATTATACATGTCTTCTATTTCTCTCAAAAGTTGTTCACAGAATGTTAAGGAATCCCATCTTTTAAAAAAAAAATACGCGGGAAAGAAGCTATCCAATTTGTAACAATACCAACATAAATTCAAGTGCATTGCCAAAAAAGTGTGATATTGAACCCCCCGAGGACCTCTGCATTTCTTACAACATTGGTTAATTATCCGATATATTCATCTGATTGACCAATTAAAATACAGCTTATATTTATACTCAATCCTCTTCAGCCCTACCACCATTCTTACCATGCTCCTGATTGGATCAATAAATTCATCATCTTCTTGTAACCAATCAGCAGGTAGTACTCATGGGTTAAACCTCTTCAGTCCTACCACCATTCTTACCATGTTGCTGATTGGCTCAATAAATCCTAGTAATTTTCTTGTAACCAATTAGCAGGTAATACTCATAGGGTTAAACCTATTCACCGCTACTATTGTTGCTGATTGGCTCAATAAATCATAACAGTCTTCTTGTAACCAATCAGCATGTAGTACTCATGGGTTGAAACATCTTCAGTCCTACCACCATTCTTACTGATTGGCTCATAGTAGTTTTCTTGTAACCAATTAACAGGTATAGTACGCATTGGGAATAACATGGTTAAATTTTAAACTTCAGAAAGCAATGATACATCCAAGTATATTGGCTCCATTTTGTAATAAATGTGTAATATCTTTGCATGCCAGGCCACTCATCTCAATTGCCTCAAGTTGGAATTCAATTGTTAAATAAATCAATTTCAGACCAGTTATGAATTTTGCAATATTGAATCAGAGACACCATAGAGCAATAAACTTCAACATGACCCTGTATTTTATGTACTTGATAAAAAAATCATGTTCTATGTTAGATGTCTTTTGTATCGTGACTATGAACAGATTTTACATGGCTTGGCATACTAAGTAACAACAAATGTATTTGTTCATTCTTATGTCTTTAGTCTTAAAACTCCCAATTCTATGTACATCGTTTGATGTCATATCAGAAACCAAGTTAATTACAATCACAGTTACAATTATTGAGTTGTAGTGACTAACGTTTTACCGATATTTGTAGGTTTTTTGTTTTTTTTATATTAGTGAATTCCTAAGTTGCAATGTTTGCAAAAAATACACACACATGACATCAACTTTTATGTCTTGTTTAGAAACTCATTGGAAAGAGCATTGTAGAGTAGAGTAGAGTAGAGTAGAGTAGAGTAGAGTAAAGTAGAGTAGGGTAGAATAAAGTAGAGTAGAGTATAATAAAGTAGAGTAGAGTAGAATAGAGTAGAGTAGAGTGGAGTAGAGTATTATAGGTAGAGTGGAGTGAAATAATGCATTGAGTAGAGTGAAGAATTGTAGAGTAAAGTTTAGCAGGTTAGAGTAGAGCATTATAACAGATTCGAGTAGAGCAGGGCAGAGCATTAGAGCAGAGTAGAGCATTATAACATAGAGTAGAGCAGAGTAGAGCAGAGTAGAGCATTATAATGTAGAGTAGAGTAGAGTATTAGGCTGCACAGTAGAGTATACTATAGCATTGTAGAGTAACATTGTAGAGTAGAGTATTGTAGAGTAAAAAAGAACACAAGTTAGTGGAAAAGAGTATAGCAACAGAGTAGAAAGAGGAAAAAAACGGAAAAAGGAGGAAGTCAACGTGCATAACTGCACAAATATGAAATCCGTCATTTCATATCAACCCTGACATTTCATACCAACCTTTTTTTAAATTATTCCATAATCTAATGTGCTATTCATATCACTGTTTTAGTACTATAGTGAAAGATGGAAGCACAGAAAGGTGTTGCTATTTTTATATTTCCAATACCATCAATCAAGCAGCGAATATAAAAGAACTGATACCTCTCATGCTAAATTACTTTTTCCATTTTTGAATGAAGATTGACAGCTGATGATATACCAATATTTTGTTTTGTTTTCAACAGTTATGCACAAGTTTTTTGGCTTTCTAATATTCATTGCAACTAATATAAAATACCTAATATGCTGCATATTGTGTTAAAATTGGATTGAAGAAGCTCTAGGCAAGTTAGTCAGTTTAAGGGCTTGGAGTTTAAGGGCTCGGATAGTGACGTTTTCACATATTTTTTGTGGGACCTGAGAGCACATTGGACATATCGAATTGCATTTTGAATATGTTGAATGTCCTTCTGATATCAAATAATTTTGATTTTTTGAAATTTGCGATATAATACACATTTTATGACAAGTGATTCAGAATGCAATTTGATATGTCTGATGTGCTCTCAGGTCTCACAAAAAATACTCTGCAAACGTTGCTATCCGATTCCTTAAATGGTGACTTTGTCGATTATGCTAATTATTAGTCTTCCATTTTGGGCACAGCAAAGGAGCCTAAAATCTGCTCAAGAATGACAACATACTGGGGTTGAGTGGCACTTGGGCCTAACCCAAAAATAAGTTAAGCACTTATAATATATATTTCTATGTCTAGTTGCTCTTCAGTTACATTCACTAGTAGACCTTCCAAATGACATGAAACCTTGCCATTTGAAAAAATCCACTGAAGTTTTCAGAACTGGCGTAACATAAACTACAGTATACATAAAGAGCGCCCCCTATGTCTGGTGTGTGAGTCAGACAAGTCACCAGTCAACAGCTTCACGTATATTTCGACCTGACAATTTCACACCGATTATTGTGACTTCTGTATATCCCTGTGTATACATATCACACGTAAGAGGTGAATTAATTTGACGGTATATTGACTGCATTGACGATAATTTGAAGTCAATTCGGTGACAGGTAGCGCTCTAGCATTTGCAGTTTATATATAGCATCATTCACAGACACTTTGGTTTGACTAATGCGAGGCAAAATTCTTACAGGTAAATTATCCACTTCATTTGCACACATTTATTTTTAAACAACACACAAATTAAAATTACCACTCTCCACTCTTCTTGAAGTTGGATAAATGCATACTGACATTTGAGCAAGTTTACAGTGTAGCTTTAGAAAGCTTCACAACCTGTGCAGTTGTGCACATAATCATGACTTAATTCAATTTAATTCAACTTTATTTGATAACTATTTATTTGATAACTATTTCTTTGAAAAAAAAGTCAAACCTACAGAGCAAACATGTTAAAAGACATAAAATAACAACATACATCAAAAGTTACATCAGTGGTGTAGCCAGATTGCAAATATACCAACAGCCTAAATTTTGCAACACTTTTTGAAAGGGTGTCCTCCATAATTTCCAAGCCATTCTGCTTACCCACTCCCAGAATTACAATCCTCTAAAAATCAACATTTTCAAGCCAAAATTTGAAGCAACGGTTGAAACTCCTGAATGTATCTCAGTTTTCTTGTTGTATTTCTGGATTTTTATGCGTAGTAAATAAATAAACAAATTACATTGTTATTCCTGAAAGAGAAAGCACAATTTTGCACTTCAGTGGCCTTTAAAAATATGGACAGCCATGAGAGAGTCCAAATTTTACTGATCAAGCTAACCAGTATACCTGGTAGACACACAGAAATAAGCTTTCTTGATCTCTTGACAAATCTACAGCCCATCCTACACCTAAAACAACAAAAACATGTTGCTATTTTGCTAATCTAGCGGTAACTTCATCCCAAAACTAGAGTTGCCTACAATTTTCAGCCTGCATCGTGCGGCAAATCATTTAAAAATCACACAATTTTCCTCTTAACCACTGGTTACAATGCGACATAAAACAACTGGAAGTCGCAGGAGCAAATGTTGAAAAGTCGCCCAATTATTTTCTTAACCATTGGTTGCTATGGGATAGGAAAATTTCAAAAGTTACAGGGGAAAATCTTCTAAAGTTGCCCCAATTGGGCTACCAAATTGCATGTTTGTCAACCCTGCTCAGAAGCACTGTGTCTGGTGGCATCAGCATGGGAATCGCCTTTTCTGAGATTAACCATTCCTTGACATATGCAAAAGATTTCTGACAACTTTGTTCATAACAAACTTGATAGGATTTTATTTACAAAACTCCTACTTGAATCCAAATCAGCATGACAATAATTAACTTTTTAAAGTTGTGTCTTGATCATAATATCGGTAGTTAATTTGATAAGCTATTAACTTTGCCACAAAATTTTGAATCACTAACTTTAAAAATAATCACAGGGTTGTATAACAGGAGGGGTGTACCAGATTCTGAAGTTACGTCCACTTATTTGAATATTCATGATTCCAAGCTTCCACAAATTGAACTATGTGTACAGGCAATTCCAAGCGCATTATTCCACAACGCAAAGTTTTTTAATGCAGCAGCCAAACATGTAGGTGAATAGCATAATGGAAACTATTTTTGGTAAAGTGAATGATTAAAGTAGGAGAAACTTTTCCAAACCACTCTAATTCCATAATTTGCACATGCAAACTTCGCCTTGCGGAATGATGGAATTGCCCAATATATTTGAACATTGTTATTTTCGCAGTAGCTACTTGAAACGCAAAAAATGTGAATATAATTGCAGCACAAACATTTGCACTATTAAACTAAAGACTGTTGATCTGTAGAACATTAACATAGGAACATATCGTTAGAGGGAATACAGACAAGACGGTCCATCATGTGGCTATTCCAATTGAAATCCATACCCCTTATGGAAGATATGACCTTAATCTTATACACAAGGAGTATGTGAATTTTAAATGGGATTACCTAAATGGGTGATTCTATTTAATATCTACACCCCCTCTGTGGAAGATTAAGGTCGTCTCTTCCATAGGGTGTATGGATTTCAACTGGAATAGCCTATTTGTTTTGCTTGGTGGAACATGAATGGGTGACTCCATTTGAAATCTACAACCCCTGTGTGGGAGATTAAGGCCATGTCTATCATAGGGGGTGTATGGATTTCAACTGGAATAGCCCATTTGTTTTGATTGATGGAACAGTCGCAAGCTGCCAACATTATTGCACGAATCCCTTGTTCATGTAATTGATTGATACAAGGGAGTTATTGATCATGGCTTGGCAGACTCAATCTGAAAAGCAGATCTAAATATCAGTCTGACAGACTAAGACAATACATTGCCTGATTG
This sequence comes from Amphiura filiformis, assembly GCF_039555335.1. Classification (NCBI taxonomy): domain Eukaryota; kingdom Metazoa; phylum Echinodermata; class Ophiuroidea; order Amphilepidida; family Amphiuridae; genus Amphiura; species Amphiura filiformis. The sequence continues at coordinate 21,343,196 of NC_092643.1, read as the reverse complement.
ATTGGATGCCGTAAAAATTCAAAATTGTGGATGAATGCAGACATCAAAACTGTTTCACTTATTTATTTATTCATTCATTTTTATGTCAAAAAGTTCTGCTAAGATATTGCACTATAATGGATAATTTAATGATGCATGATGGTTAAAATGTATGAGAATCTGAAATCAATGGTGAGCTGACAATGGGATTATCAAGTGAGGATGGTATGGGAATTTCCCCAGGATTTAAGGCAATGCTTAATGCTCTGTGTGCTAGTCCTTCGCTTTAACAGAAAAACTTCCAAGTTTTGAAATATTTTCTCAAAATATCAAGAGCTATCTTAAGAACTACTGAACCAATATATGCTTGTTTGTACTTATTTTGAAGCATTTTTCATGCTGATTCCAATTTTTGAATTTTTTTAAAAACATGTCGTCTGTAGTCGACACCGGCGTGAATAGAGTTAAAGGTGCATTTTGTGATTTCAGCGTCTTTTTTCCCCAGAATGGATCGATATTTATCGACGAAAAAACATTATTTCCAAAATGTCAGCTGATTCCGATTTTGTATTTGCGAGCTATGCATAATTACATGTATTACATCCCTTCATAGGCCACTGTGTATTACTGTTTGTCGATAGACAGAAATTACAAATTGGGAGAATTTCTTTGACAAATGACAGAATCTGAAAGAAATGTTATGAGAACAATGTATTATGTAGTCCAATGTTTCTGCTGGTATAAATATCTCCAACTTTTTTAAGATAAAAATTTCCACTCAAAACAATATGTGAGGAAAGGTTTTAAATCAAAGAGGCCATGTGACACTGATTGCTATTATTTTATTCCTGATGTAGCACTTGCTATTTGAATGTTTAGCAAATATTATGAGCAGTCCTTTTTTACAGATTTTGGTAGACTTTTAACATGTGCGCTCATTAAGGAAACACCAAGCTTTTTTAGGGCTGATATCCATTTATTTATTTATGCAGATGCTCTTTTTTGTATGACTAGGTGTTTACCGCTCTACCTCACTTTCTGATGAAATCCCATGGATGTGGGATGAAATATAAAGTAAGTCAAATATTTGTTGAGAGAACTGTTTAAAATCTCTGTTTATCTTTTTTGTATTGTTTCTTTCCCTAAACAAATATGGTGTAGGAGCTCTTTTGCCATCTTTTCTTCTCCTTCCTTTTTCCCCCTTTCTCTTCTTATAGTATCTTTCCTTTCTTTCTCATTCTCTCTCTCCCTTTGCACATCTTTTACACCCATGTCTCATCTCATTCTCTTCTTTCTCTCTCCCTCCACTTCCCTCTCTCTCTTTTCCTCTCCTCCATTGTCCCGCAATTGGAAACCAATGATTCATTTCCATTAGACTTGATGAATGTTTTAAGCATGGATTGGGTTATTCCATTTAAAATCCACACTACCCCTGTGGAAGATTTTGGAAATATCTTCCAGAGGAGTATGAGTTTCAAATGGAATGAACACATTAGGCAGCTCTATTTAAATTTCATACACCTTCTGAGAAAGATACAACCTTAATCTTTCACTGAGGTAGGGCAAGTTTCAAATGGAGCTGCTAATGTGTTCATTCCATTTAAAATTCATACTCCCCCTGTAGAATATATTTCCAAAATCTTCCACATGGGTAGTATGCATTTTAAATGGAATAGCCCATTCTTATGGATTGGAAAAGTCTTGATCAATTCTAGCTTTTTAATATACAGATTTACAAAGAAAAATAAAACACTTGAGCACTAATTTTCACTGTTTTTGTGCGTTACAATTGGCATATAGTGTATCACTAAGCTTATCCGATTGCAACAACATTAAATATCAAAACACTCGAGCTGCTTATTTTAATAATAGTAAATATATCGTGTGTGAGTACGTAGGATTTAAAACACCTAATCAATTTCAACTACTGAAATTGAACAAACCTATGGGGATATAATGATGAGAAGTAATGTCAATGAAATGGCATTTTATCTGTTATGGTTTACAGAAACATATTCTTATTCAAGGATTTTATGGCCTATTCCATTTAAAATCTACACTAGCACTGTGGAAGATTTTGAAAATATCTACCACAGTGGGAGTATGAATTTCCAATCTCCTTCTCCTTCCTTTTTCCCCCTTTCTCTTCTTATAGTATCTTTCCTTTCTTTCTCATTCTCTCTCTCCCTTTGCACATCTTTTACACCCATGTCTCATCTCATTCTCTTCTTTCTCTCTCCCTCCACTTCCCTCTCTCTCTTTTCCTCTCCTCCATTGTCCCACATTATCTTCCCATCATCACTTCAGGTTCACTAAATATCTATCGATTTACTCAACTCGCTTGAAGCACAATCATCACATCATAAATCATTTAAAAACCGTTCAGCCGCCTTATTTACCGTCAACAACAACAACAAAATCTTCCGACTCAAAAGGCTGTGTAAACGCTCTCCACAGTCAGAACCGTCTTACATAAACAAATCAAATAAACGCTATAGATAACAGTGAAAAACCTGTCAACTAATCAAATATAAGCTACTGTTTTGGTAACACTTTCACTCTAGCAAGAAAACCTCTCCAGCTTGTCAACTTCACTCCGCTGTATATTTATTACTCTTCTCTGTCGGCTTTCCAATTGTGATTTCACCTTAAGATTCCATGCATCGTTTCCGTTCTGTTCCATATTTTTTTCAATCATGTTTTACACCTGTCTCTGCGATATAGTCTAAATATTTGGAAACATCTTGACATTATTTCTGAATTTCACAAAATTACAGGTGAGTATCAAAGGCTGCATAAAGAGCCGGCAGGGACAGATGATACCCGCCTTTTTAAAGTCTCTCCACGCGGGTGTCGACTGCAGACGACAAGTTTTTTTTGGTTTTTTGATTCAAAAATTTCAGAATTGTAAATTGTCATTACAATATTTGGAATCAGCATGAAAAATGAATTAAAATGAGTACAAACAAACCTAGTATTGGCTGCATAAAGAGCCAGCAGGGATAGATGATACCGCCTTTTAAAGTCTCTCCACGCTTGGGTGTCGACTGCAGACGACAATTTTTGGGGGGTTTTTGATTCAAAATTTCAGAATTGTAAATTGTCATTACAATATTTGGAATCAGCATGAAAAATGAATTAAAATGAGTACAAACAAACCTAGTATTGGCTGCATAAAGAGCCAGCAGGGATAGATGATACCCGCCTTTTTAAAGTCTCTCCACGCGGGTGTCGACTGCAGACGACAAGTTTTTTTTTGGTTTTTTGATTCAAAAATTTCAGAATTGTAAATTGTCATTACAATATTTGGAATCAGCATGAAAAATGAATTAAAATGAGTACAAACAAACCTAGTATTGGTTCAGTGGTTCTTAAGATAGCTGTTGATATTTTGAGAAAATATCTCAAAACTGGGACATTTTATGTTAAGTATATGGCTAGCATGCAGAGTATTAATCATGACATCATCATGGCATCACATATTCAACAGAATCTACACGCAACCCATTGTCACATCACTGAGACTGCATGGGGGAAATGAAATTTTGCGGCATATTTGGTGAAAATGCACAGATTTGTGACAAAAAAAATTCAAAATTTGTGACGTCAACATATTTGAAACCTTATCGCATACAAAAGCTTGCAAATTGTTACCAAATTCTGGGAACATCATAACTTGACATAAGGCTTTATCTTTACGAGGCAAAACAACACTAACAACAACAGTAACACGTAACTATCTTGCATCTCATTAGAAGGATCTGTGGCCACTTTGAAGTTGTTCCCCTCTTCGGTCAGCTTAAAAAAATTATACCATTTATTTCCTTCTGAAGTAATCAATTTGTAAACTGGTCTCAAATTATAAGCGTGTCCATTTGTGCATTGTCCCACATTTACCCATAATACTATTTTCCAAACATAAGGTATAATTTTCTATCAATTTGGTTCCCATTTTCAGTGTGTTTTGATAAAAGCAAGTATGAAATTATTTTGAATTACATGCCATTTTTCTTCAAAATGATTTGGAATATATGTACCATTAAAGTAAACAGTAAATCCCCTTTTTCAGGTGTTCATTTGGAAACTAATGATCCAACTACAAGAATAACCAGACTTTTTGTAAAACAGCAGTTCCAAGGGGATACTAAATATTTCATTATTAAGCTTAATACACAATTATTTGTTTCACCTCAAGTTCAGTAGTGATGTCAATGCCTTTTTGCGGTTGGCTGCGCTGCAAGCATGTCGACAAACCCGCCCTTGTATGTGTGCATGTGCACTCTGTGCGATTAACTTTACGACACTACTGAACTTGAGGCAAACCAATGTATACCCTTGTTAACTTGAACTTGTTAACTGAATGAAAAGAGACACTTTACTATTGAGTTTGGTACAGACACTACAAACAATTTTTAAAGAAAGAGTGCGAGTTATTTGAAATTGGCCAAAATTACAATTTGATGCGAGTGGGTTGGCAATCAGACACTATTGATTCATTGCCATTAGACTAATGCAAAGACATTTTCTCAAGAATGTTCACCACAATTTGATACCGTAATAGGAATGATAGAAATTGTATCTATTATAAACGATTTGATGCAGACGAGTGGGGTGGGGGCAATTGGAAACCAATGATTCATTTCCATTAGACTTGATGAATGTTTTAAGCATGGATTGGGTTATTCCATTTAAAATCCACACTACCCCTGTGGAAGATTTTGGAAATATCTTCCAGAGGAGTATGAGTTTCAAATGGAATGAACACATTAGGCAGCTCTATTTAAATTTCATACACCTTCTGAGAAAGATACAACCTTAATCTTTCACTGAGGGAGGGCAAGTTTCAAATGGAGCTGCTAATGTGTTCATTCCATTTAAAATTCATACTCCCCCTGTAGAATATATTTCCAAAATCTTCCACATGGGTAGTATGCATTTTAAATGGAATAGCCCATTCTTATGGATTGGAAAAGTCTTGATCAATTCTAGCTTTTTAATATACAGATTTACAAAGAAAAATAAAACACTTGAGCACTAATTTTCACTGTTTTTGTGTGTTACAATTGGCATATAGTGTATCACTAAGCTTATCCGATTGCAACAACATTAAATATCAAAACACTCGAGCTGCTTATTTTAATAATAGTAAATATATCGTGTGTGAGTACGTAGGATTTAAAACACCTAATCAATTTCAACTGCTGAAATTGAACAAACCTATGGGGATATAATGATGAGCCTATATTTGGAAGTCGAATATCGTACAACAAAGAAATAGTATGTTTTTTAATATTTTATTTGAACTTCTTGATCAATTGGCGGATCTCTCAAGATAACCATTGACAAAGTGGCGTAACCAGTGGGGGCCGGGGTAGCTATGTTGAGCTTATAATTACCTGAATATATAAGCAATTTATTGTTGATCACTTTGCTAATTGCTTCTCAGGTTTGAATCAATGTTGGGTCAATGTGGGTTTGATCACTCCTTTAATAGAAGTAATGTCAATGAAATGGCATTTTATCTGTTATGGTTTACAGAAACATATTCTTATTCAAGGATTTTATGGCCTATTCCATTTAAAATCTACACTAGCACTGTGGAAGATTTTGAAAATATCTACCACAGTGGGAGTATGAATTTCCAATGGAATTAGCACATTAACCAACCCTATTTGAAACTCACCCTCCTTCTGTAGAAGATTCAGGTTGAATCTTTCTCAGGGGTGTATGAAATTCAAATGTGATCATTCAATTTGATATTCATATCCAACTAAAAAAATCAACTAAGACCCACCTCTTGCTAAAATCATAAAAGCATCAAGTATACCAGTCACACTTTACTTGTGAATTTTGCCTATTCTATCCTGAACAAAGTCTAACTAGTTCTGGCTGAGCTACATAGCCAAATCCTGTAGCTTCCATATAGCTATTAAATTTTCAGAGTAGATCATGATTGGCACTCATGTTTACCAGTGGTGTGACACAGTTTCCCAGTAAGGCTTAGCAAGCATAAAGATGATTTCAAAATCCATGGGAGCTTTGATCATGATCGCACACTTTCCCCCTTCAGCGAATGATACACAATCTTATTGTGCACTTCCCAACTGAGTAACAGCCAAGAGCTACAAATATCACTCTTGTGGCAAAGTTCATCAACCTTAATTCACCTGTTATCTCAACATCAAACTGCTCTGAAGATGAGTTTTGATACGCAGATGTGCCCAATGGCAGTTTTAAAGATATAACATTATATTTGAGTCACTGAACTGCATTGTTTTAAGTGCCATTCGGACATAACATGCTCAATTTGCGGCTGCTGACCAGAAGTATTTAAACTACGATTTTAATCGGTGTTGTGTTGACGAGCCACGTAAGACAGGGTATTCTGGTCATAGCCTGAGTTCCGAACAATGACCCCAAAATCGTGCACTTTCTACATTCGGAGTAAATAACCAATAATTACACATTTCAAAATAATATAGCACTTTCAAGGTTAACACATACTTTAAAAAAAATATTATTTGCACTGGAAAATATCCAGTAAGTTCTCCCTAACCAAAAATGAAAGTTTAATTTCAATATTTAGTCAATGTTTAAGAAAAAGGGCAAAACACCTTAAACAATTCATTGAACTTGCATTGTTTTAACATTTTTTACATTTTTTGTTTGTCCGTTTCCACCTAAAATTTGATTAAACATTAAATTTTATTTGTTTTCCAAGCCAGGTCAAACTAAAGGAATATTATTGAGTTATATTACACCTGGAAAATCAATGTGATTTGTTTTATTAAAAAAATAAAATAAAATGCCATATTTTCTGGCATTAGAAGAAGTTTTAGTTTGAAACTCCGAAAGCTTGAGGGCAAAAAAACCTCTTTGCAGACCTCTTGTGGGTTTTTTGTGAGGTTATATATGAAAGACTAGGTAAAGAGTGCACATGGAAGAGATTTATTGACTTTTAAGTGTGCTGAGGCTTGTGAATCAATGTTTAAGTGTTGTGCCTGTGCGTAGCGCACTATAAATCACTGCGCTTTTTTTTTATGATGTGAGATTGTCTCTATATTCAATCATATAACCACCCCAATTTCAATATCATTATGGCGATAACTGCTCAATTTCAATCACCACCTAAAGTTCAAGCACCTTTTCACAAGCAAATGCTTTCCACACTTGCAGCAAATAACCGCGAAAATTGACATGTCTTGTTTGATTTTGATTTTTGCTAAAAATTGTACGCTTGCAGCAAATAGCCACGAAAATTGACTTGCTTTGTTTGATTTTGATTTGACATTTCCACGAGGGACATTGCCACATGACTGTTGTATATATATTGAATAATACATCATTTTACAACTCACTCATAGATCTATTGAAGAGCATTTTACAACTTGAGTGATATTTTATTCAAATAAAATGCAACTCAAAATGAAGATTTCTGGCGAAACATGTGATTTATTTCGGACGTTGCCTTGTGTTACTATTTGATCAAACATATTGTTACTGATAGCTTTATTAATATCTTAGTGTCCATTCTAATTATCTTAGTATACATATTTCATTTTTGTAATTGACATGAGCTAATAATATCATGTTCATCTGTACATACACACATCAAAAAAAGAAAGTCCCCACATGCTTGAGTCCTCATAACTTTAAGCACAATGGTATCACACTTCAGGAAATGCACAATAGATCCAAATTTGGTTCAAAAATATGTAGTGTCAAGTACTGTGTAAAAAGATATGGAATGAATAAAAATTGTCATCAGGTTTGCCATCCCAAATAATGGTTACTCCCGGTAAGAAATGACCAAAAGTAGTCTATACTCTGTCTCGTCTCAAGTTGAGAGTAACGCCATCCCGGGAATGCCATGTTAGATTTTCCTGTGGTAGATTTGAATCAGTGCATTTGTAGGTCACTGGCATACATTCAAATCGCCCTTCTATGTTTGTGTGTACGCCTCACAGGATTAGGTTAGTGCAGACGATTCGAATCTGCCACTGCAAAATCCAACATGGCATTACTCTCAACTTGAGACGAGACAGACTATAGTGTGAAAACTTCATTGGGGAATTTAGCTTTATTCTATATAATCCCTCAAGTAAGACCCTGTTCACATTTCAAGATTTCTTCATTCGACGAAGATAAGTTAATCTTGATTAACTAATTAAGCATGCGTACACATTACGCTGAACGAAGATCAAATGAAGACATTGCACTGTACACATTTCATGAAAATTAACAAAGCTCGAACGAAGCTATTAACGCCCGGCTATTATCTAAGCCGGCAAAGGTCACTTGTCACATGATCACTTTCCTTCGTCGAACGAAGCGAGCGTACACATTACAAAAATAACTTTGTCGAACGAAGTATTCTTTCATCGAAACAACCTTTTTAGCTTTGTTGAACGAAGCAATTTTAATCTTCATCGAAGGAAGAAAAGTACGTACACATTAGAGAAAACAATTTTTAATCTTCATTCGAGGTTCGTCGAAAGAAGAAAATTTTCTAATGTGAACAGGGTCTAATTCTTTACCCTAGTCTAACTTTGCATGTCTTACATCCAGCTTGCAATCTCTCAATGAAATTTTCGCATTAGACAAGTTTTGATGATTTCTTGAGCTTTAGAAGCAATTTTAAGCAGCATATAATCTATTTGAATTGCACCAATTTTCATCAAATTGTTATCACAATTCTCCACACCTTCATATCAATATTATTGCTTCAATTATTTGGTCTCAAAGTAATGTCCATTCCATTAGGTGGGGAATTTCTTTTTTTTAAGGTGTTTAATTATCTTAGTGTACACATTCCTTTTTTGTAATTGGCATGAGCTAATAATATTATATTCACCGGTATATCGACCTCTCAATGCCAGAAGTGGGTAAGTCAAGTGCAATAGCTGCCCAGTGTACATATGGCAATTTATTACATGCAGTATTTTGTACTCATTCACATGCCAGCTACACATGGCAGCTATTGCACTTACCCACTTCTGGCACTGAGCAGTCGATATATGTAATATATCTTGTCACTACAGAATACTGTGATGATATGATAGTGTGGCATATGAAAATACACTCATACGTGATGATGATAGAATTGTCTGACATTAAAGGGCCATTTTGGAATCCACAACCTCATATCCCCCCCCCCTCTTTTTTTTAAAAAGGTTGAAATTTTTATACCATTGAAAATCGCTGGCTACATAAAGTTTGTACGCAAAATATTTCTTGCAGATTCATCTGCTTGGCAAAAATATTGCAAATATATATATATGGAGCCTATGTAATAGACATAATCGAGCATAACTTGCAAGCTTTCCTTATGTATTTATAATGAAATATACCATAAAAAGATGATGTTAGAATCAGGCAATACTCCTTTAAGCAGTAAGCATTTCCACTGAGACGCAAGGAAAAAGTGTGACATTTATTTTTCTTTTCAAAAAAAAAAATTATTGGCATTTTCAGGCCATCGATACATTTGCAATTTTGTGTTCCCTTTGTCTCGAAAATGCTATCTATGCTACTAAAAATACATAAGATAGTCCTTGGGTACACATAATATTACGTTTTACATGCTAATCAAAAGAGAAATTTTCAAATATACAGCTATAAAACCGATACTTTTTTCTGTTTAAATCTGGGTCAAATGTTCTATCAATAATATAAGACAGGGTTGAAAATATTAAAGATGCATATTATGATATTGCTTAATAAGAAGTAGTTAAAAAAAAAGAAATCAATAAATATTCATATATCTTTCTGACTTTGATTTAATACTTGCATAAACATGCAATAACAATGTATTTGCATATATACACACACAGTCCTCACATGTCAGACAAGTTTGTGGGTTCACATGATTTGTTTTGCAGGTGGGTGCATAATTTTCACCTTTTCCCCTACAAAAATGACTTGAATGCAACAAATGGACTTTACTCCCTTTTAAAAATGAAACTATTTGTGGGATGTTGGAGGGTATTTTAAACAATTTAATTAACATATAAGAATTTATTTGTAAATTTTTCTGATTTGGACCTATTTGGGCCTGGTGGGTTCAATAAAAAGGGGGGAGGAAAGGTGCCCCCAGGAAAATGGAGGAACAAATGATGACTCCTGTATAGGTCTGTATAGAAAGAAAAATGTGTGGAAGAGGAAATTTTCCATCCATGAATTAGATGATGCTGTTAATAGCTATTTAGAGAATCTGCATATTGCTAAAGCCTGACTATTTTAAGTTTGATAACAGACCAATTTCAAGCTTGGCCTTGTATTTTCCTTTGTATTTCTTTAATCTAATCAATGCGAGAGAAAAAGAAGGGGGAGAGACTGTGAAGGAAGAGATAGAAATAACTGGAGAGAACCCATGAAAATGAGGCAGGAAGGGGGAGAGTGGAGCACCCCTACCCTGATAAATTATTGGGTTATAGGGCAAACAAAGACAGCATGTGTGGACCCCGGACTCCACATTTTGAAATCAAAAATCCCAAGATAATTTTGTTTCTGAAGTTAAAAACCTTGGTGAGAGCCATAGATGTCAAATAAAAATACGGCCCTCTATCGATTACCGATGTTGCATCTCCATATCCTACGGCCTATAAGGTCTCTCACTTTCAAAAAAGTCATAAATAGTTGCATTATGTCCCCACTGTAATGGTTTTCTGGGCAGGGAAGATACAGACGGAGGGAAGAAATTGAGAGAAGTGGAGCGGGGAGAGAGAAAGAGAAAAGAGAGAGAGTGCAGGCATCTTTGCTGTCTGATGAGTCTCATTTGAATTAAATAGTTGACTCATCATAATCACATCCAAAGGGCTATTCCATTTAAAATTTACACTCCCCTATTGAAGATTTAGCTAAAATCTTCCACAGAGGGAGTACGAATTTTGAATAGAATAGACAAATACTTACTCCGCTTGTGGAAAATATAGGCGTATGGCTTTCAAATTGAATAACCCTGACCAATTACATATGAAAAACATACTCCCTCTGTGGAAGATATTGCCAAAATCTTCCACAGAGGGAGTGTGGATTTCAAATAGAATAGCCCAATATGGAGGTGATTACACCCTCTTACGTCAGTTTGATAAGTGGCGATGCATCACTGAGTAAACAGTTTGTACTTTGACGACAAACAGCTAAACCAAGACTGCATTCATTATCTCCGTCTTCCCACTCCAAGACAAGGGTGGTCAAGAACTATTAATGCATTTTTTCCCATAATAGGTATGATAAGTATTTAACCATAACAATTCATAACATTTTACACACTTAATTGTCGTATCGTATATGACTTTCAACAAATCAAGCATGTTTTTCCTTCCCGTAAAGCTTAAAAAACGATGACATACTCAAGTATCTATCGAAAACCGGCAAGATACAAAGCTGTTTGTCTTTTATGTCTCATTTTTTCCCATAATGGGTATGATAAGTATTTAACCACTACAATTCATAACATTTTACACACTTAATTGTCGTATCGTATATGACTTTCAACAAATCAAGCATGTTTTCACTTCCCGTTAAGCTTAAAAAACGATGACACACTCAAGCATCTATCCAAAACCGGCAAGATACCAAGCTGTTTGTCTTTTATGTAAATTTCATCTATAGGAATAGTTATTTTTAAACTTGACTGCACATTAAATGATGAACAGCACTTAGACGTTACTGCAGTAATGTGACTAATGTTTTCCATCCATGGATGACTTGATTACACACAGATTATTCATTGGGCAGAACAAACGTGTGCATTCGTCTGAGAGGCAGAGCCTCGAATACTATTGAATGCTATTTCTTTTTGAATTTTACTTTTTTAATATATACTTATTGATTGGCATATCAGCTTTTTTCAACAATTCCTATTCCAATGCTAATAATAATGCATTGGAATATCAGCAGGCATTTCCATATATGGCATGTATCGTGTTGTAACAACAAAGAAAGTAAATAAGTGATATTAATACTTTTTATTGCATATCGTGAAAACATTAAGGTAAAAAATATATTTAGCTATAAAAATATCAATAGTCAGTAATGTTCATGTTTGGATGCACTAACCACATTGCTCTATTCTATTTGATATATGGAAGATATGACGTTAATCTCCCACACAGGGAGTGTGAATTCCAAATGGGGTTACCTGAATGGGTGACTCCATTTGAAATCTACACCCCCTATGTAGGAGATTAAGGCCACGTCTTCCATAGGGAATAGCCAATATGTACAAATTGGCATACAGATCTTTTAACATATCATGGGGCTCTCACACTCCCAAGTTCTCATTACCTAATTAACTAAATGACCCCAATTCAGTATGGACTTTAAAGAGGAAGCCCCCAGAGTAGTTCTTCTGGAGTAAACCAAACCTGCCTGGTTATCAAATTAATCAGTGATTAATAAAAATATCAATAGTCAGTAATGTTCATGTTTGGATGCACTAACCACATTGCTCTATTCTATTTGATATATGGAAGATATGACGTTAATCTCCCACACAGGGAGTGTGAATTCCAAATGGGGTTACCTGAATGGGTGACTCCATTTGAAATCTACACCCCCTATGTAGGAGATTAAGGCCACGTCTTCCATAGGGAATAGCCAATATGTACAAATTGGCATACAGAACTTTTAACATATCATGGGGCTCTCACACTCCCAAGTTCTCATTACCTAATTAACTAAATGACCCCAATTCAGTATGGACTTTAAAGAGGAAGCCCCCAGAGTAGTTCTTCTGGAGTAAACCAAACCTGCCTGGTTATCAAATTAATCAGTGACAAGGTTATCTCTGAATTTAACAGGTGCTAATTGATATTTTAATGTTATTGCATCAATTAGCACCTGTCAAATTCAGAGATAACCTTGTCACTGATCAATTTGATAACCAGGCAGGTTTGGTTCTCCCCAGAAGAACTGCTCTGGCGTGGCTTCCTCTTTAAAGGTGGGTGATCCAAATTTAACATATGATGTTTTCCACCTCACATTGAGGTCCATCACCTCTACTGTTCCTCAAGGATCATTACTGGGTCCACTTATTTATTTGACTAACAGCTAGAAATTATGAGGCTTTTGCTCCTATTCCTGTACAAATAAACCCACTCTTGATGCAATCCTACTCAAATTCCTTTAATAAGTGACTAATAAAGGCTATGTAGTCATCAGTTTCAAATTTACAAAATACAATATAATTATACTTAACTAAAGTGATATCGAGATCAATCTATGTTAAAAGGGTGCCTCTTTGGTAATGTTCAAAGTATAAGTCATGGCACAAGTGGTATATTTCACAATTTGTTTTTTCCAAAATATCTTTAGTAATTCATGGTGAAAATACAAAACAGATAAAGCTATGATGTATAATAAATTTTTGGCGAAAGAAACCACAGGTTTAAATTTTAATATATTCTGTGTATTTTAAATTGAAACATTGTGGCCCTATTATGTTCCAAAGGGTGTATCTTCGAGTTACATCTCTAACAATTTATGTTCTTTTGCCATGGTTGATGCTAACCCCATGAGAACTACCTGCCGAGAAGATGTTTTCATTATCAATTGGCCCAATCAGCAACATTGTTAGAATAATTTCACCACACAAAAATTGAATTATTTGCGAAGCTCCATTATGATTGGTGATTAAAGTGAAAATATCATGTAATTGACCAATCAGAGGCAATGTTAGATCGGCTGGTAGTGCTCAGGGGGTTAACCTTTCTACTTGACTCACATCATGGAAAAAGGTTGTAGCATACTTAAGGATGGGCTAATTCTGATATACCATGCGCACAAGTCTAATGCTAACCCATCATAACCCTAATCCTAACCCAACCTTATTATAACCCTTACCTTAATCCTAACCCTAATTATAACTCTAACCTAACCCTGACCCAAACCCTTAAAACAAAGGGTGCGCAGGGTAAACCAGAATTGTACCAAATATAAGATATTATTCGCACTGTATTGATACTATTTTGTTACACTTGGCTCAACTTACCCATGCTGGGTGACTTGCCCCGTGATCGTGATCTGCCATGCATGCCGCCTGTATCCCCTGGCGCTGTTCCGTGGTTCTTAGATAACAGAAAATCCTTTAGTTTCTTATCCTCATCCTTATCCTCGCTTAATGTCAAATTCTATGAGGCAAAATAAGAGAAATATTTATGAAAATTGAACCAAATAATGTGAGTTATCTAGAAACTTAAGGCAAGTAAGAGGGGAGCATGTCATAGAAGTGCTTGTGCTCAAATATTGAGACTGATAAAGATGGCACACAAGAAGAATGGTATGAATGCTATAATGGAGATTCCACTTTCGTTTTGATTTATTCTTGGCTTTAATTTAAGAACAAGAGGACCTGCGGAAATTTATATGCAAATATTGACTGCTTTGACTCATTTTCTATAAGATCAATGTATTAATATTAAAAAGTACACTGCAGGTTTAGTGATGTTAATTACATCACTATGGACCACAAGAGCCTCATCCCAATGGGATAGTCCAATAACCTCAATTACATAATCATAGTGCAAAATTTGACCTCAAGCTGCAGAGTATGAGTTTTTGTACCCAAAGGTCATTCAATGAATGTACAAATGTATGGGGGTTTAAGAACTGTTTCCCTGAGAGATGAGCATGTTGTGGATCCTAGTGCATGCCTAAAACTGGAAAAATATGGCTCTTGCCATCCCAATCGCCTTAAAAGTCAATTAATGCTGGAAAGTCATACCTGAAGCAAGCCAGGACGATAAATATTTATCTATATATCTAGATCAAGGAGGTGTTACAAGCGGCACCTGTTACTGTTTTAGGTTTATGTATTCTACAGCATTAACTATTGTGTAAAATGGGCCAATGGAAGCTGGCGAAACCTTAAATTCTGTGTGGTTCTCTAGTTTCATAAATCATTGTATTTTAAGAAAGTGGGTAACATCATGTAAGCAATATGCAAAGTAGATATCAATTTGCATTTAATCTGTTTCTTTATTTGTATTTTAATTTGCATATAATTTGTTTCTTTATTTGTATTTTAATTTTTAATTTGCATTTAAATTTGTATTTAATTTACATTTTGGGGACTTAAAGGAGTATTTCGTGATCCTAGCATCCTCTATTTATGTCATTTTTCATTAGATATCCACGAAAAAAACCTATTCCCAAAATTTCAGTTGATTCCGATTTTGCGTTCGCGAGTTATGCATGATTATGTGTATTACACTGCTCCATAGACAATGCGTTGTAATTTCGTTCTGGTGCACCAGAACGAAATTCAAATTTCACGATATCTTTGCTAAACGAATTAATCTGCAAGAAATATTTTGTACATAAACATTATGTAGCCAAAGGTTTCCAGTGATATAAAAATCTCAACTTTTTTTGAGAAAAGTGGGGGGATGAGGTTGTGGATCACGAAATGCCCTTTTAAGTCAATAGTTTTTGTGGTTTAAGTATCCATGCAGTTTTACACAATGTGGCATGTAAATAAGTCTTGAGTAGACATATTGAGAATTGTAGGTGATGCTAATTTGATGTAAACAGCATGCCTATCATCAGGTTTTTAACAAAATTATCTTGTATTTAATATGTATTTCTGTGTAAACTGTATGATTTAAGGTATTAAGGGAGGGTATTAAGTAATGTGTTGGTTAGACTTTCTTTTGTTCAGTGCCTTGAGGTGTATGCGTAAGGTGCTTTAAAAATGCAGTTCTGTTATTGTTGTTGTATGTAGGCCTAATCATGCACAAAATTAGCCTGTTGTCAAGACTTCATTGTTGTCTGCTCAAAAATGGACTATTCCAGTTGAAATCAATACACCCCCTATGGAAGACATGACCTTAATCTTCCACACAGGGAGCGCGAATTTCAAATGGAGTCACCCATTCAGGGTTGTCTGCTCCAAAATGGGTTATTCAGTTGAAATCCATACACCCGCTATGGAAGACATGACCATGACCTTAATCGAGGAGTGTGAATTTCAAATGGGGTTACCTGAGTGACTCCGTTTGAAATCTACACCCCCTGTGTGGGAGATAAAGGTCATGTCTTCCATAGGGGGTGTATGGATTCCAACTGGAATAGCCCTTGTAATCATGAATCAGTCCTACTCATCTTGTAATCATATTCCGTAAAAACGAATTTCATTGATAAATTTGATTGCTTTCTATTTTAAAACTTCCAAATAAAAGAAACCATACAAATTATTTATCCATGAGTTATACTAGAACTTTTTAAACCTTCAAAGCCCCTAAATATACTCAAGGTATGACAAGCAGACATATCCAGTCAAGCATTTTGATAAGGTAATTGTGTGGGTTTGGTTTACCTGTCTAACTTGTGGTCAAAAAGCAGACACTAATTCATAATGATGTATTCACATTGAAATGTTCAGGCACAATAACGAAGATTCTTATAAATCAACTCAAATTCTGTGTATTTGTCTTGCTCATATACTGTTCCATTCGATGCTTACAGAAATAATTACCTAAGGATTGGATTTACACTGAAATGATCCCAAGTGCAAATTGTTAAAACCTACACAACCCCTCTGGAAGACTTGACCTTAATCTCCCATACAGGGGTTGTATATTTCAAATAGAGTCACCCATTCAGGTAATTCAGCCCATTTGAAATTCACACTCCCTGTGTGGGAGATTAAGGTCATGTCTTCCATAGGGGGTGTATGGATTTCAACTGGAATAGCCCAATTTGAAATCTGTATGAAAATTTCATTTGAATATGTGTACATGTAGTTTTTGCTGTTTGATTCAATATTTTGCTGTTTGTTCCTACAAAATAGTAATTTATCTGCTCAAAACATTGGTTGTTTTTTTGTCTGTTTTGTTAGTTTGTCTGATTATGTGCACAATGATTTTCATCACTTATATTACAGTGTACTTTTATATTGTTTATCTGACACTTTGATATTTTTCTGTGAGCCCTGGAATTGTTCATTTTTTGCTGTCAAACTTTGCCTAATTTTGTGCCTACATTTGTTGTTTGGTTCAGCATATCTCCATATGTGCACAGTGACTTTCATTAGAAATTGTTCCAGCGTATTCACTTTGATGTTTTTGCGAGTTTAATTCGGTGGGCTTTGGAATTGGTATTATTTGGCTATAAAACATAACCTACTTCTGTTTTTATCCCATCCCGCCTGCATACAATCTAATCTGTATTTCACCTGTCTCCCAACATCAAGTTATATACCTTGCTCTTTTTCTTTTCACATGTACATTAGTTCTGTGGGGCTTGGTCATGCAATAACCAGGCATGAGAATAAACTTTTCTAAAAAAACAAAACTGAAAATGTGTGTGAAATTGGGCAAAAAGTACCAAAAACAGGCTGAAACAGGGATATAAGTAGCTGTTAAAAAAATACCCTGAAATGGTGCGAGCGAAGCGAGTAAGCCGAACGTTTGATAGGAGCGCTATCTTTTTAGCGAACGCTAGGAATCGGGGAATAGGCTATGAAGGTGCTCTTTTTAAGATGAAATATCATAATCCACTTCCGGAATTATATATTTTAAAAAAATCCCCGGGAAAATCCGGATTTCGGGGAAAAACCGGAAATCCGTAAAATAAATGGAAAACTTACATCCCTGTGAAATTAAAGTTGCGGAAATATTGACTTAAAAAAACGCCTGAATAACATGAATCTTGCCCTAGGCCCCTAAAATGTGTGATTTATTCTGCATTCAGTAACACAATAAAAATTCAGGGAACTAAGGTAAGATCTAGGTTGATAGCTTAGTCACCTTCAAAAGAAAATCAGTCAAATTTTGAAGGAATAACAATAAGACACAAGTAGAGTGATCAAATTGACCTAGCCTAAGCTCACCTCAGTAATCATCTTGCCTCTGGTCTTACAGCGCTTACGATGATTAGCTTTCTTTTTCTCCGCCTCCAGGACACGTTCTCTCGTGGTTCGATACTCCAAGGCAAATTCGGCGATGATGCGGCAGAAATCGGAGATGGTGATCTCTCTGGCTGCACTTTCACTCATGCCCAGATAGAGAAGTAGATTGTTGAACCTGTTGATGAAGAAGGGGATAAGTCCAATATGTTACTGGGTTTGTTGGAGACAACTGTAACAAAGATACCATGCAGGGATAGGAAGCTTCCTACCAACCACTAAATGTTTTTAAATGTTTCATTTGTTATAGTCCAAACATTACAATAACATTAAATGTCAGGTTATATAAAGGTCATGAAAACATTTGCAAACTGTTTTATGTGAAAAAATGTTATTGCAAAATATTTGCTGGCAAACATTTTTCCCAAAATGTTTTGTCAACACTTAATAGCATTATATTAAAATGAATGTTTTAAACTGTAAAACATTTTGTGTTTGCTGAGTACCAGCAGTCTACTCAAGATAGCAACTATTGCTGTCTACTGAAGATAGCAACTATTGCTGTCTACTGATGATAGCAACTATTGCTGTCTACTGATGATAGCAACTATTACATCTACTGATGATAGCAATCTGCTGTCTATTGAAGATAGCATTATTGCCATCTACTAATGATAGCAACTATTGCTGTCTACTGAAGATAGCAATTATTGCTGTTTACTGAAGATAGCAACTATTGCCATCTACTGATGATAGCAATTTTGCTATCTATTGAAGATAGCAACTATTGCCATCTACTGATGATAGCAATTTTGCTATCTATTGAAGATAGCAACTATTGCCTTCAATTGAAGTTAGCAACTATTGCTGTCTACTGAAGATAGCAACTATTGCTTGCTGTCTACTGAAGATAGCAACTATTGCTATCTACTGAAGATAGCAACTAATTGCTGTCTACTGAAGATAGCAATTATTGCCATCTACTGAAGATACCAACTGTTGCTATTGTGACAACTGCTGCCTACTGATGATAGTAATTTTTATACTGTCTACTGAAGATAGCATATACTGTTGTCTATGTTTGTCATGCTGCTTTAACACTTTTCTTAAATTATTAGCACATGTCCAAATGCTTCTATCACCACTTATAGTATTGGATGCTTCTTAGCCACAGTCTGTGGCGCTCACTGACTTAATCCAAGCAAAGTGAGGCCAGTCTGACAAGTCCAGTCAGCATGTACTATTAAACAATGGATCTGAAAATATCACGTCACCTTTAGTCTTAATCACAAGGAACTAGAACAATTTATGCATGCATACTAAACTCTCTCCCTGCCTGGACAGTCTATTTATGCCTGGATGGTATGTACTCATGGAAGCAGAAGATGCCATACTAAAGCAACAGAGCCTGAAATTAGTGCTAGGTATTCTTTAAATTGAATTTTTTTCCCTTTTTTGTCAGTTGTAGAATTGGACTGCCTTATACCAATGTACATATGTCCTAAATACATTTGAAGTCTTACACAAATTAAAATAGTAATTAGTCCAGTGGACACTGCCAGAAAAATTATCAGCCTCGAACTATTTTGATTGGTTACAAAGAGAGCTATAACATGTATTGAGCCAATCAGAGATATGGTAAGAAAAGTCAGTAGGACTGAAGGGGATTAAGCTTAAATATTGCTAAGAGTTCATAAAGCTCAATTTTCATTGGTTACTCAGATGATTATATAATTAAATTAACCAATCAGGAGTACTGTAAGAATGGTGCTATAGTAGTGTCAATGGGGTTAATCAACAGCTTTTCAGCATTCTTTGACACATTTACCATGCTGCATTAAGTTAACATTATTTGGTGCACTTGACTTACTTTTCCCCGTAACTGAGCAGTACTATTTTGTGAAAATGAGGTCGCGGCACCATTATTTCCGTTCCATATATTCTTAGCAAGAAATCATTATTAATTTTGGTACAAATAAGCACAATAAGTTTTTGTCACTAAAATTGATTCTGAATTTAATAAATAGAAGAAAATGAGAAAGAAAAACAGGAAGAAAAAAAGAACGAAGAAAAGGGGCGATAAATGGAAAACAACAAAATAGAAGAACAAAGAATGGAATAAGAAGGGACTTGGTGCATTCAAATCAGCTTCAAATTAGTCCCCTGACTGGACTTCTGCAGGTTACTTAACCCTATAAGAACTACCTGCCGATTGGCCAAAATGAATATTGTGTCCAATTTTGAACCAATCAAGGCGGGTATTAAGAAGATCATCTGCAAATTCAAGTTTGACCATAAATAGTTTAAAGCCTAGTCATGATTGGCAATTGAAATGAGCATTTCAAAATATCCACCAATCAGAAATGCTGTTAGATGAACAGTAGTGTCCAGGGGGTTAAGCCTCCAAGAATCTGAAAGTGGACCCATATATATACCAATTTAAGAAATTTGACAAAAGTTTATACCCGAGGCCCAGTTTTTGGCCCAAATTCAACAAAATATTTGCAAAATTTAGAAATTTGGGAGCCAGCTAGGTAAATGTGAAATTCCTTACAAACCTACAAAACTCCACATTCAGGCTAATTGATCTCCAGTCTGGTCTACAGGGTTATGCTTGAGCACTTAGGTATCAGGAAATTAAATCAGAGCAATGCCATGGCATATTTTTCTCTGCATGCTATTATACACTTCTAAAGCAAACAAATCCGAGTTGATGTTCCACTTTGCATGGTTAATTAATTGATATTGATACTTAAATGGTCAATTACACATGATATGATATGGTATGATCAATATCATATTACTCAAGGTTTATTCTTTATACTTTGTTAAACAGGAAATCGGCAAAACTCATCATCACCAGAGAAGATATTTTATACTTCCCACAATGCACTACTTTCCTGTACTGATTTGCTATTCAGTGCAACACTGAGACGAATATTTAGTTATATTTGTCTCAGGTGCAAATATTTTGATATTAATCCACGATATTATAATGAGGCCTGCCGATTACGAGCTGATCAAAGTATAGTTGATGTATTTTTATCTACCCATGTTGCCTGATAGCACATGGAAGAAATGCATTGTGGGAAGTATAAAATATCTTCTCTGCATCATCAAAATTGACATGGTCTATCAGATGCATGGTTTAGATATTTTTATAATTTTCATCTTCAAAAAATACTCACGCTTGCTTTATAATTTGGCATTCATTTTCCAACATTCACAACCACTCATTTTCAAAAATATTGGTCCTTTCCAAAATTCTATTTCACACCACTGATACCTTTGCATAGAACCGATTTTCTTGGAGAAGCCCCTTTTCCACTGAACAAAAGAGCAGTGTTTTTATTTCAGCTCTAGAAATTCCATATAAAAATACTTTCATGGTGCACAATTTTGTCCAGTGGCTCACATATTCATAGGGACACTTCGTACCCAACAATACATCAAAGACCAGGTTTACACAGAGCATGAAGTGGACTTCAGTCAAATTTGAACTCGACTTGATTTGTGTGTAAACAGGGTCCTCATGTTTTGTACCTGACTTCAGAAGTCGACTTCTAATGACGACCTGGAGCAACTTTTATCAAATTCAAACTTGACTTTAAACTCAACTTTTGCGGTGTAAATGAACATGCGACTAGAAGTCGTGTTCACTTATGGTTATTTGAAGCATGAGCAAAGTGATCATGTAAAAGTTTAATTTGTTTTGAAGTCAAATACTGTGTAAACACTCGTCAACAAATAATATATGCTAATCTTTGGTCATAATCTGAATTGATGTCGCAATTGAAGTCGACTTCTCTCTGTATACACAGGGTCAAAAACAGGCAAAGACTATCCAACAAACCACAACACTATTTTACCAACTTCTTAGAAAACATAATAGAAACAATGGAATGACCTGAAACAAACTCTGTTGTTTGCCACGGGGTACAATAACATCAATTAGAATAAATAAGTTTGTTTTAACAAGTCAATAAGCGTTATTTGATGTTGCTTTTGTATTTTATTAACAATTTCATTTTCATCCACATATCAAATAACATTGAACCGTACGTGTAATTAAATCAAATTATAATTTAAAATATCTGTGAAAGATATCGATTTTCAGATTTGGCAAATTCACATGTGACTAGTTAAGAATATTTTAATGCATACTTCAATATTTCTTTGGATCACTTCACTTGAATAAAGATTCCTTTTAAAAATTGAAATATTCTAATCTTTTATACACGATAACACTTTTTGTTTTTATCTTACGACTACAATCTCAAACAGGACACAGTTCATTAACCCGGTTATGCTTCTACACTCAAAGAATGATCTTGTGTCAGATACAAAAAATCATTTCCCCAACTTGAAGTCAAATATTTGAGTTGTGCTTGTTCAATTTGAATCATTTAGCTATGTCATTTGGTATGAGAACATGGTGGTTCATAGTGCATTTATAGCAGAGCAACAACAGGGTTGCACAAATTGTACAAAAACATAGAAAAGCTGAAATGTATGCCAACAACCACAAATTGGGCTATTAAATTTAACCACCCCCTCCCCCCCCAATATATTGTCACCTGAAATGTATGCCAACAACCACAAATTGGGCTATTAAATTTTCCCCCAATATATTGTCACCTGAAATGTATGCCAACAACCACAAATTGGGCTATTAAATTTAACCACCACCCCCAATATATTGTCACCTGAAATGTATGCCAACAACCACAAATTGGGCTATTAAATTTAACCACCCCCCCCCAATATATTGTCACCTGAAATGTATGCCAACAACCACAAATTGGGCACCCCCCCCCCCAATATATTGTCACCTGACATGTATGCCAACAACCACAAATTGGGCTATTAAATTTAACCACCCCCTCCCCCCCAATATATTGTCACCTGAAATGTATGCCAACAACCACAAATTGGGCTATTAAATTTAACCACCCCCCCCAATATATTGTCACCTGAAATGTATGCCAACAACCACAAATTGGGCTATTAAATTTAACCACCCCCCCCCCCCAATATATTGTCACCTGAAATGTATGCCAACAACCACAAATTGGGCTATTAAATTTAACCACCCCTCCCCCAATATATTGTCACCTGAAATGTATGCCAACAACCATAAATTGGGCTATTAAATTTAACCCCCCCCCCAATATATTGTCACCTGACATGTATGCCAACAACCACAAATTGGGCTATTAAATTTAACCACCCCTCCCCCAATATATTGTCACCTGAAATGTATGCCAACAACCACAAATTGGGCTATTAAATTTAACCACCCCCTCCCCCCAATATATTGTCACCTGAAATGTATGCCAACAACCACAAATTGGGCTATTAAATTTAACCACCCCCTCCCCCCAATATATTGTCACCTGAAATGTATGCCAACAACCACAAATTGGGCTATTAAATTTAACCACCCCCTCCCCCAATATATTGTCACCTGAAATGTATGCCAACAACCACAAATTGGGCTATTAAATTTAACCACCCCCTCCCCCCAATATATTGTCACCTGAAATGTATGCCAACAACCACAAATTGGGCTATTAAATTTAACCACCCCCCTCCCCCAATATATTGTCACCTGAAATGTATGCCAACAACCACAAATTGGGCTATTAAATTTAACCACCCCCTCCCCCCAATATATTGTCACCTGAAATGTATGCCAACAACCACAAATTGGGCTATTAAATTTAACCACCCCCTCCCCCCCCCAATATATTGTCACCTGAAATGTATGCCAACAACCACAAATTGGGCTATTAAATTTAACCACCCCCTCCCCCCAATATATTGTCACCTGAAATGTATGCCAACAACCACAAATTGGGCTATTAAATTTAACCCCCCTCCCCCAATATATTGTCACCTGAAATGTATGCCAACAACCACAAATTGGGCTATTAAATTTAACCACCCACCTCCCCCCTCCCAATATATTGTCACCTGAAATGTATGCCAACAACCACAAATTGGGCTATTAAATTTAACCACCCACCCTCCCCCCAATATATTGTCACCTGAAATGTATGCCAACAACCACAAATTGGGCTATTAAATTTAACCACCCACCCTCCCCCAATATATTGTCACCTGAAATGTATGCCAACAACCACAAATTGGGCTATTAAATTTAACCACCCACCCTCCCCCAATATATTGTCACCTGAAATGTATGCCAACAACCACAAATTGGGCTATTAAATTTAACCACCCACCCTCCCCCAATATATTGTCACCTGAAATGTATGCCAACAACCACAAATTGGGCTATTAAATTTAACCACCCACCCTCCCCCAATATATTGTCACCTGAAATGTATGCCAACAACCACAAATTGGGCTATTAAATTTAACCACCCACCTCCCCCCAATATATTGTCACCTGAAATGTATGCCAACAACCACAAATTGGGCTATTAAATTTAACCACCCACCCTCCCCCCAATATATTGTCACCTGAAATGTATGCCAACAACCACAAATTGGGCTATTAAATTTAACCACCCCCCCCCCCCCAATATATTGTCACCTGAAATGTATGCCAACAACCACAAATTGGGCTATTAAATTTAACCACCCACCCTCCCCCAATATATTGTCACCTGAAATGTATGCCAACAACCACAAATTGGGCTATTAAATTTAACCACCCACCCTCCCCCCAATATATTGTCACCTGAAATGTATGCCAACAACCACAAATTGGGCTATTAAATTTAACCACCCCCCTCCCCCCCCCAATATATTGTCACCTGAAATGTATGCCAACAACCACAAATTGGGCTATTAAATTTAACCACCCACCCTCCCCCAATATATTGTCACCTGAAATGTATGCCAACAACCACAAATTGGGCTATTAAATTTAACCACCCACCCTCCCCCCAATATATTGTCACCTGAAATGTATGCCAACAACCACAAATTGGGCTATTAAATTTAACCACCCACCCCCCCCCCCCAATATATTGTCACCTCAATTCTAGTTGCACCTTATGTTCAAATCCAGTTGGAAATTTGTGCAAGTTTTATGTATTATGTCTGTTAAAAATTGATGAAATTGATGCACTATTTGGTTTAAAATGTTACAATTTTGATTGGAATTCCAAAATCTTCCACACCTTTTCAACTTCCAATGGATGAAAATGGTTGGATATGAAATAATGTAAACAGTTGAATTTGGTTGGAATTCAAAAATCTTCTTCAATCAAGGGGGGGGGGGGAGTAGCTCAAATGGAACAGCCCATTGTCAATGCCCTTTGCCTGTCACAAGTGATTTCAAATATCCCACATTATTTATAAGTGGCTCATTTAACTCAAATTTAACCGGCTGGTTGTGTTTTAAGCACACATTTTAAACACACTACATGACATCACTACACAACGGTCGGGTTGCCATACCTTGCCATTTGTCCCAATTAGGTGACTTTGTGACTAAAAATGGCCACCATTTGGGCTATTTCAAAAATGTTAATTTAAGCCTAACTTCATTAAATTTTGTTTTTGAAGATGATTTTTAGATAAAATTCACACAAAATAATACCATTTTAGACTAACTTTGTATCAAAATGCCATCTGAAAGTTATATTTTGGGCAGATTAAAGAAATTGTGCAGCATTCCCATTTGTGTCGTGCCTGCTAAACATTACATTCCCTGAGTACACAAATGTGATATTTTGTCCGCACCATATAGTCGTGCAGAAGACTCTTTTCATGCTCATTCAGCTGTAAAGAAATGACCTAGAGCACATAAGATGGTGAAATAATAAAAAGCAAACCCCAAAATCTCAGTGTAAAAGCTATGGAGCATTAACTGTCTCATTTGCATAACAAGGAACAACTTTAATGAGAGCCAACGCCCTCTATATCAATTTAGTTGATACCTGGTTTCAGGCCCGTACGCAGGGGGTGCTGGGCACCACCCAAATTTGCAAAAGTAAACAAAAAGTCCCAAAATATCACAATCAGGTTCTTTACGCTTTTTTGGTCAAAAATCACCCCCTGAAATCAGCACCCCCAAAAAAATCCTGCGTACAGACCTGCCTGGTTTGTCATGATGGGCTGATAAATTTGTGACAGGCAGGCAACACTACACAAGGTCCCCAGTAAACCCCTCTCCGCATATTAGTTCTACCATTTATTATCCTCATATAATCTCCTCCATCTATGTTTATGTAATGGTGTACCATTAGTGCAGAGAAGGAAATCATATTGATTGCTACAACTGATAATATATCATGCTTAAGTTGTATGTACTTTAATTCATTAAGCTTACATTATAAAGGCATTCATACATTAAGGGATCTGGAATGAGCGTTTTTGAGCGTTTCTACAGTATTTTTTGTGGGACATGAGAGCACATAAAACATATCGAATTGCATTCTGAATACGAAGAATGTCTTTCTGATATCAAATAATTTTTTGAAATTCACGATATAATACAAATTTTATGACAAATTATTAAAATTTGATATTTATTTTTACATTTTTGATATATAACAGTCCTCGAAGTGAATTTTATAAATCTAATGACATATTCTTAAAGTGTATGTAGCTGGGAGAAAAAGCAGACGATCAATTGAAAATTTTGACCTTTCATATTGAAGATATGGATTTTTTCCCCAAAAGACCTAATTTTTTTTGGTGTTTTAAGAAAAAAATCCATATCTTCAATACGAAAGGTCAAAATTTTCAATTGATTGTCGGCTTTTCATCCCACCTACATACACTTTAAGTATAAATCATCAGATTTATCAAGTTTAATTCGAGTACTGTTAAATATCAAAAATATCAATTTTTAATCATTTGCCATAAAATGTGTATTACATTGCGAATTTCAAAAAATCAAAATTATTTGATATCAGAAGGACATTCTTTGTATTCAGAATGCAATTCGATATGTCTGATGTGCTCTAATGTCCCACAATAAATACTGTCGAAACGCTTAAAACGCTTCATTCCAGATCCCTTAAGCTTACATTAAAGGCATTCATACATTAAAATGACTGCAGGCAATAAATAAAACAGTAGTTTTAGTATTCAACTGATAAACCAATGGTGTTATTTTGGAAATATTTGCGGGGAATTGGAACTGTTTATTAGCTGCTAATTTTAGAATTCAATAAAATTGAACAATTCTGCAGTAGTTTGTATTAAATTCTTCAAAACATTATTGATGTTACTATTCTAAGTGGCAAGGAGAAAACCATGTATGTACACATTCAGAATATATATTGGAATAACCTACCAACCAATCAATATATATAAATTGATTGATCGATCAATTGATCTTGATCAATCAATCAATCAATCAATCCATCTTCGCTCAAGATCTATACAACCAAACAAGACCACACAAATTGGAGCTTCCAACCGAGGTTGACCAAAGTAAGTACGGTTGAGGCGCGTCACAAGCGGTGCGGCCATGGGCGCCCCACTTTTTAGCACTTTGTGCACATTTTTGTACTATTTTGAACTTTTTGCAGGCTTTTTGTAGCTTCGCGTAACTTTGGGCGCCCCACTTTTTGTCACCTTGCTCCACGCATGGACTACGGTTATATTCCAGATCTAACTTACTATTTAAGTATAAAAAAAATTCTCCCTATCAAAAACTCTTTTTTTCTGCTCATCAATTCAAAACACTCTTCTCCCGATTATGCTACATTATATACCACCCTACTTCACACGAACAATATTTTCTTAGAAGCCTTACATACAACATGAGTTGCCTTCCAGGCTGATGCTCATGTTTGTGTTAAGTACTTCCTGCCTATCACCGTTCCATGAAATAGCACTGATACATAAGTGAACTAATCATGCTCAAAGTGCATTAACCCTGAGTGCAGCGGAAAATCAAATCCTATCATTTGTCTCCATTTTATCTTGTTGGAAGCGGAACCTCTTACACTATTCATTTTGTCATCTTTACAAGGAGATGTGAGTCGAAACTTTGGTATAAGAAGCAACAAATGCACTTTTTCCCGTTAATTCAAAATGACAAAAAGCTTTGCGAGATGTCTTTTCAAGTAATTGACAAATTTCTACCAATTAATTATTTTCAATTATTTCCCACTTAGTTTAACTTTTATGTTTCTGTATTGAAAAGGTAGATAATATAACTTGATAAGGCAGATATGTGTTAAGGTAGATAATATTGCTTGATAAGGCAGATATCTGGCAAAATCTTGCTTAGGAGACGAAGACAGAAGAAACAGGGAAGGAGAAGAAACAGGGAAAAAGGAGAAATAGGAAATGCAGAATAAGGAGGAAAAGGAGGAGGAAAAATATGAGAAGAAAGAAGAGGAGGAAGGAGATGAGAAGGAGGAGAAGACATCCATGACTGACCCTCCTCTATTCCACCTGTTACTCACTGTATATATACATTTTGTATAAGCCTAAAAGTAAGTTCTAACTGCATCAGAACGTACCTCCTCTGGCATATAAATAATAGCTCCATAGGTGCAAAACAGATTATTCAATCTGTGTCATACTTAAAGTTTGTGTACGCATAATAAACTCACCTGTTGCACACTCTCCTGTGGACAATCTTGAGTACAATGATTCTCTTGGCACAATCACCCAGGAATTCTTGCAATCTGTATTAACACAAATCATGGTATCAAATTAATATCACTTTTTATTTTACAAGATACTCAAACATAATGGTATCATCATCATCAATCTCTTATGCCTAATTAGGTAATGCAACTCGGGGGGTGGGGGGAGTAAAATCTACCAATTTGGGCACAAAATTATTGCAAAAAGTGGATATTTACATAATTTGGGGTTTCACTGCCCCTGGGTAAAAGAAAAGTAGAACTCCATTTACATTGAACCAGTAATCAAGGATATCAAGCCCAACCCAAAATGAATTAAATGCCACCATGTCCTTTTTACAAAGTACATTCCAAGAGTTCAGCTGCAAAATATGATATATGATATTGCTACCACCTGTTCTATATATATATCAATTTTAATACTGATAGCGCTATTTCATATTTTACAGTTCATTTTAATTTTTCATAATGATCAAAAGCTTTTAATGCCATATTCAAACTAATTAGTTACCCTAATTAGCAATTATAAAATATTTTCTTGCATAAAAACAATATTCATAAAATAAACACACAAAGCAGCCTATATCAACTGTTCAGTGCCAGAAGTGGGTATGTGCAATAGCTGCCCTGTGAACATTTGGCAATTTCCACACAGTATATTGTACTCATCTACACATGGCAGTTACACATGGCAGCTATTACACTCATCCACTTCTGGCACTTAGCAGTCGATATATCCCATTTTGCATCTCTCTTGTCCTGAGGCAAGATACAACACTACCAACAGAACTTATAAACTAAATTGCAAACAACTTAAGCATTCTATACATGTTTGGTAGTTTTCAATAAAGAAACTCTAAACAATGCAATTGTGAAAGAAATATCAACGTAAGATGAAGACAGAACATAGTGACATGAATGTTAAATCATTCATGCTATTTCTCACACTCGCTCTCTTCCTCTCTCTCAAAGTTGCGTTTATTTTTAACCTGCCACCACTTACTTATTCTTGAGTGGCGAGCCTCCGTCATATTTACTTATGACACGCAGATGTTCCCATGATGCTTTGCATTCCTCCTCCATGGTAATGAGATTTTCTGCTACTTGCTCAAAGTCAACCTGAAATGCGTAAATAAAAATGGGCATAGTTAATTAATCAAGTTTTTATAAACCAAATATGATTTCTACATTTTAATGAGGTTGGTGACTTATTTTAATATCTTTTTTATCGACCTTGTGGCTATGCTTACTTCTTTTGTGAAGGTCCGAAACAATACAAGTGGACTCTTGCCATTTATGGAACATCAAAGTTTTGATTCAAAGCACAAAAATAATAGAATCAAAATTGAGCACTATTAAGCTCATATGGTTTTGTAGCTCCATTACACGAAACTGGTTTTTTTTTGGGTCATCATATAAGTATGACAGAAATAAATGTAAAATTCTTAGTCAGTGGGAGTGGTCCAGTTCGTAGACACATAATCTTATTGGACAATCGCATGATTTTGGGTGCTGTCTATCAGGCTGTAGACGACCCCACGTCATCATGAGTGTTGATAACGTGTATCATGCTCATAGAGGTGCGTGTCTGTATCGTGTTGTATATGCGTAGACGCAGTGCGGAATACTCGAACACGCAACAGAAGATGTGACATTGTAAACAAGTTTCGTTCATTTTAGAAAAAAGGGAGTTTTTATGACGGTAACTTAATTTTTGCTTTCAAAAATAGTTTGCAGTTATTAAAATAATATTTAACTGACTAAGAATGAGAATAAACGATAGGGATTTTTATTTTGACTATCCTCTACCTATGATAGACGACAGGCATGTCCAATATTTTTATCGTAGTGGGTGCCGGCGCACTCAAATATTGGACCTACCTGTCGTTTATCACACGGTAGAGGATAGTCAAAATAACAATTCCTATCGTTTATTCTTAACTCAATCACTCAGACACAGTGAGCAGACCAGTTTGGTAATAGATGAAACCAATGAAATTAAAACTGAGACCTCATACCTGTGTGTGTGTCTCTCAAGCATACTTCCTAACCCATGCTCATTCATGATCTGCTTGTAATGCATTGTGACGATTACACTTGGAATACCATTTGATTTTGGGCCTCATCATGACAATCCTATATAGTAGCTTTCCCATAACATTACATATAGAGCTATACACAGTCGGCCCTCTGCTATAGTCTGTATGCCTTCTCGAGGCAGTAAAGTAAAATCAAATTTTGTAATTTTGTCAAAAACTGCTCGTTTTTGCATGAATCTGTCAGGCTAGTTCAATTGCTTGCTTTCAGAAAATATATACTTTTATATACTAATCATCATAATGTTTAAAAATACAGTAAAAAACAATATCTAAATTACTGTCTTCCCTCAAGGAAAGCATGGACCATGATGTTCATAACATTTTCACACAAAAGCTTACCTTAGCACATCTGCTGATATTGCCAAGTTCAGAGAAGAGATCAGTGCTATCTTGAAACTTTTCCATGACATTCTGGACAGCATGATAGAGTAGTGATTGCTTATGGACGGTATCTTTTACCAGAGGCACTTTGGAGAGGTAGTCTATATGGAACCCTTGAGCCTGCATAGTAAGAAAATAATAACACAAATGTTGGATTATAATGAAATGTAAATATATTCTTAAGAATATTCCATTAAGGTGCTGACCAATACATTTGAAAAAAAATATACTCCCCATGTGGAAGATATTTTCAAAATCTTCCACACGGGTAGTGTGGATTTCAACTGGAATAGCCCATTGACTTTAAAATGAACACAAACATAAATGATTTATAACAACATTAAAAATACATTGGGGAAAATCCACAGATGATGACTTCCTTTGATGATCTACAATGATATTAAACAGTTGATAAAAAAATGGAGTGAAATAAGAAAATCACTGCAGCAGAAATTATAAACGTATTAGTGGTGCATTTTGTGATTTTATTTTTTCAGAATGGATCGATATATTTGAATGACAAAACCTAATTTCCAAAATTGCAGTTGTGCTCTATGTGTAATTTTAACATTTTACACTGTACCATAGGCCACTGTGTTGTAATTTTTGTCTGAGGACAGACAGAAAATACACATTGTATAATTTCTTTGGCAAATGACCAAATCTGCAAGAAATATTATCTGTATACGCTATGTATACTTCGATCAGCTCGTAATCGGCGGGACTTTTAACATTGCCAATGAATATCAAAATATTTTACTTTAAGAATTGTCTTGTGACATCTCGCCAGAAGCGTCACAAATTATTAATTCAACTCCTATACTTTGTCTACTTTCTTTAGCACACAAAATATAGGCCAGAAAGGTTATCTAATAGCACTCTTAACGTGGGTCTACTTTTCGGTGTAGTGGTAATAAGCCTAACATGTCCCGCCTATTAAGAGCTCATCAAACTATAGTTCAAGATGTCTGATGGTATAAATATTTCAACTTTTTTGGAAGGAGGATAAGGATAAAGTTGTGGATCATGAAATGCCCCTTTAGGTCATATGCAGTTGATGTAGTGCTACTGCCACAAAAGCATTCTTCCATTACACATATAGACGAGCTATATTCTATATCAAGATTTTACCATATTCCCAGGTTCTACATCAAGATTGACCATATTCCCAAGTGATCTCTACACTAATATCTCAAAACATGCTCATCTGAAGGACACAGTTCTTTAACCCTAACATGTTTGAGCACTCAATGAATGACCTTCTAATGTGACTTGAGGTTAAATTGTCAGCAATACTTGTTAAAATAGGATTATTGAACTACTCCACTGAGAGTGAGGCTATTGTTGTTCATAGTGTTGGTAGTACTTGTATGATTACAAAGCGTGTCTCCACAAGAGACGTTCAACTACAGCAAAAAAAAGCAGACGAAAAAGCAGACGACAAAAAAAGCAGACGACGAATCTATATAGCGCACCAATTGTTTCTCATATAGCGTGCCCTAATGCCTCTTATTAGCTATTCTACTGTGACTAGCGACATGAACATGAATGTCACTTAAATTTATTCCCTGCACAATTAACACATCCCCTCATTACGATCATTTTACTCTCACCCATGCACTTTTACACTTTCGCTTCAAAAACTTTCTCGACATCTTTCGTCTAAATTTGTCCTAATGTTCATCAGGCATAACAAAAGTGTGTCTCAGAGCTGCAGTGCACTTTTGTTTTGCAGTGCACATTTATCTTGAGAAATTGGCCAATTTATAATTTATCTTTTTTTTTTATATCGGTGCTAGCATTTTGAAATAGATTTGCCTTCAGAAAGAGCTGTAGAGCTCAGTCTAATGTAAAAATGCTGTTGGATTGTTTCAATGAGATCAGCACACTACACCTTTTTTTCCTATTTTAAGGACCAATTTGAATTTCTAACATCTGTACAGAGTACTGGAATTCATTTCACTCTTACTGTTACCACCATGATTTAAAAATACGATGAAGGTTTTGATTTTAATCACTGCAACAAGAACAAATATAGTATAAAACCTCCAAATACCCTTAAGTGAGGGTATGTATATGTGCGTGTAATTCCCTATCTGATTAATCCCAAATTACTCCATCTTACGTATCACTGGCGCTGACTACAGTATCGTTGTTTAGCATCAATACCAATGCCTGAGGATTGATTGCCAATGAGATTGAGGCAATGAGGCATCCCGTTACCGGGGTTGTATGTATACCACTATCCTCCAGACATCATCATTCACTCTTCATTACTGGTATAAGCGGTAGACATGTGGTGTATACCAGGTTGCTAACAAGCACTAATAAGAATGTGATTATCTGGTTAGAACACAAAACACCACCTAAACTATGTATGTATGCGACACAATCTGATCCAATCAGGCCAAAGTCGGCAATAACAAAATTGAGATATAGGTAAAGGTATGAGTGACACCTCGTGATCAATAGACATTTCATGTAATCTTTTAAGTGTAATCTCTTAAGTGAAATTAGCTGAGTGTAACATTATTGCCACTGGTATGTTGATATTAATTTTGTCATCATTATGCATTGAGTCTTCTGAAGAGTGATGGCCTAATGGCCTTTACGAAACAGATCTGTCAAGACATGTAGTAGTACAAGTCCAAATTTTATGTTTTTATAAGCTCTGTTACGTTCTCTAGCACTGCCGGCTTATCTTCTTAATAAAACTATGAAATCACACCATCAGGCGAAGTTTTACCATAATTCTTAGACTTGGGAGTCCTTTTATTCCTCTCTCCATCCTCTCTCTCCTCTTTTCTTCCCATTCCATAGTTTCACGACATCGCGATCGGACATTACATTCAAAAGTCAATTACAATAATAAAATACATTCGCAATCATGGCGCTACGCAAATCTCTGCGGACATAGCGCATCACGCTTGGCATACTAGTTTGGCGCATATTGCAATTAATCGCGCATTGATAACATTACTACATGACACTCCCGAACTCCTATATGATTGTGTCAATCATCTCAAAAATGCACATTTAAATCGCGTTAAATTTACATCTTTTTGTGTGCATAAATATAATTTCATGCAATTTTTTTTTAATGCACGTTTTAATTCATTATATAAAATATTCTCCAAGCGTACATTTGCCATAAATACAAATAAAATTTATGTGATAAATTTCTTCTCCAATGATAATCTCACACTAGTTTCCATTTCTCCAGAACATAATGAATTAAGTTATACATGTCCATGTTTATATGGAAATGTCGCTTGACTAATTAGCACTATAGCTGCAATACCAAGCGCTTGTCCAGAAATTTAAATTCATCATGAAATCCTGATCAATAACACGCACATTTTGTGATAAAATCTTATTTTAAACACAACATTTTTTTGACCACCATATTATATTACTTTATCCTTCATTTCAATTTTTAAAGAAATGTCGACTCGATTGACTTGCGCACTACTGCTGCAATCCCAAGCGCTAAATCGCTTATTACAACAATCCAATAAAAAATCTTACACACATTTTTGTACTCTGGCTGGAGTTTTTGCATGTGAAATAATGCACACATTTGTCCATGTGCATGATAATACTAAATTAAAACAATATAATGTTTCATTGCTGTTTATCTTTGTTTTAAACGCAATTATGCTTTACACAACAAAACATTTTTGAATGCCACAAAGATTGCGTGCATTATGTAAGCTTAGGTTAGGCCTACATTTCTACTACGCATGATGTATACAACATTTAATTTTGATATGTGCATACACATTTCGTTGTATGCGTACCTTTCATTTGTGCACATTACATTTGCAATATTTATAATACTTGCTTCACTATCGCACAATCCTCGTTTAAATTTTATAATATATTACTGATCATTTTCATCTGTGAAAATATAAACATCTCTTGATTGTCTTCAAGTAAAAGGCCAACAGTCAAAATATCATACCAAATGTCTGGTCATTTAGCAAGGAATCCAAGCAGGCTAGAACCTGAAGACAGCCTCTCGTAATCCATTTTCCACATCAATCTGCCACACCGATCGTAGATCATGTAGACAACACTGCCACTGTCATGAAAACACGATTCACCCGTCTTTTTCCAGAAGAACACAAATCAGCAATATATTCCAACGATGAAAATGCATCAAATCTCACAATTCTGGTATTTGAGCGGAATTGATGATGATACAGTCCGAAGCTATCTGTTTTCTTCTCTTCTTTCTTCTGTAGCGAAGCTATCTGGTACTGTGACGCTCTCTTCTTTCTTCCAATCCGGGCTTCCAATACAACAGTTAATCAGTTCTCGTCCTCTTCTTTCTTCTTATGGCTAGCTCACTGAAGGTTTCTTCTTCAAAGCTGAACTAGTCTTTAAGCTTCTTTATCGACTTTGATACCTTCTTTGTCTATTTTCTAGTCTCGTTTTTCGAAATCTTTGTTGATGTTTTCTTTGGTAATTTTCCAGTTTCTTTCTTCTAACTTCGTTGATGTTTTCTTGGTGATTTCTTTGAGTCTTTCTTAGGCTATTTCTTGGAAATGGCGTACCTGTAGATTTACTTTTTCCGCTGCCACCATGTTACGTTCACTAGCGGCTTATCTTCTTAATAAAACTATGAAATCACACCATCAGGCGAAGTTTTACCATAATTCTTAGACTTGGGAGTCCTTTTATTCCTCTCTCCATCCTCTCTCTCCTCTTTTCTTCCCATTCCATAGTTTTACGACATCGCGGTCGGACATTACATTCAAAAGTCAATTACAATAATAAAATACATTACGCAATCATGGCGCTTCACGCAAATCTCTGCGGACATAGCGCATCACGCCCGCGATACTAGTTTGAGCGCATATTGCAATTAATCGCGCATTGATAACATTACTACATGACAAGCTCCCTTATGGTTGAGCACTTTACCATTTTTAGATAGTTCCACCACTATTTGGATTATAGGTAAAGGTAAGGAGAAAAAAATGATAAGGCTGTATAAAATAAATGTTTGGTTCTCGTCCCCTCCCTCCTCAATTTCTGGGATTTGTCAGATTTTTTTCTAGATTTTTCAAAAATTATGGAATACTGTAGGAAAACTGTATACATATAAATAAGAATATTAGAGCACATGAATCACTTCCAAGACTTTTTGTGGTACTCTGGGGGTTTATCCCTCAGAATCTCACATTAAAAGAAAAAGGGCCTCTACCTTCCCTCAAGCACTGTTGGAAAAGACAGAAAACTACAAACAGTGCTAATTTTACATTGAAAAAAATCTTCCCCCCCCCCTCATCAATTTATGAAAACCCATTGGACGAGAACCAAAATATTAATTTTATATGGCCTAAACATAAGCAAACTGACATATATAAAAGTTCATAACTTTGCAACCAAGTATGACAGGGACTAAGTTAGAGATTTCAACATCAATACTGAGAAAATTTGTGACGGTAATAACTCAATTAACACAATTTCCGACTTTAGTCTTAAGTGGATCCGATCATATCACATATTTTACTGTACAACACATTTTCCACAACAACAAAAATCAAAGCTCACTTTGCAAGCAGCTTGAATGTTTTGGTGCACAAACGTATCCATGAAATGTTCTCATGTTCAAATTTACAAAGTTGAAATGCTTGCAAACTTAATTTGATTTACATTCATAAATACAATACTTTTCATAAGGAAAATGGGCAATTCCAGATGAAATCTACACACCCCCATAGACACTACCGGCCAAATTTTCAGCCTCTACATTTAGTTACATTAAGGGGTACTACACCCATTGATTTTTTTTTGCATTTTTTTTGCATTTTGTGAAGAAATTACAAAAAAAAATTGGACAAAGTGGTATGCAAAATGAAGGGGCAAATCTTCTCGTTTTATTGGTGGTATCAGTATCAATGTAGCTTACATGCTTTTACAGATAGAAGCCAAAAGGAGGTACATCACTGATGATTTAAATTCACTTCATTTTGGAAAGCTTACTATCAACGGATTGCGTTAAAATTTTGGATATGTGTTGCTAACACATTAGGGAAATAAAGTTGATATGTAAAATGGGAATAAGTGGTTCCTGATTTCTTTTATGACTTCATGAACTTGGTGCTCCACAACTATCAAAAAGGAACTGGTTAAAATGCTTCTATTTTCAATGTTGAGCTATATTTTGCATTTTTAACTTGCGACATTATTGCACTGAAACTTAATTAAGCCATAGGTAACAGGTTACAACAACCATACTACAGCAATGATGAAAAAATTGTATTTCTTGTCACCTATACAACCATATTGGGTAGTTTTCCGTAAGCTTAAGTTTTGTGATTTTGGTAACTATTTTATATTTATTTGTGAAATCCATCTCAACTAGGCATTCTAAATTGTACTCACCATTTACATCCCAAGGTATATTAGTATATCCACCATGCACTTCTCGATATATATCCAGTTAAAGACAGAATATCAAAATTATGCCTCATATGATATCACAGACTCTCACATGTGTATTCAAAATTGATGCTTAAATTTGACCTGAACCAATTGACCTATAACCTGACATACGGTGACCTAATAGCCTTTTCTTCTCCTAACAACTAATGACTATGCATCCATTGTATAAGTGTTTATTTAATTTATTCAGTGTTATATCATGGTAGGTATTTTGCATGCACCACTATAGATTTTCTATAGAGAGTATAACAAAGGATTTAATGTATTCTATTCATGTACCCTACTTGAACATTTTCAAAAGAATAAATTATGGTTTGTTATGAAACACAGATCTGAGTTACTAGGTTACAGTAAACAAAAAATATATAGGGCTAAAATGACTTACTAAAATTGTTGAAATTCACTTTATATGTAGATATATTTTATAAGTTCAGGACATGAGGTGATAAACATATATATGTACTTAATAAATTTGCAAGAAAAAAAAAGAAGAGGGGTACTGATGAAAATCGGGGTATTATATCGCCTTAAGCCATGTAACTAATTTGATTGGTGGGTTTATCATGTATTGGGCCAATCAGAGGCAGTATGGTAAGAATAGTGACTATTAGTCAGTACGAAAGCTTAAAATTGCTAAAAGATCTATGAGCTTTATTTTGATTGGTTGCTTGGTACGATTATATCATCTAATTAACCAATCAAAGGGATTGTAAGAAAGGCAGAAGTGCCTGTAAGGTTAACACTTCCACGTCAATTTTGTGTTTAGGTTACAATGTCTAATACTTGAAAATAGTTTCTTAACATTTTCTTTCAACTACATGAAAAATAAATAAAGCATTCACAAAGCACCACTGAGCTATTTTTAGTTTTTCAGATGGACCTGGTCATTCTGCCAAACTCTTAATTTAAATCATTTATGCACAATGCACAGCCATGTGTTCAATGTACGAAACTAATTAAACAAAGTTATAATAAGAAACTAACTCCCCAACATCAATATATCTTTATTATTCCTAAATTACTTCAAATCTCCAATTTCACGCCTCTCATATTCCAAGTGCCATTCACTGATATAATTAGGTTTAATTTCGCAGCACGCTCCCATCCATAAATATCTTTCAATTCTATTCTGTCAACATCACACTTATTTTCAATTCCCTTTTCCCTCCCTCTTTAATTTTCTTTGCATTTGTTTCTCATCACATTTCCATTCAAACCTGGTCAAAACAAACAACAGGTCTAAATATCGGTTACCTTCATACTTTATTCATACATTTCATTATACTTAAAGGCACATTCAGTGATTTGCTCATCCGGACGATCGTAAAAATCATCAAAATTTAGATCTTAAGGGTATACAATGTATTGTTGGTCGAAGCAGCCAAAAAAAAGTAGTTCGCAGCATCTTGCAAATGGTAGTGAGCTTTAGCAAAAATTGCATTGCTCAATTACATTTCACTCATAAAGTGCGGACCCACAGCAACTGTGGACGTCCACAGTCATAAGAGAGCAGCACAGGGCGGTAGACACTGTAATAATGTATATGGGGTATAATAGATCCCTCATTGTAGGTGCAATACCAGGTCCACGGTTTTGACTTTGGCGTTTAAATATCATATCTTACCACAAAAGTCCATGCTTTTAATAGTGAAATGTCACTGTGTACAGGTCGACAGTTATGCTGTAACTACATAGGAGGCTCATAATGTCCATGTTTGTCTGTGAAAATGTGTAGGGGGATGTGTATGTGTGGGGTATGTTCTCTTTGTAATATCAGTCTTTCATTCTTTTTCCTCATCTTATTTTTCCCTCATCTTACTTGCTTCTCCCAGTACGCTCAACCATTTGAATCAGTGCATCTGAAATAGCATTACTTTAATACAAATTCTATAAGCAGAAAGTACACCCTCTGTATTTATTCTCTCAGGTTATGTGTGGACCCATGTCAATTCAATTACCATTCCCGGAGCAATCTCAGTCTATTTTCCCTTTTTCACAAATTGAAGAAAACAAAATTGATCACTCCACACCAAGGATCAATTCTCTCCCACCCAGGATTGCCAAACCCGCGATTTGGTAGCCCAATTGGGCGACTTTTGAAGATTTTCCTTGCGACTTTTGACAACTTCCTGTCCCGTAGAAACCAATGGTTAAGAAAAAAAATTGGGCGACTTTTCCGCATTGGCTCCCGCGACTTCCGATAGTTTCCTGCCCTATAGAAACCAATGGTTAAGAGAAAAATTGGGTGACTTTTCAATTATTTGACCCGCGATTCGCTCTGAAATTTTTGTTGGCAACCCTGCTCCCACCCAAAGCAACTAAAGCATTGCTATTGATCCCCAACCAGTCGACAATTGCTTTTAATTCCCTAAAGTTTAATTAAGATCATTCCCCTCCAACACTTCATCCATTCGTCTGTCCGTCAGTAAGTGCCAAGCACTAGAAGATAATAAATCTGTTGTTTTATTACTTGCACATCATGTGCAATATTGCCACAAGCTTGCAATCCATTATATCTCTACCTCACTGTAAGTGGTTAGTCCACTTTCGATGCAACAGGTCACTTGGACAAGCAGACACTTGCCAGTATTTCTTTTACAGTTGGCATCGACGATCATTGACGCTATCTCCATTATCCTCATAATCGTTGTTATCTCATAATCACTCTCCTTCATCCTATCCTTAACTCTCTCCACGTGGGTGTCGACAGCAGACAACAAGTTTGAATTTTATTTTTAATTTCAAAAAT
Organism: Amphiura filiformis; assembly: GCF_039555335.1. Taxonomy (NCBI): domain Eukaryota; kingdom Metazoa; phylum Echinodermata; class Ophiuroidea; order Amphilepidida; family Amphiuridae; genus Amphiura; species Amphiura filiformis. Next base: position 21,303,092 of record NC_092643.1, on the reverse strand, counting down.
TTCAAGATTATAAATTGTTATGACTATATTTGGAATCAGCATGAAAAATGCTTTAAAATGAGTACAAACAAGCCTGGTATAGGTTCTTAAGATAGCTCTTGATAATTTGAGAAAATATCTCAAAACTTTTTATGTTGAAGCCTATGACCAGTGCATTGACGTCACAGTGACTGCCACTGATTATATACAACCTTATTTACTTCTGTTCTTTACTTACCATCAACAGGTCCAATTTAAGTAGCTCTTATATAATTTCGGAGTTAAGCATTTTTAACCTTCCACCTATGAATCAAAGATCCTTCTTTTCCTTTCTACATTTAATTAGGTAGATGCAAGTTAATTTATACATGAATGTAAATAATTTAAAAGAAGACCTACATAATCAGCTTTACTATTAATCTCAATTATAATCCTCATACATCAACTAACAATTGAATACATGAATACAAAAGCCACCTAAGTCCATGGGAAGTGATTTTGAGAGAAAACCCTGTGTATCATTTTATTTCCTTCAGTTAGATTTACCTGGTCAATATGGTAAGTTTTATGTACAAATGAGTGGATTAACCTGTATTAAGTATGACGATTAGCATTTCAGGGACTTCGTGGGGTTCATTTTAAATTTTGGACTTTTTTGAATCATATACAAAGACAACAATGTTAGAATGAGATTACCACTAGTAAGATAATACAAAATAAAGCACACAAGTATGTATAATGTTGATAAGCATTCTGCCATGTAATATAAACCACACACTTTCCTTTATTAAACCCATTTTTTTTTCTTCAAAAGTCACTTTCTAGCAATGAATGTGTTACAAGTGGACTTTTATACATACTGGATTTCAATCAATGTGTTACAAGACTCAAATCATGGAATTGGGTGATTCTTTCATACATGCTATTTTTCACATGCCCAATAGACACGGAGGATGAATTTGAGTTGTTCTTTCATACATATGACAGGCCTATGTATAGCAACAATTTCCCATGCTTAACTCAATTTGGCCAAAGTATGGACTTAGGTGGCTTTTGTATTCATATATTCAATTATTAATAACCCTATGAGCACTAGTGGCTGAATTGGTTGACTCTAAGAATTATTTTGATTGGTTAGAAAGAGAGCTGTATTATGTATTGAGCCAATCAGAGATATGGTAAGAATAGTCAGTACAGGGATGAAGGGGATTAAGCTTAAAATTGCAAAGAGATCTAAAAGCTCTATTTGTACTGGTTACTCAGAAAGAGAGTATTCATGGGGTTAACAGCAGTCTAGTGGTTCTTTTGCTAAATATTATACCTTAAAGAAGAAGCCCCGCTACAGCAGTTCTTCTGGGTGAACCTAACCTGCCTGGTTATCAAATTAATCAGTGACAAGGTTATCTCTGAATTTGACAGGTGCTAATTGATGTTTTAATGTTATTGCATCAATTAACACCTGTCAAATTCAGAGATAACCTTGTTACTGATTAATTTGATAACCAGGCAGGTTTGGTCACCCTAGAAGAACTGACGGGGCTTACTCTTTAATAGTAGTATTTGAGACTGGCATTCAGTTAGTCCTTTCTTGTCACCCAAAAGGCTAGAGTAAATACTGTACCACCCAAAAGGATTGCATTTTCTGAAAGCCGTAAAAGTTTGTAAAACTAGCCACTAATTTCAGATGGCGACTTGATTTAGTTGAGTATGTCATCTTAGCATAGACCAGGACCCTGGGACCAGGACCAGGGTATTAACCCAGGTATTAACATTACCCTACCCACATGAGGTACTTTCGGGAGAATCATTTAAAAACAAATGAACATTGAATTGTGGCGGTGTCTTATTGTTTTCCCGCTATTGGTTTATGGTAAATTGCGCTTGTGACTCCCAATCCAGTTATGAGTTCTCAGTGATGTTTACACAAAATGTACCAATCAATATGGCTGACCATTTCAACCTCACTGAACATTACCATATGTGACACGATCAAGGGAAATGAGTCGGATGTCGCTAACATTGATTTTGAGATATTGGCAAAGAAAGTGTTAAAATTCTTTTGTTTTATATTGTTTTCCACCATTGATAAATCGATGTAACTTCGCAAAGAAAAGTCGTATCAACATGGGGTTTTCAGTTTTTGAAAGCTCTAAATGTCCTCTTTAGAAATGTATGTAAAACTCATTTTCGACCAGGGTCGACATGCGACTCATTCCCATTGATCATGTCACATATGAGTATTATGACTTACGATTGGAGCGGTTCATTCATTTGGATAAAAGTACACTTTTTGTGTACTCTTAAACTTGCAGAAAGTTAGATAGAGAGATGAAATTACAAAATTTCTTGATGTAACCGGGATGAGAAAGACATGGGATAAATCAGAGTGGCGTCACCTTGGAGAGGCCTTCACCCTGCAGTGGGTCGATGATGACTTAGGATGATGATGATGATGACACTTTTTGTGTCATTCGGGTGGTAAAATTAGTTCTTCTGGGTAGGTGTTTTTAATACAATTAGTCAATCAGAAGGCACTGTAGTTCAAAGAACTTTTCTTGAGTAGTTCGCAACCATTGTCACCAAAATATACTCAACTTAATTACCATATCCACATTTACATGTCCAACAGTATCGGCCATGCAAACAAAAGCTTTGTTTCCTATCTTTTCTTTAAAATATCTCGGATTGAAGCAAGCAGATATAATACACTTGAGTTGCTTGTATACAAAAAAGTTACATCATAACATATACTTGGTAAACTACTGTATGCTGTAATTTTCGCAGTTCTTTTATTTGGGCAGATTTCACACATTTGCATGGAAACATGAATTAAAAGATGCACGAATATATCCTACTATAGAGTTGCTTTATAATACTTGTCAAGATTTCACAGAAAAAAAAGCAAATTGCTTAACCCCATGAGAACTAGCTGCCGATTGGCCAAAAAGAAGTTTTCATTATCGATTGGACCAATCAGCAACATTGTTAGAATAATTTCACCATGCAAAAAAATTGGGGTGAATTATTTGAAATGCTCCATTTTGATTGGTGATTAAAGTGAAGATATCATGTAATCGACCAATCAGAGGCAATGTTAGATCGGCAGGTAGTGCTCAAAACTGTAACTAGAAAAAATTCTGTATGTAAAAATAAATTCTTACAGTGCTAGCTCAAAGTAGTTCAAAAACCTTGTTTATCCCTCCATCTCCCCATCTCATACTGTGCAATATATCTTGTATCTAATCCCATCAATATTTTGCCTGCAGACCAGGGCTCCCAAATATAAACCTGCCATCAAAAAAACCACCGGCAACGGAGGGGTCATAGCCGGTAAAGTGATCCGGTCGTAGTAAGGCGTAGTCACACTTAATTACCGAAAGATCCAAGATTTGGGGGTAGTCTTTCACGCCTGAAGGACGGCTAGTATCGTGCGGTGGTCTCGCTACTTAATTGAATCAATACAATACTTGGTGTAGACTTGTCTCAAAGCCTGAGGGTGCATTTGGCTTGGTTATGGTAGCAGAGTTAACTCTGATACACAAGCAACAGGTTGCTCCTCACCTAGTGTCTCTATGCATCAGAGGAGGATTTCTTGCAATACCATCATGCTTTGTGGTTCGACTCAAGAGTTAGCTCTATGCAAAACAGGACAAGATCAACTTGATCAATTAGTGATCGACTCATTATGTGATGATTGATATAGACTGACGTACTCGCAGTTGGATGCAGCACCCTTGCTTAACTGGTGCTTTGCATATTATGTTGATTATGAACTGACGTTAGCCTGACTTGGAACTTATTTTTAAAAAAAGGTAAAATAACAAAAACAAATAACAGTAACAAATCATTTTTGTCTCTTTTGGAGTTGAGCAAAGTATAGACCACTTGACATGTGACATCATTGCCCGGCAGTATATGTGCACAAATTACGGCAATTTCCATTGTTCTTTGCCCTGCAGTGTGCGTACGCATCATAGTTTGCTCAGGACATGTGCATTTTAAATCGCCTACCACATTTCATATAGTGCAAGAAAGCCATTGAACAGTGTAGCGGTTCATTCAAGCATATCGATAGACCAGTCCCTCACCTTTGTTGATAAACAATGATGTGAAGTGGTCTATACCTTTGGTTTGTGCTGAAGAAGTTGTGCTGAAGTGAATTTATTTGCATTTTTATGGACATGAATAATTTTGTTTAATTTCTGAATCAAATTGCATTATGGGAAGGCAATGCTTTACTCTGTCTATGCTATTAACACAAGGAATCATTTGATTAGCAAGATGAATGTAAATAATTCATAACCTCATGAATAAATACGATGCATGTGATCCAATCAAGCTTATTTATTTGCCAAAACGCAAACTAAAGCGCGGTTACTAATAAACAACAGTATACCTCATTAGTAACTTCAGCGTGCATATTTGATGCTAATGAACAATTTACATGCACACAACTACCATATTTGTACATCACATGATTAAGCACTGTCAGCTGTTTGAGTTTTAAACATTTTATTTTGTTAAAAAAAAATATTATTCAGATGGAATCAAACAAATTAAAAAGTGAAGTTTATGAATAAGTTTATGACTTTGCATCAGTTATTTTTCGGGTATTGTGAAAAATCCAAACATTTTGCCTGGACCTCGGAATATCCTTCTTGTTTTTAAAACGTTACAAATGTGTTATACAGGCATTTTGGTTTTGGTGAAAATGCTTTTTACATTTAAATGTAGTGTTATATAAAGGTATTTTATATAAAGCGCTTATAAATCGTTTTATTTGAAAAACACTATAACATATTCAAAATGTTGTCAAAATTTTATTTTAAATGTTTTATGGAAAAAATGTTTGCAAAATACTTTGTCAACACTTATATAACATTATGTCAGAATGTTTTCAAAAATGATTCCGAATTTTATAAAAAGGTTATACCCTTTATATGCCCTTTATATACCTGACATTTAAACATTTTCTGTAAAACTGTTTTTGTTAGCTGGGTAATCCACACAAGTAGTAAAAATATTTAAGTTTTTAGGAATGGCTGCAATGTGAAGGACAAGTTAATAAAATTGCCAATTGCATGTTCTTTTTCATATGAAAAAAAAATTGACAAAAAGGAAGAAAATGGTATTGTTGGCAAATATGAAGCATAATTCAAATGCATGCAGCTACAAGTGTCCATATGGACATATTCCTCCAATAACAAAAATGTGAACTTTTACCCTTATTAGGTTATATTTGATCACAAAATCTCATTTTGGATCCTTTTTTATATTTTCTGATTTAGTAAAACACTGATGGTGCCTTTCACATATTGCTGGGTTTTTTTCAGATTATAAATCCATTAAATAAAATTAATCATCAATTTTACAAATCACATTTCATCTTTAAAATAATCTACAAACAATAATATTTTCTTCCAAATTTTTAATCCATCAAATAAAGTTAATCATCAATTTTACAAGTCACATTTCATTTTTAAAATAATCCACAAACAATATTATTTTCTTCCAAATTTTCTCCTTATTTTCCAGATGACTTGTGACATTTTTCGCTTGTTTCCTAACAACCATCCTCTCCAACACACCTATCAATCATTTAACATTTCAAGTGAATAAATGCAATGTTGCTATGGTGACCGGTGTTAGCCCTTCATCTCGTGTAACAAGTATGGTTTGAACAACAATATGATACTTGTCAACATCATCTCTTTCATGTCTCTCATCTTGTCAAAAAACAGATTTGTAATTCATCGTATGTCTACGGATAGACCTACAGACAGAGAGTACGGCACAAAGTATACGCAATGCATACAGAATCATTCCAAATTGTAATAGGCTGAAAGTAGCACACTCAATCAAATCTCATAATGGATCATGAATAGCTGCCTCTTGCAATGAACATACTAATGTGCAGAAAGTATGGAAAATCTGCACAAGCTGGTAGTATGGACAGGGAAAAGTGAATATCTTGTTATAACAACAGTTAACAAAGTGTGCTGAGGCTAGTGGATCAACGTCTAGGCGTTGTGCCTGTGCGTAGCGCACTATAAATCATTGCGCCATTTAAAAAAAAAAAAAACACCACCACCAATACCAACAACAACAAACATCACCACCAACAACTTTCAAAATAGTACATTGATACATCTACTATAGAACCATGTAAACAATTTGAATATCATAACAAAAGCTGTCAGTGGTAAATATTATATACAAAATACAAATATTAAGTTAAAACATCCTGTGTAGATTCATACATAGTTGTAAATTGTACCACAAAAAGCAATTTAGACTTTGAAGCTACAGAATATTTTTCACTCCACAACAGTACTTTCTCCAAAGTACTCAAAAACAGATGACGACGCCACAGGCCAAGAGAAAGTACTCTTGGTGAAAATATTCAGTAGAGTAGAAGTCTAAATTGCTCTCAGTCTTACAATATCAACTTGTTTTTCTGTTGTCTTGTTTTTACTCCTTGATATATAAATCCAATGAACGTGTAGGAGGGTATCTCAAGTAGATTTGGTTAAACTTTGTCCAGCAAGTACTTGGTGAAAATTATGTGTTATTTTTCTGCATTGTGTACGTCTTGGAGTGTGTGCTTTTGTGAAGAGCTGAAAACAAGAACGCCCACACGAAAATACAGAAATAGCATGGGCACCAAGTAACCATGGACATCCACAGTTTTCTTTCCATTAGGCCTACCCGCTTATTGCAAACAAAGTAAAAATGCATACACGACCATGTCTCATTTGAAGTGACAGAGGCGTCCAAGGTTTTGTGCTTAGCTTAAGGCATACAAGGTCCTTGGTAAGATAAATCAAATGTCCACAGTTGGTAACAACAGGGTCCTCAATTGCACATCTTTACAAGTATCAAGGTGTTAATGTGTGTTGTATCAAAGAATAATGAACTTATTCCAGTTACATAATATGCAAAGTGCATTTAGTATAATGTGCTGTACTCAAATGCATATATATCATAAATCAACAAGTCTTGTCTTGTGGCTATTTAAGTGCTGACAAATCTTAAGTATGTTTAGCGTGTTTACCATCGATGCCCGTTTTGCAAGCTTTTATTTTGTCCCAAGAGTCACAAGGCCAAATTTGGTTCTGTTAACCCCTGAGCACTACCTGCCGATCTAACAATGCCTCTTATTGGTCAATTACATGATATCTTCACTTTAATCACCAATCAGAATGGAGCTTTGCAAATGATTCACCCCAATATTTTTGCGTGGTGAAATTATTCTAACAATGTTGCTGATTGGGCCAATTGATAATAAAAACTTCTTTTTGACCAATCGGCAGGTAGTTCTCATCTGAAGCTAATCTCCATTTCAAATAAAACTTCTACATCTGAGCAGCATGCTTATAAAATGGCAGCTGCTTCAGCTCTATGATCAGTTCACGTTTATGTGATTAAGTGCACATTACATTTACTGGAAAGATTGATCTTTTCGGTTCGGCAGAAGACGTATAGTGCGTGTGACACGCCATTATGAAGCGGCATTCACATGCTATCAAGACTATACCAAGTTTACAAGATGACTCATTGGATAGTCTAGGCAAGCAAGATGGATTGGGCTATTTCATTTAAAATCCACACTCCCGCTGTGGAAGATTTTGGAAATATCTGCCACAGGGAGAGTATGAATTTCAAATGGAATGAACACATTAGGCAGCTCCATTTGAGTTTCATACACCCTCTGAGAAGGATTCAACCTGAATCTTCCACTGAGGGAGGTTGAGTTTCAAATGGAGCTGTAATGTGTTCATTCCATTTGAAATTCATACTCCACCTATGGCAGATATTTCCAAAATCTTCCACAGGGGGAGAGTGGATTATAAATGGAATAGCCCAATTTGGATAGTCTAGGCTAAGATGGATTGCCTCTGCTGTCTGGTTAAGGAGCGACAAATAAGTGCAATTAAACTTTGGCAAGTGATGCTCATTTCAGTTGTCACTTATATTAGACTGGAATCTACCAACCTAGCTTAAGGGAACGGATAGCGACGTTTGCACAGTATTTTTTGTGGGACATGAGAGCACATCAGACACAAGTATACAGCGAGGCTAAATATAATATGACACGGGGATGTGACCAATTATGGGTCTCATTTCTGGGCCTCTGATATAACAATGGCTTCTTTTGTATAAATTTTTGTATAAATTAGGTAATTTGTTTCAAATTATTCGAAAAAAATATCCCAATTTCACCTTAATGGAACCCAAATTTCTGGTTTTTGTTGAAAGTTTGGAAAATGTTCACAAAATTGTGTTAAATTTGGCAAAACATCTGGATGTCAGGTATAAAAATTTGTCACATTTTCTTTAAAAAATTGGTATAAACTTAGTCCACTTTCAGGGAGGCACATCCCTACTGAAACCCCCCTCACACAGGTTAAAATAGGGACTACCTATATGGATAACAACATATATTCACAATTTGTTACAAAAAGGGCTGGAAAAAAGATGTCCTACAGAATTCCCACAGTAAACTATTGGCTTTAAAAGCCTGTACTAATAAGCATGGGAGTATTGAATTCAACACATTGACTATACAGTTATATTTGATCTAGTAAACCCTGGCAGCTATGCTAGGCAGACTGCTTACCTGGGCACCATTAAGGAAGTTGCCGATGGCCAGTAGTGTAGCCAAGATATATCTGAACGTCTTGCAATCTTTCAAGTCCTCCATGCCCTTCTTCAGATCTGCCAACGGCTCAGCCACTTCCTGCAATTGGGGTACACAAACATCAATCGTCAAAGTTTTTTGATCATTGCAAAACCCTGTTTTATAGAATTATTTTAAATCAATGCATTTGGTATTACTATCTTCAGATGACAAAAAAAAAAAAAAATATAGGCCATACTTATGACTACTAAAAAAAAGGTATTTTTAAACACACAGTTATCAATGATGAAGTTATAAATTGAAACTTGTTTCACAATGCAGATATTTTTTTGGATAAATTCTTTTACTTTCCATATTAGAATGAACTTGAAACTTTGAGGGTGCTAGCATTAGTTGTTTTTCTGAAAAATTATAAAATTTGCTCAAAATTGTTATTATTTTGTTCGCATTAGTGTTCTTTTATCCGGTTGGCGCCTACAAATGATCATGCCAGTTTACACAGAAGTGTTGTTGGTGATGTCCACCATGCAAAGCAGAGCAAGATGCAAGATATGAATTGACTTAACACAGTTTTGTTGATGACAGACAAACCTCAAGTGGTTTACTAACAAATATGCAAAGTAAATACGAGGGTCCTCAATGTTTCTTGGAACCTTGCTTAGTAATTATTTATTATGACTGGAAAAAAGATTCAGTGGCCTTATTCTGGACAAGTTTCTTTATTGCTGAGTGCACTGAGCATGGACTGTTCCTACACCCCTAAGTACGGATGTTCTTTATAATGTACTGTTATGCCATTTGCACTCTACCAACACTGTCAGACAAATATGCTTCCTGTGTGTCTACTATCCACAAAAATGGGCTATTTCCAGTTGAAATCCATACACCCCCTGTGAAAGACATGACCTTAATCTCCCACACAGAGGGTGTAGATTTCAAATGGAGTCACCCATTCAGGTAACCCCTCTGAAATTCATACTCTTGTGTGGAAGATTAAGGTCATGTCTTCCACAGGGAGTGAATGGATTTCAACTGAAATAGCCCAATTTCTTTAATGTACCTGATAAGGTATATTGTTGCTAGCGATCGATAGGCAAAAGTGACGCATGCTGGGAAGGAAAAGGGCTCAAATTCACGATTTCGGGTGGCAAATTCTATAGCTATTGAGCCCTTTTCATTCCCAGCATGCATCACATGCGCCCATCGATCTTGATCAGAAATATACCTTATTGATTACAATCTATCAACAGCATTGGACAAACACAGATTCTGTGTGTTCACTGTGCATAACAATTTCCCACATGTGTCCCTCCCACATGTCCCTCCCTGTTTGTCCCTCTGACATGTGTCCCTCCCTGTTTACAAAGTACACACCCAATACAAACACATACACCCCCATGGCCTTACCTCTTCCAGTGAGTCATAATCAGCTTTGAAGAGCCACAGACTGAGTCTTGCTTTGAGGCCACTGATGGATGCCATCATCTGCAAGAACTGCTCAGCAGAAGCCAGAGGTACTTCTGGATTAACCGTAGTTGCCTCCTGGATGGCACTAACTTCCTCCTCCGTTGGCATCATGGTCAGCAGTTTCTGATGAAAAATGCATTATGTATAACAAAGATGTACATGTTATAAAAGTTCCTGATGTCAAAATGTAATGTTCTTACTAGCTTTGCACTGGAACCTCTTCCCTTTTGTTAATAACCATGCTTGTTTAATCTGAAATTACTGCAGCTTACATTTGACAGCAGTGGACCAATACAGTGAGCCTTGCGGAACACCCCTTACCTCTACTCCCTCTTTGTTGATGACCATGGTATCCATTGTTAAGATTGCTTGTTTAATGGTCCTTGGTTGTGGTAGTACTGTCAGCCCAATGTTGATAGCATTGGACCTCTTTGGGTCAAGTACAGTGATGAAGTTCTTCTTGCCAGCTTCAGCTTTTTGCTGTTGAATAAAACATGGATATGTATAAGTTATTTTTGGAAGTACTAGTTTTACACAGAACATGGGCAGACAAAGGTAGATACCGGTATAAGTTACACTTTCTTTTATACACCAGAAAAACAATCTTGCGATCCAAATAAATAAACGAAATTATTTAAACCACACTTCACATAAGGAACTTTTGTGTTCGTTTGTTCACATTTTATGAGGCATATAGACACAATACACTCATGAGTTCAGAGATTTTTAAAATATTGAAAACTGTGTTAGTATGCCCTTTGTATTTTTGATGGTATGCATATTTCAAATAGGTAATAGCCATTCTATTCATTAACAGCATTTTTTCATCCAATGTCAGGCATGCGGCACAGCAGCATTGATTTAGATAGTAAGCAATGAGCCATAACAGCTACCTACCAGAAAGCATGGTTAAGAAACTTTGTTGTAGTGAGAATTTCCCAGAGAAGACATCTTACACTTCTCATGATGCATTTCTTCCCTGTACTGATTTGCTATTCAGTGCAACATGGGTCGATAGTAACAACAATATCTCAATTTATAAAGCTAATCCAGATCTTGCAATTGAGGTATTTTTTGTCACTATCGACCCATGTTGCACTGAATAGCAAGTCAGTACAGGGAAGAAATGCATTGTGGGAATATGTATATATGTAATATATCTTCTCTGATAACTACCAGTAAAACTTTGAAAATAATTGATGCATCGGCTATACAAAGTAATAAGTAATATTTTCTGATGTGAAAACCAGAACTTTTGTAATTTAATTATTATGAAGTTCACAATTAGAGGTTGTTGTTTTTCTATTCCTAATCTTAACTTTTGCCCATTTCTGAGGGTTGTTTTCAAGGAACAGATTATTAATTTTAAAGGACTTTGCACCCACGTAACATACACAAAGAAATGAATGTCCCTTTAAGGAATCAAGATGTCAAGCTGAGAATGTTTTGAAGCATTTTGACTCATTTCTCCTCTTAAAATGCGGACTCATGTCTATTGATTATTGGTAGGAAACTAACCCATATGGGTGGCCCATCCCTGTACTCCCACAAGGATGAGACTCAATATTCAAAGCTCCGGATAACAATGACTCCTGCTCACTTTATGTACTTTTTTTTTGGAAATTTTTGTGTTACATTTATTTTTGTGCTTTATGCATAACAAGCTGGTACCACAAAAATAACAACAGGCGAAAATGTTCCCTTTGTGTATAGGTCAGTGCAAGGAAATTTAGAATTTGCAAATTCAAAAATAAGTTGAAACAGTTGAAAATTGGAAAAGCATGGAAAATTAATCATGCAAAAAATTTCACTTTTACAGTAATGAAAACCAAACAGCTCGGTTTTTTTGCAAGCTGTATTTATTTATTCGAATTTAAAGACAAAGCCATAAAGTGTTACTATAAACAAACATGCTTGCACGTATCTCATAAAAACCAACCAACGACTGCAACACTTTTTCCACTCTCATGCTCCTGATGAAAAATTACTAAGTGGAACATTCAAGTTGGGATTCTATTTCTAAAAATTTCTTATATATATAAAAGCCATGAATAATGAATGGCAGTACACCATGGATTTACTACATTCTGAACTGCGTGACATTTCATACTTAAACATCAAATTTCGTGCTATTTATCTTAAATCATGTCTTTCCTAAGTCATATTTATATGCATTGATTAGTGCGCCTTTATGGGGGAACAGCATTTCGAACCTGTTTTCCTTTCCTCCATTTTTAATGTCACCAGAATTTTCTACTCTACTTTATGTCTGACTGCTCTTTCATGTTACTTTGAATTGCCAACAACCTAGTTTAATATTCCGCTTGTTTTCATATGCAAAATTTCAAATGTATAGGGATCAATTTATGAGCTCCTTTGTTCTCTATTTTATGTATGAATGCTCTATCGTGTTACTTTGAATTGCAAACAGCCAAGTTAACAGGCAGCTTGTTTTCTTATGTTAAATTTCAAAATGTAGGGATCGATTTATGAGCTAAGGAACAAATTCTGTTCATCCAAGAGCAAAAAGACAGTATCTGCAAATAAAGAATATTGTAGATACCAACTTCTTCCTTGCGAGATAGGTATTTTATAATCAGTCGACCATGGACTAATCCATTTAAATTCCGCACTCCATCTGTGGAAGATTTTGAAAATATCTTTCAGAGGTGGAACATGAATTTCAAATGGAATTAGCACATTAACCAACTCTATTTGAAACTTGCCTCCCTCTGTGGAAGATGTAAGTTGAATCATTTTCAGATGGTGTATGAAATTCAAATGTAACTGCATAATGTGTACTGTGTTGATTACTTGAGATAAAGGCTCATTCTGAACATTATTTTCATCAGTAAATGAATTGTTACTGGATTCCATATTTTTGTAGTACAGGCTGGTCTAGCATTCATTCAAACAAAAAGTGCAGGAACTTCAGTTTTACTGTCCACTACATTACAAAAATCACATTTCTCACATTTTTGAAAAGGAAAATATTTTTTGAAAAGGAGAATATTTTTTGAATCAATACTGTAATAAGCAATGAACCTTACAGTCAATAATCATATTTTCATCATCAATATGCTACAAAAGAAAAATATTATGAAAATAATATCGCCTGTTTAGGGTTTCTAAAATATGAACCCCAAAAGGTCTCTAATATTATATACTGAAACAAAAGGTGGCTTTTCGCTATTTCGGTCTGGAGTATTGGAGTAAGCTATTGGCTTCTGTGGTCAATACTCATATTGTGACCAGTGAATACCAGGTACGAGTATCACTGGTAGACCTATAATAAACAGTGTAATTCTGAACAAATTATTGATCATTTCCTCAGGATGTGTTTATATTGCACACGACTCAAAACATTCAGCTTTTTTTCTTGTTTATGATGCAGCAAATCTTAATTTCCGATGTAAAAATTACAACATATGTGGCAACTTTTCATGTTTTATTTACAAAAGTTGAGTTGATAATAATTTGGCAGGAGTCATTTGGTAAGGAGACTTCTGAGATTTTAAGGGTCGGTTTATAATAATAAATGTAATTAACTAGTGGTGGGTAAGCATCATTAAATTGATCTCATACTCTGGTGTGTTGCGTGTGTTGTTTGTAATGTTTAGGATATTCTGAATAGCTCAGTGGTTAGAACTCTGTATTTGAAGGTTGGGGTTCAAATCCCTTCACAGGCAGGCAGTTTTTTCTCTTGCTTATCTGCCTGTGCTTGTTATATTTCCATTTCATGTTTAAATATGCTATGTGTAGTGTAATGCATAGTTTTTCTTCTTCCTGTATAATTGACAAGCTTATTAACATTTCAAATAACTATTTCATTTCAGTTTTTAGTAACTGCACAGAAATCATGATCTAAAGTGTTTTTAAATTGAGCACCTCAAACAATCATGACATTGACCAGTAACTTAATCGCAGCTACAAAAAAATGTGTGTATACACGCACACCCTCCCCCAAATACACTTAGAACACCAACACATACATCCTGATTAAGTGTCTGTTTAATGAAAATAATGCAAAAATCTACAAAAATAATAATCTGAAAATAAGTAACATTATGTTCCAAATCAAATTTAAGCACATGGTGAAGTGCAACAAACACAGACAAATTCCTCCTATATTAGGTGCCCCATTGCTGACCTACTCCACATGCACTTCTTGGTGCATATGTGGTAGCTCATAATAAATATTTTCACTGCTCGTTTTCAAATATTGAATGGACTACATAGCAGTAGATGAAAGATGCATGACTGGTATGCAAGTATATTGGGCTGTGAACTTTTTCGTTAATCTCTGCATACAACTCAAATTCTGGTATAATTCTGGTATTTGGACTCCAAGTATGATCATCATAATAATGCAACCACTGCAGAGACATCCAATTATTGCCGATAAAGTTATCAGTATACCAGTCATGATAATGTATTAAAAGGGTTGCGAATACTCATATTGTGACCAGTGAATACCAGGTACGAGTATCACTGGTAGACCTATAATAAACAGTGTAATTCTGAACAAATTATTGATCACTTCCCCAGGATGTGTTTATATTGCACACAACTCAAAACATTCAGCTTTTTTTCTTGTTTACGATGCAGCAAATCTTAATTTCCGATGTAAAAATTACAACATATGTGGCAACTTTTCATGTTTTATTTACAAAGGTTGAGTTGATAACAATTTGGGCAGGAGTCATTTGGTAAGGAAACTTCTGAGATTTTATTTCCAATTAGGTTGGTTTATAATAATAAAAGTAATTAACTAATGGTGGGTAGGCAACATTAAATTGATCTCATACTCTGGTGTGTTGCGTGTGTTGTTTGTAATGTTTAGGATAGTCTGAATAGCTCAGTGGTTAGAACTCTGTATTTGAAGGTTGGGGTTCAAATCCCTTCACAGGCAGGCATATCCTGAGTTTTTTCTCTTGCTTATCTGCCTGTGCTTGTTATATTTCCATTTCATGTTTAAATATGATATGTGTAGTGTAATGCATAGTTTTTCTTCTTCCTGTATAAATTGACAAGCTTATTAACATTTCAAATAACTATTTCATTTCAGTTTTTAGTAACTGCACAGAATTGAATCATGATCTAAAGTGTTTTTAAATTGAGCACCTCAAACAATCATGACATTGACCAGTAACTTAATCGCAGCTACAAAAAAATGTGTGTATACACGCACACCCCCCCAATACACTTAGAACACCAACACATGTATACATCCTGATTAAGTGTCTGTTTAATGAAAATAATGCAAAAATCTACAAAAATAATAATCTGAAAATAAGTAACATTATGTTCCAAATCAAATTTAAGCACACGGTGAAGTGCAACAAACACAGACAAATTCCTCCTATATTAGGTGCCCCATTGCTGACCTACTCCACATGTGCTTCTTGGTGCATATGTGGTAGCTCATAATAAATATTTTCACTGCTCGTTTTCAAATATTGAATGGACTTAATAGCAGTAAATGAGAGATGCGTGTCTGGTATGTGAGTATATTGGGCTGTTTTAAAACAAAAATATGTGTTTAACATGAAGTTTTTTGCTAATTTCTGCATACAACTCAAATTCTGGTATAATTCTGGTATTTGGACTTCAAGTATGATCATCAAAATAATGCAACCATTGCAGATCGAGACATCCAATTATTGCTGATAAAGCTATCGGTATACCAGCAGTGATGATAATGTGTTAAAAGGGTTGCAAATCAGATCAAATGCTGCACAAGATGTAAACTATGCCTTGGCACAGTTTAATCTTATTTTGAGTCAATTTGGTTTACTGGATCACAAATGGAAATATTATTGTCGATATTATATACCAATATCTTTATCGGCACTATTTTGATGTTTAACTGGTACACAACACGCCAAAAGACTTAAAAATCAGGTTAAACCCTGCACAAGATGTAATCCAGCGTACATCTTATATTGAGTTCATTTGGTTAGTTGGATCACCAATGGAAACACTATCATCTCCAGTGGTACACCAATAGCATTATCAACCCTAATTGGATGTGTTGCCTAACACTTGTATGCCAGGCCCACACACCTAACCCAACACACAGGAGGAGGAATTCATCTCTGAATGTATGAATTAATAATATCGTTTTATGTGTGGTGTAAATGTTGGTTATGACATCAAGGTGTAAAAGTGTCACATATGATATAAAAAGAAACTTTTATGAATATCAATACATCTGAATATTTACTATAAATAATATAACAAGTTTATTTCTAAAACCAAGTAAGTCCATACGCTGCCTTGTGCATGTCTAAGAAATAAAATGACTTAATTAATGATCAGAAACTTAAATTTGGACAATTTCAAATAACATATTCTTTGTAAATGTTAAAAACTGTTTAATTAATGAGTACAGCATCATTGAAAATGTGGTTTCAAATAGACAAAACAACCTGCAACTCTTATAAGAGAAAATATTAGCACATTTATTTAATAAATAATACAAATTTGAATTGTAAAATCTTTGTTTCTAATTATTTAAGTAACACAAGGCACCATAATGACTTATCTGGTTTTGGAAATAAACTAAACATTAGTTTAAAAAATAAAAAACACCAATGTTGTAATACGCACCTCCTCCTTTATATTGTCAAAGCATACAGTCAACAGGGTCAGGCGGACGTATGAAGAAAATGCAGGGAGGTAGTAGTATCGCAAGCAAGATGCCAAGTGTAGTAGATATAAACGGGTAACAGGGTAATATAATAAAGAGCAAGACAGTTTTTGGCAGTTAATAAATAGAAGTGCATGCACATGCTTTGATGAACAAGTTTTCAGATAAATGATTATTATAATACTCTATGCAATGAATGATATTTGACACCATGATTGCACCAGCTTTTTCCTGTCTGCTGCAATGGGCTATTCCATTTAAAACCCGCACTACCCCTCTGGAAGATTTTGGAAATATCTTCCATAGGGGGAGTATGAATTTCAAATGGAATGAACCTGTTAGGAAGCTCCATTTTAAACTCACCCTCCCTCAGTGGAAGATTCAGGTTGAATCTTTCTTGGAGGGTGTATGAAATTCAAATGGAGCTGCCTAATGTGTTCATTCCATTTCATACTCCCCCTGTGGAAGATATTTCCAAAATCTTAATTCACTTTTATATGGAATAGCCCAATTTTGCTTACTGTAACTACTTAAATGTACCAACTACACATGATGAAAATCTACAAAGCTCTGATACTATATAGGCCTACATTCTCCAAACGGCCATCTTTAAATAAGAAAAGGTAGTTCCTGGAAGTTCTATAATAAGGGTCTGATTACAAGAATGCAAAAACATTTACATTCTGAATTGATAAATGGGGTGGCATTTAAATGAAAGCTGTTAAAGCTCTTATCTTCAGCCAGTTTCTTCTCATTGAAGATGTCTTTTTGTAAAAGTGGTAAAAATGTTATCTTACATCTACACATATAATAGGGGGGATGCTGTGAATAAAAGAAGGTTAGCTTAAATATAAGAAAAACTTTAAAA
This sequence comes from Amphiura filiformis, assembly GCF_039555335.1. Taxonomy (NCBI): domain Eukaryota; kingdom Metazoa; phylum Echinodermata; class Ophiuroidea; order Amphilepidida; family Amphiuridae; genus Amphiura; species Amphiura filiformis. The sequence goes on along the minus strand of NC_092643.1, from coordinate 21,285,485 downwards.
TAGTGCAATATAATGACCATATCATACTAGGCAATCGCAAAGGAGCTTCTGTCGGTTATCGAAAGAGTAAAAGTAATTACCTCAATCATATCGATAACATTACGTTTTGTTACCTGGAGAGATTTGATCATGTCTCACCTCCTTTTTCAACCAACTTGATGGTAATAACCCTTGTAATGAAGAATCAACATTTAACCACAAATTGCCTTAGGCAAAACTCACATCCTGGAAACCAAATACTACAGGTCATTTTTACTCATTGACCCATGTGTGTCATATACTGCCTACAGCCTGGTGATGTGGTCAACTCATTGACAGATACCAACCTCAGGAGGGAATTCAATTTTTGATCAATTCTCTTCAGGTAGTGAAACCTAATGAAGTTGCTAGCAATTTGCAGCGTCAAATCTCAAACAGTAGACTTGAAGGCAACTTTGCTGCTAGCCACAACTGAATGCTGGTAGTGCAAATGCTACCAGCGTTTGATCACTAGTGATTTTTGCATCGCACTCTGCGACTGCTAGTATGATGTGCCCTAAGATTTGCACCACACACCTGTCATCTATACATTGGTTCGCTTTAAATTTGGTAGTGACGTATGTGCGTTCTTCGCTGGACGCAGTAGTGAATCATGCGTATAAAGTTAATCATGCAGAGCGTACACTCACGCATACAAGAGCACTTTGTCAGCACGATTGCAGCGCAACCACAAAAAAGCATTGACGTCACTGCCGAACTTGAAGCGAATCAAATTATATCATCTTTTTCTATTTTTTACCATTCTATGTGTAAGGTAACACGCTTACTCAAAGCTAGACTACGTCAGCATTCTTCAGTGGTGGTGCCAGATATAGAATCTTTCAGGCATACAAGTTGGCGTGAGGGAATTCTGAACCTTACATGCCCATCATTTCTATGGATTTTTAATTCTGTATTGTGTCGGAAAAGTGTTTATTATTGTGTTTGATTCCCTTTTAGGAGAGGTATGTTCATAGAGTTGTAACGAGTCGAGTCATTTCACAGTTTAGTTTGTTTGTTTGTTTTATTTCTTCTTTTGCCTGGGTTACTCATTCAGTGGATGTTTTAAGGTATCCTCTGTTCTTCCATGAGTTAACTCATTTCTAGAAATTTCTTGAGTTGAGTTGAATCCTTGTACAATCTCTATGGGGAAAATTTGAAAATCTGAATGGTCATTTCACTTGTGAAACGTTGAGTCTTGACTCTCAAGTCATGATTCATTATGACTTGGGTACCAGTATGACACATCTGTAAGTGCCTCATCTAGCACCACCACTGCACTTTCAAAACTGCAAATGATTACATCATCACCACAACCTTTTTTGTACAAAAAATTGTTTCAGCTATGATACTGCAAATTTCACCTATAAATAATATGCCTACTACACGTCACCATAGTTACAATAATTCATATCCACAGCAACAAAATGATACATAAATTTAGGCTATTCCAGTTAAAGTCCATACACCCCCTATGGAAGACATGACCTTAATCTTCCACACAGGGAGTGTGAATTTCAAATGGGGGTTACTTGACTCCATTTGATATCTACACCCCTATGTGGGAGATTAAGGTCATGCCTTCCATATATACTGCTTCAACCTAGAAGTACAAACCAAATCTGTGGCATCAAGGGTAGATGCTTTGCGTAACATGCAGTAAAACAATGCGACGCATAAAGAGCATGGTGCGCTCGGCAAGTAGAAATCGCGCAGCAGTTGACGCGCCAAAGAAGCATTTACACACGCATTGCACTGAAATAATTATTCTCATACCTCCAGTTTCCAAGGTCTATTTACTTTGTACATCTGAGTTGACGGACTATAGGGTGTATGGATTTCAACTGGAATATCCCATTATAGAGCGATAAGAAATTGGTATGAAAGCTAGTACAGCTGCAGTTTCATGAGCATCTGTACAATTCCACCATACCCTTCACACCCAGTGTGTTGAAATGTACTTTATTCTGTAAAGGGTATTGTCACAAGTATGAAGGGTAATACTAATTTATTATTCCAAAGCAGCCAAGCCTGTATAGCCAAGATTTCATGGGGCACAGGATTTTCAAACAGTTGCTTATATGTCCAAGACATTTTTTGGACTATTCTGAACAATGAGCAATCAAAAGTAGATGTTATTCCTCCAAATCCGTACAATTCTGGGACGAGGGAGCATAATGTGGGGAGGGGGGGGGGGCAACTATGTAATAGACTGATAGAATCAATCTTTTGCAATCTGATGTTACATTCTCACCATTGAATATGGAGTGGATGAAAAATTGGACTTTTAGGGGCTGTTTCTCGAAGCATGGCTGGTGGTCAGGCTTTCTAAGCCACCAAGCATAAGCCCAATTAGTCTTATACCAGTGATTGTAATTTCACATTGTACGTCACCTAGAAAGATAAATTACTCAAATAGATCCACATTGGTAGGGCTAGCCTGCTGGCTTAGGAAGCCTGACCACTAGCCAATCTTTGAGAAATTGAACCTTATTGGCCCCATAGTATCTTTGGTTTAGGCTGGCTATGCATCTGGACAGTCCAAGTTGAGAAATATGTTAAGCTCTAACAACTATACAGAATCTTATTTAGAAAGAACAATACTATACCATCTTACACTACAATTGAGTGAATGTTCTCAGTTATCCAGTAATTGAAAACAGAAAAGTATGGAACTAAATCAAATACTTGAACTTATTTTTTGCAGACTTGTTATTTTGCATCTGAAACCTCTAGATTTGATCAGGCAACAGACCTATTGAATCTTATTTAGAAAGAACAATACTGTACCATCTTACACTACAATTGAGTGAATGTTCTCAGTTATCCAGTAATTGAAAACAGAAAAGTATGGAACTAAATCAAATACTTGAACTTATTTTTTGCAGACTTGTTATTTTGCATCTGAAACCTCTAGACTTGATCAGGCAACAGACCTATTGGGCTGGCCATGCCATCAAGGCAATATCTAGCCATCTATCACATGACCAGTCCAATGGGTCACTTGCTTGATAAATCTGGAGGTTCCAGATGCAGCGTATCAAGTCTGCAATAAGTAAGTTCCAGCATTCAATTTATTTCCAAACTTCTCTGTTTTTCCATCTTACACTACATTCTCTTTTGATATGAATAATAATATACGATCAAACCATTGACATCTTACTAAGGGTGTGAGCGAGTCCGGGAATTCGAGTCCCCCGATAATCCTTTTTTTTTTTTTTTTTTTTTTTCAAAGTTTTTTTCGGTTTGTAGTGTCTCTGGACCTAGACCTAAATGCTAGGATCATGGTTGACCTAAAAAAATTAAAAAAAAAAAATTAATTACACATTGTTTTGTAATTTTAATATGAAAATTGATACATAGTTTTCATGTCATACTCTATTAATGATATCAAAATGCATTCAAATTCAATGCATTTTGATATCATTAATAGAGTATGACATGAAAACTATGTATCAATTTTCATATTAAAAATACAAAACAATGTGCAAAATTCATTTTTTTTTAGGTCAACCATGATCCTAGCATTTAGGTCTAGGTCCAGAGACACTACAAAACCGAAAAAAAACTTTGAAAAAAAAAAAAAAAAAAAAAAAAAATTTTTTTTTTTTTTTTAATTTTTTTTTTTTTTTGCAATTTCGGGTACCCGTTACCCTTGAAAAATGCGCTTGGTACCAGGCACAAAATTACCGAAAATCACACCCCTACATCTTACTTCCGTAATTTCCGCCCCATGTGCATGATTTTTCTCAGGGGATGAAAGGCTTGATATATTATTGGCCTTAACTGAAGAACCACAAGACCTATGGAAATATAAATGCAATGATTGACTTCCTCGACTCATTTCCAATAAGATCATTGTATTACTAAAAGATGTTCAATGCAGTTTTACAGTTAAGGTGCTCAATAAATGTCTGAAATAATAATAAATGGCTAAAAAATGAAAAAATATGGCTTTTGTCATTCCGCTCGCCTCAACTCGTTTTCAGTCTTATTTTTTGCAGCGTATGTTAGCAAAAATCTGATTTTTGAAAAATGAATTTAGATTTTCCTATTTAGTGAATAACTATTTGTGCCTTTAAACGACATAAACTGGATGGTAGTCTGGGAGAAATGATTGAATACCTATGCCCTACACGTATGCTTCCACATCAAATCTTAATGAATTCAAACCGGCATACTAATCATGTAAATCATACATAAAACTTAATTAATTGCATATAATACTCGGAATGAAAATACCGATTGCTTGTGCTGCATAAAAATGGCTAAATTACGTCAAAGTGAATCTGACAGGGAACTGTAATTGATTTTTTTGTTGAATAAAAGAAGGAACTGATACTCTAAGACAAACAAGCGTTAAGATGCATGGCAGGTTTTCTTTGTCTGGGGTTAAATTCCATCCATTATGCTAAAAATAACTGTCCTCATAAATAGGAGGAGAAACAAAAGTCGGCCTCAATTTTGATTGGATGACTGGCCGCCAGAGGGGAAGCAGAGTTACTTTACTCGAACTTGCTACAGGGCCTAGTCATATTATTTCCTACTCATCCACTATGTCTAACCCAGGGTATATGCAAGGTTGCCAAGTCTGCCATTTGTTCACCCAATTGGGCTACTTTTCAAGACTTTTCCAGTGACTATTGACCATTTTCTGACCTACAATGGATAGAAACCAATCATTAAGAAACAAATTAGGCGTATTTTCAACATTGGCTCCAGCGACTTCCAGTCGTTTCCTGTCCCATGGAGACCAATGATTAAGAGAAAAATTGGGTGACTTTTTGACTATCTGACCCGCGATTCTTGCCGAAAATTGATGGCAACCCTGGGTATATGGAGAAATGGAAACTTGTTGCATTATTGCTAAGGTGACTGTATCTGCAACCTCTGCCTTTTGAATTATTCATATCATCACCTTCCTCTGCACACATTTTGTTCACCACAAAGGCAGGCAGGTAAATAGTCGATGGGTAGGGAGGATGAGGTCTGGTGCCTCATATAAGGCCCATGGGAAGATGAGGTCTGAAGCCTCATACCATAAGGGCCTCATTAAGTTAGTGAGATGAGCACAGTTTTAAATCATTTTCTGATTATTTAAAACTTCCCATCAAGCATACACAGACTCCCTAGACTGTGTTTTTTTTGCGTGTGTCTGAGGGCCCAAAGTATTAACCACATGAGTGCTACCTGATTGCTGATTGGTTACAAGAAGACCATTACACTTTATTGAGCCAATCAGCAACTTGGAAAGAATGGTGGTAGGGCTGAAGAGGGTTGAATTAAATATTTAGAACTTGCTTTTTAATTGTTGACTCAGGATGAACATACCAACCAAAAAGGCTATAAGAAAAGTACTTGTCCTCCTGGGGTTAAGCATACCTCTACCAAAGGAGCAGTTGTACCAGATACGCAATGGTTTTATTAAAATACTCTATATTTAAGCAATAAACGCAATAGAAAGGACCAAGTTAGCACTGTATCACACAGGGCAGCCATCATCATAGCTCTACGTTTCATATAATACATCTTTCAGTGGTTCAATAAGTTCTCATCAATAAAGACAACTTAGTGAACAGGACTATTACATGGTACACTCACTAAGTAATGGCTCTTATGACCTCTAGCATTGACCCAGCCACCATTAGAATCAATGGGGACAAGGCCCTGGGAAGTGGGGAGAGTAAAGTGGCAGTGGAAATATCAATACTGGCCCTAGATATAGCTACCTTTCTATATGATTAGGGCATCGCAAACTTGCAAATTAACCTAGTTTTTACAAGGCAAAATCGTTTACATTTTGCACTTAAGAATGTACGGTGTACTCGCTGTGTGTTGGCAGCATACTGTAGCCAATGAATAAATTGGATTTATATTACAAATTAAATTCAAATGTCAGAAAAATACAGGACTAAATATTTTGATTTAAAGCCATAATGTACAATCTGAACTGAATTTTAAACTCGATTTTTTTGGTGTATTTGTTTGCAATATACATTGTACTGTAGCCAATTAATAAATTGGATTTATATTAAAAATCAAATTCAAATACCTGATGTCAGAAAAATACATTTTTTTTAGTATATTTGTAATATTTGCACATGTTCAAATTTACACTTTAATTGGAATCGGCTAAATTTGTTGAATATGTATAGGACAACAGAACAATTGAGTGTGATTGTCAGAGTTAGAAAATTAAATCCCGCATTCCATATAAACACTCCTCGGTTCAGCAACCAAGGTAGGTGGGTTTTCTTTCATTTCACATCATGATGTCTGCTTAAAATGGTCAGGAAACCTAACAGTTATTTCATATTTTTTTGCAAATAATAACAAAATTAAAATTTCACCAAAATTGTATATAATAATGGCTTAAACAAATATATACTGTATATTGTTTTGGCAGATGCCATGAGCTAAATCCTAATCCTTCAGTAACTGGGCCAAACACCTGTATTTGAGTGTGTTTTTCATTTGCCATAGAATAATGGAGCTTCAAGATAACAAATTGCAATTGAACTATATTTTATTGGGGCAATTAAAAAATAAACAAATTGAGTATTGTATTTTGTGACATTAGGAGTAGAAGGTTTTAACCTTAAAGGTTTTAAAAAACCTTTAGGCTATTCCATTTAAAATTTACACTACCCCTGGAAGATTTTGGAAATATCTTTCACAGGGGGAATATCGCTCATTCTACAAAATCCGGTGCCAATCCACTAAAAAAATAGAAAAAATAAAAGTTGTTCAAAAAGACCTGCTTTTTGTGTTTTTTAAAAGTAAATGTATCACTACTTTCAGATGTAAAAATTGCCAACACCACTTGCATATTTTTCTTTCAGGAAGTCATGATGTTTTTTAACACTAAAACTCAATGTAATGTGAGCTACGTTACCGACTATAAAATGGGCTGGTTTTACTCAATCCAAGGTCATAAAAAGCAAATTAAAGATCACTTGAGTGAAATGTAAAACAGATTTCACCATTTCATAGAAGTTTTGAAGATGCTTAAATGAGTGTGTAACGTAGCTCACAGTAACGTAGTTCACTGGTTTTTAATGTTTTAATGTGATTTGCGAACGTTAGAACGTTATGTCGGTTAATTCTAATATAAATGGGGTTCGACCACTGGTAGCTTTCACATATTATTAGGAAGTACATGTAATACAAGTGCATACTATAGAATCCTGGTAACGTAGCTCACCAATCTTAACATGGTCGGTCGAAATTTCAATGTTTACAACATTTCTATGCCAAAAATGCTACAGCATCAAGATTTTTACTGTGATTTTTAAAACCTGAGTGTTTCCTTTCAAAAACCGCAAATTACATTGATACCTCTGTATTACTTCTTTCCAATAACGTGTGTTAAAAAGGGGTAACGTAGCTCACAGCGTTTTGGTGGAAAGTGCAATTTATTTTAGAATTACACAAAGACATTTTAATCACTAAAAAATAATGTTGATAAACAATATGATGGTGCGTTATCTAATTAAAAAACAACAAATATGTAAAGAAATCGCATTTATTCAAAGAAAATATTCAGGGTTAGATGTGTCACTTGAGCTGTGGAAACGCATTTTTAGCGATTTTTGAGCCTTTGCAAGGGTTAATCAGGCTGAAGAACGCATTTAAAGTATGGAAAACTATATATGT